>NC_141874.1:728517283-728821033 GCF_056163025.1 Triticum urartu
ATCTCAGAACATAGTGGATACTAGGGATCAAACCCTAACAAAACTAACTTGATTACATGATAAATCTCATCCAACCCATCACCGTCCAGCAAGCCTACGATGGAATTACTCACGCACGGCGGTGAGCATCATGAAATTGGTGATGGAGGATGGTTGATAATGACGACGGCGACGAATCCCCCTCTCCGGAGCCCCGAACGGACTCCAGATCAGCCCTCCCGAGAGGTTTTGGGCTTGGGGGCGGCTCCATATCGTAAAATGCGACGATTTCTTCTCTCTGATTTTTCTCTCTCCGAAAGCAAATATATAGAGTTGGAGTTGGTGTCGGAGGGCATCCAGGGGGCCCACGAGGTAGGGGGCGCGCCCCCCACCCTCATGGACAGGGTGTGGGCCCCCTGGTCTTCATCTTTGGCGAGGATTTTTTATTATTTTTTCTAAGATGTTCCGTGGAGTTTCAGGTCATTCCGAGAGTATTTGTTTTCTGCACATAAAACAACATCATGGCAATTATGCTGAAAATAGCGTCAGTCCGGGTTAGTTCCATTCAAATCATACAAGTTAGAGTCCAAAACAAGGGCAAAAGTGTTTGGAAAAGTAGATACGACGGAGACGTATCAATCAACGAGTTTCATTCTCCTATTCAGGTGCACATGAAGCCTCGTGTTCAGAGACTCACTCCTCTGATTGCTCAACATCCCTAGGAAATACCTTTCCTTGTTATATGTCATAGACCACTTCTCTCTCAGCTCATACATCCTGTGAATCCATGCATCTTTCTTTTTCCTTGTGATTCTGAATCTCTTCTTATTAGCCAACCAGCGTCTCTCAAACTCATGAACCTCCATGGCATAATAAATAAATTTCCTAAATTCCTTAAGCTTTTCCTTTCGGAGGTGAAGCACCATATTCTGCTTCATATGCCAGCTTCACAGACAGTGATGTGTGCTAGGCCAGACTAATGATATGGCTTTGGCCATTGAAGCGCCGCCGTCTGTGATCGCTAAAATGGGATGCTTCTGGTGGATTGCCTCCAAAAAAACCTGAAGCAGCCACTCATATGAGTCAGCCGACTCGTCGGATACAAGACCAACCCCAAACACGACTGTGCTGCGGTGATGGTTTAGCCCCACAATGGAACAAACGGCAACCTACATTTGTTTGACCGGTATGTGCTTTCAAAGACCACCACACCACCAAATGCAACATAGTCCAAGCGAGATTGGGCGTCTGCCCAGAATATGTTCTGCAGATGCCCATCACTGTCTGTGGTGTATCTGTAAAAAACTCTGGGTCTTTCATCTGTTGTGCTGTCATGTAGTTCAGCATAAATTGAGCATCGCTACCTTCTATCTTTTTCTTCTTCGGCAACGCGACATGGTTATATAGATCGCGAGATATAAATCCAGCCTTGCCGAAACCACCAGCCTGCTTCTCCATCACATCCATTATCTGATGTGTGTGAAGTCCACCAACCGAGTACTCAATGACATCCGCCTTCTGTGGATCGTTCAGGCCACGATGAGACCACAAGAAAGGTGACAACTCAGGATTTATGAATGGATGGCTATGTTGGTCAACAAAATTCTTTACAAACCACAACCCAGTGCTTGCTTGAAGCTCAACCTGCAAAAGAGCAGGACAACCACACCGAGAGAGTGCCCTTGGCGTCCTTTTCTTGTCGGTTTCATCAAAGTGCTTTACGTCATGATATCCTTGTTTGCAGCACACAAACGTCCTCCGATATGCATTTTCCTTGTTTCCCTTATATTTCAGATCGCCCTTTCTAACACCAAACCCTTTGCTCTTCGCATACCCTAAGTAGAACTTGTACGCTTCGTTCTCACTTTTAAATGTTTGCCTGACCATCGAGTCATACTCCATAAATTCATCTATCGAGATGCCTTCACCAGCCATGCCGATATCCTGCCATAAGAAACAGCAAAACCTGTTACATATTTACATGAAAGAAAATACGCTCGAACTAAAACATATTAATTATACATTGTCAACAATTATCATCTGTAACTGAACCAATAATCTGTGACATCCTTACTAACTTTCTTTGAAGCCAAGAATCCTACTGACCATAGTAATTTAACCCATCGTTTTCATGTTCCAAGAAATTTGTATTATGTTCTTGTAAGAAGTAACATGCATCCTACAATATCAAACACATAATCTGAGAGCATTTTACTCACAGTACAAGAACTAGGAACCTCACACACACTACTAATCCAGCTTCCACACGCACAGAAAACCCAGCAGCCATTTTTGAATTCGTATTGCGTGCACAACCAGCATCCATGTGCGCCCAACTATGGTGTTTGGGGACAACCAGAGGCAACGTACCTATGCGAGGGATCTCAACCACGACGTGCGGAGGAACCGATCTCGGGCGCCGTCAGAAGATCCTGCGATGGAGAGAGAGGGCCGCCGGGCGGCGCGGGCCGGCTGCGCCGTTCAAGATCTTGGGGCCCGTCCAAGATCTTGCGGCGGCGACCGCAGGGCAGGAGACGGAGCGGCCGCCCAAGTGCGACTCAGGCAACGGCGAGCGATGAGCGGGGGAAGGAGCGACCACAGGGTGGGAGAAGGAGAGGCGGCCCCTGTGCGACGGAGCGATCCGTAGGGCGGGAGAAGGAGAGGCGGCCCCTGTGCGACGGCTGTCGGGCAAATAGGCGCGGCACAAAAGTGAAGAACGCACGAGAAGTGAAACCTACGAACTAAGATACGGCGATTCTATTTCAGTTGTGATTACTTACGTTATTAATCACTGCAATTAGCCATATTACTCCCTCTCTGGTCCTTTTTACTCTGCATATTAGGTTTATCTGAAGTCAATCTCATCCAACTTTGACCAAGTTTATACAAAAAATTATTAACATTCACATAACAACACATTTATTATTAGATTCATCTCGGAATATATTTTCATATTATATTTATTAGATGTTATAAATGTTAATATTTTCTAATATAAATTCGGTCAAACTTAGCAAACTTTGACTTCAGACAAAACTAATGTGCGGAGTAAAAAGGACCGGGGGAGTATTAATTAATAACATTATCATTAAGAAAGGACTAATCTACCCTTACATCCAATTACTAAAATGTCCTCAAAAGAGAAAAAACAGGGATCAATAATGACCATTGGATCACCTATATACTACCCACTATTTACAGAAAGTATGATGCACCGTAAAATGTCTCTAAATCTAACAAAATTACACACTGGAAATTTGACTCTTCAAGATAGAGCGAGGCGCTTGCATTTTAGCAGAACTGTCATGGTTGTTGTACGGTAGTAGTCGGTGGGGTATAATAGATCTAGATATTATTTCTTTCGGCTGGAGTGATAGATCTAGAATTAATGACATGTCCACAATTAGGAACATGCGTCGTGCTAGTTTGCGTTCTCTGCTCACTTGTCAGCTCCTATCCTATCATTCCCACACAAAACCCACGAAGGCGCCGCCACTGCTTGCTCAGGCGCGCCATGTCTCCGGTGAGAGTAATCCACGCGAGCTACGTCGACGTGCCGGCAACCGCCATGGTGTCACCAGAGCCGATCAAGCTCACCGCGATGGAGGCGCAGTGGGTCGTCGTCCCGGTGCTGCAGCACGTCCTGCTGTACGAGGGCGAAGACTTGCCGCACTTCAACGACGTTCTCCAGTCCCTCAGCTCCTCCCTGGCCGCGACTCTGCGCAGCTTCGCCCCACTGGCCGGCAAGCTCGTACACCTCGAAGGCACGGGCGACGTTGCTATTGTCTGCTCCTCCTCGGACGGCGTCGGTTTCATCGTCGCAGAGTCCGACGCCGACATCCACCGCCTCGCCGGCGACGAGGAGCACGACGTGCGCGTGCTCGAGCGGCTCGCGCCGGAGGTGGACATGGGCGAGCTGCCGACCCCCGTCCTGGCCGTGCAGGCCACGCGCTTCGAGGGAGGCGTGGCGGTCGGGGTGACGGTGCACCACGGCGTCGCCGACGGGTGGTCGCTGTGGACGTTCGTCGAGGCGTGGGCGACGGCGTGCCGAGGCGAGACGCGGGCGGCGACGCCGTGCTTCGACCGCTCGCTCGTCAAGCTGCCTGGTGGCCAAGAGCTGGCCAGGAGCTTCTTGAGAAAGTACGCGCCAAATCTACCAAAGGTATGTTCATTGCTCAGCCCAAATTTGTTTCATCCACGACGTGCGTGACAAATCGAACGCGTTTCAGGCGGCATATCCGGCGCCGCTCTTAGAGGACCATGCACGGTTGACGCGCCGGACGTTCACCTTGGACGCGCGGAACATCCAGCGCCTCAAAGAGCGCATCGTGCGTCTCGGCGAAGCCCACGGCGCGGCGCCGCCGTCCACCTTCATCGCGGTCGTCGCGCTCGCCTGGACGTGCTTCGCCCGGTGCAAGCCGTTCGCCTCGGACGACGACGTGATGGTCGGCTTCCTCGCGGATGCCCGGCACCGCCTCGAGCCTCCCGTCGACGCGGGATACTTCGGCGCGTGCCTCACCGGATGCATCGCGAGCCTCCCCCCGCGCGAGCTCCGCGACGAGCACGCCCTGGCGGCCGCGGCGCGTGCGGTGCAGGAGGAGGTCCGCAAGAAGACGGAGGACCCGATGGCCGGGTGCAATTTCCTGGCACCGGCGTTCACGGTCGCCATGGAACGGCTGATGAACGTGTCTGGCGCGTCGAGCTTCCGGGCCTACGAGCTGGCGGACTTCGGGTGGGGCAGGCCGAGGCGGACGGAGAATACCAGGATGAACCGCGACGGCCAGGTGGCGCTGATGCGCGCCAGGGACGGGCTGGGAGTGCAGGTATCGGTCTCGCTGCTCGAACCGGCGCAAATGGCCGAGTTCAAGTCTCAGTTGCTCGAGTTAGTCGGTTAAATGTGAGGGAGCACTCCTCCATTTATTTTTACTTGGCATATAAAATTTGTCTGAAACCGTAAAGTTTTAAAAGTATGTGTTAAAAAATACAATTATTTATTTAAAATACTAAAGTTATACATATGAAGTACTACACATTCTGTTCTAAAGTTATACAATATGAAGTACTACACATTATGTTCTGTTTTGCAACTGCTAGTCCCGACTCCACTGAGAGCACCGGTTTTAGATATCACGTTTGACAAAGCTTTACTATCCGGATTTATTAGTCCCCTTTGTATTTTGGATTCTAGTTTGACCATGTATTTAACTAAAAATGTATAAAGTATATGCTACCCAAAGTATATGATTGGATTTGTATTTGAAAGAGGTTTTCTATAGTATAGTTTTTGTGACATATAGTTTATATTTTATTAGTTAAATTCATGGTTAAACTTTGACTCGAAAAGAAAAGGGGCCTAATAAACCCGGACGGAGGGAGTATTTCTAGTGGCGAAAGGACTAATGTCATATATTAAACATCACTATGGTTTACAAACACATCTTCACAATAAAAAAAAGACATTCAAATCTTTAAGAGTGTGTAGTCTTCTTACACTTGCATCCATCAATGGCTTGTCGTGATCAACTCTTGCTGCCACATCCGAGTCTTTATTTCAACGGAGCAAACTTGTTTACACCTAAAAGTTTGTAGAAATGGCGGCTGAGAATTCATCAATGTAGAGCAGAAGAGGTAGAATCACTTCCTTGGAAAAAAAATGTCGAGAAGGGACTGCAAATACTCCTTATAATTACATCACGAGCGTCGGTTGAATACAGACAACTCCACCGAAGACCAAAATTAACCAGATCCTGGAAGATCGTCAAACACACACCTCCGCACACCATGAGTGATGCTCCATACCGTGGTTGAAGCTTCGCATCACACCCCCAAAGCCATGACCAATATGCACAAGGAGCCCACACAAAGCTGAAAGAATGTGGATGACGCAGACACTACGTCCCAGATCCTACACCAACAACAACGAGAACCGTCGTAGCGAAGATATTTAGAACCTTATCGCCGTCGCTGAAGCCGAAGATCGGAGCGGACAAACAAAAACACCTAGACTAATGGAAAGACGCGGGACACATTCCGGGATTTCCCTCTCTCTCGCCGCTGCTGGAGCAATTAACGAAGGTGAGGGAACCCAGACCATATTGATAACGTAGTCACCCTTTCTTTTGTACCTTTCTCCTTGTCACGCCGTAGCTGCTAGGTCAGGTGAAGCAGTCCAATTTCTACCACCAAAGTTTTAGATGTCCAATTTGCATGAAGATACATGGTAGAGATTCTTAGGAGGCGTCAGTCAATAAGTGCAATCTCCAAGGGTTAGATGGAGACACCGCGATGTAGTCGGGGAGCCCTATCCATTACATGGAGCGAAGACGGGGATGCCACGGTTTTTTGCGGGGTCACCTACAGAGAAGCCTTAGGGTGGTGGGGACCAACGATTTGGCAGACGTCAGGTGAGTCATTAGGCTGGAATGGGAAACTAGCCTCGTATGAGAGTTAGAGTTTGTGTACAATGGAGAGATCGTGAAGAACGCGTGGTATGATATGAATTGTAGACAAAGGACCCTAGCATTGCATTTCCTATTTCATGCCCGTTGCAGGAAATATACTACAATCCGAACGGGACGCGCACCCCTGTGCGTATTTTTGTATTGGACCGGCCAATGTAGGGGCTCCCATCTCACAGGTTTGAGCAAACTTCAATAAACTTCAGTCGATTTTTTTGTCTTCGACTTTATCGGGATTTTGTTATTTTTCATTTCTACTGACCTATCTTATTTTCTGTTAGAAAAAGCATAATTTTTTATCAAAGAAATTCGGAATATTTTTAATTCAAGAATAATATCAAATTCATAACATATTAAAAATCAAAAAATATATTTTTAATTCATGATTATTTTAAAATATTCTTGAACATATCAATTTTATAATATTTTTAATTTCATAAAAAAAGCTCGTGAACTAGATTTAAAATTCCTGATCATTTTTAATCCATTAATATATTTTCAATTTTGTGAAGACTTTATTTAAGAATTGTTCAATTTTGTCAACATTTTGAAAAAATCATGAACACTTTTTAAATACAAAAAAAGTGCATTGTGATTTATTTTAAAGACCATGCCTATTTTTTAATTCATGAGCAATTTTATTCGAACATTTTGTCAAAATGAATAACATTGTACAAATTCTTTATTTATTTTATTTAAAAATCAATTTGTATTTTTAAGATTTCTAAAACTCGTGAACAACTTTTAGAATTCATGGGAATTTTTTATAATTTACTAAAAAAATAAAATTTGTGAATTGCTTCCAAATTCATGACCATTTTTTAGTTCATGAATTCATTTTCAATTTCCTGGACATTTCTTAAAATTCATGGACAAAATTTACAATTCATGAGCCTTCCGTAAATTTCATGAGCATTTTTTAAATTAGTGAATATTATTTATATCAATGAACAAGTTTTAAAATTCAGGAACAATTTTTTGGGTTTTAGAACTCATGAATATTTTTTAAGTTCACTAAGATTGTTTAAAAATTGTGAACATTTTCCCAATTCTTATAGTTTTTTTTCCAATTCATGAACAATTTTTTTGTTCATGAACACTTGTTAAATTTTGTGAACATTTTTAAAAGTCGTGGGCTGTTTTAAGATTTTATAAGAATTGTTTCAAAATTCCCCATAAAAAATAGAATTGATATATTTTACCAGTTGGTCCACAATTTTAAATTCATGAATGGTTTTTCGAATTGGTGAATATTTTTATAACATATAAAAAAATTGTAAAAAAATATGAAAATTCATCGTGAGCATTCTTTAAACCCCTGTTTTTTGTTTCAAATTTACTAGCAGAGCCAAGCCGACTGAGCGAGCGAGCGGGCCAGCTAGCTAAGCTACCAAGGGAGGAAGGAAGTGAGCGAATGGTTCCTTGGTGGCGGCCCATGCACGTGGTTTAGAGGCAATCTGCCACGTGAAGCGGGAAATTGGAGCACCCCCTAGGCTTGCCTTTTGATAATGTTAGGGTTTGCATGATTGTACGTCAAGGTTTTTTTTTTAAGCATCAGTACAGACACAAGCGCTCATATACACGCGCATACACTCACCCCTATGAACGTACATACGCCCACCCTACCCCTATGAGCACCTCCGATAGACTGAGCCGACATATCATCTTGAGATTTACGAAGTCACCGTAGGCACCTCGTCGTCGACGAGAACGTCTCCTCCACTGAAAGCGCATCGCCGGAAATCCTGAAATAAATCCAGTAATAATGCGAGCACCAGGATTTGAACCCTAGTGGGTTGGAGATACCACTGTCCACATAACCAACTCAACCACAGGTAGGGCTGCAAATGAGTCGAGCTCGAGCGAGTTGGAGTTGGCTCAGCTCAACTCATATGAAAATTCGAGCGAGCTCAAACTAAGTGAAGCTCGTGATCGAGTTGTAGAACATGACTCATGCTCAGCTTGTAACGATCTCGAGTCGATCTCGAGCTAGTTTTCGAGCTAAATGAGATGGTAAAAATTATAAATCTATGGATGAAAAACAAAAAAATAAATTAAGGTGAATATGCCGGGAATCTTTGCCAAAATTATAGGATATTTAACTAGTCGACCACGTGCCATAATTAGGCCTAAATTTTCTCTGCACTTAATTAAGTTTTCATGTTCGTTGGTAAATAAAATGAAGAAAAATTATGGACAACATATATGGTAATAAATTATCTTATTTCTATTTAATATATGGTATGA
The DNA here is from genome assembly GCF_056163025.1 of Triticum urartu. NCBI lineage: Eukaryota > Viridiplantae > Streptophyta > Magnoliopsida > Poales > Poaceae > Triticum > Triticum urartu. The sequence continues at coordinate 728,525,968 of NC_141874.1, forward strand.
TCATTTAACATAATGACATTTTATCGAGCTAACGAGCTAAAATCGAGCAAGCCAACATAAAGTGTTCAAATTCAGCTTGTTTTCTTTTCAAGTCGATCACGAGTCGAGTTAAAAAACGAGTTGATCTCGATCGGCTCACGAGCCTCGAGCTTTTCTTGCAGCCCTAACCATAGGTTGATTCACGATTGTACGTCAAGTTGAAGACCCATGTATTCTTGAAAAAAAAATTGAAGATGCACCTTGGTGTACATTATTGGCAAGGTCATGGACTTGGTCCACCCTTATGGCTTGATGGGCTGACTTCCGATTTGCTGGAGTGAATAGCAAAAAACTACCACATTACGGGCTATCGTTCCGAAAAACTACTGCTTTTTTTAATTTTTTAAAAAACTACCACAAAAGTGGCTGGCTGTTCCAAAAAACCCAAGTGGCCAAACGGTTAAGTTTTAACTAGGGTTATGACATGTGGGGCCCGCCCGTCAGGGTTTTGTCGGCCACAGTGCTCACGGCGCGCGGGTGACGGCCGTTAGGGCGCACGGGCCGTCCCGACCAGGTCAAACGGATCCGGCCTGTCCTCACTCTGTCTTCCCCCTCTCTGTCTCCCTCTCTCTCGTGCGCGCCTCCCTCTCCGATGGCGGCGGCGGCGGCGAAACTAGGCGATGGCGGCCATTCAACGGGTGGAGGTGGAAGGGGGGATGGAGGCGGCGAGTTCTCAGAGGTTGATAACTGGCTGGGGAGTGGTAGCTTCGCAACCCAGCCGGCGGCGCCGCCGCCGCCGTAGCGGACACCACAGGCTGCAGCTCTGATGCAGGCTCCTACGCCACAGGCTACACCATCGTCGCCTGATGATTGGCAGTTCTCGCTTGAGTATAGAGCAGCGAGGTCTCTTGCTAGCGCTGTGCAGGCAGATCCGGCCAACTCCCAGCACTGGGCCTCTGCATTTGGAGGGGTGGAGTAAGTTTTTTTCCTCTTATGAGCTCCTTCAACAGTTTCTGCATTTCTGCTTGTTCATTTCAAACAACATAGCATAATTTAGTTAGTTTTTTGACCAAACCCTAGGTTGATGCTGCTGTGATTCATCGTAGAACATGAACATGCACTGAATAATAGTTGAGCAAACACTCTGTGGCATGTTTTGGATGCAACATTATCACTTAGCACTGAAGGATTAGTTAGATTTAGTAGAAATGCACGGTGGATTCAGAGAAGCATTTGTTGGATTCAGATTCCTTACTGTACTTTATAGTTAGTGTGCACTGAATTTTTGTAGCAAAAAACACTTAGTTAGTTGGGCTTTTCAAATAACATATTATGTAATGCAGGCTGGATGATGAAATTTGGGAGGTTAGGCTGCATTTCCAGGGCAGAGATAATATGGAAAGGAGGTTTTCTGTTTCAGACATCACATTTCTGAACTTGATAGCACTTACTGAGACTGAAGGCTATGGGTCAGATGACTACATGTACTGGGTAAAAGAACAAGGGATTGGACAGGAAGGTTTATTTCTTCTGGACAGTCAAGATGCAGTTGAAGAAATGATAGACCACTCAGATTTCATAGTGCTCAATATCATTGTTTCCAAGGCAAATGAAGATAGAGATGTTGATTGTAACAGGGCTCACAATGTTTGTGAAGAACAAATTCCAATAGGCAGTCCAGTGGGGGGTCCTGATTTTGTGTTAAGTCTGTCACAAGATGGAGTGATCCACCCTCTTGAAGTTAATTTGAACACACAACAAAGCTGTAACTTCAACATTTCAGAAGCTAATGGTGGAGATGATGATGGACAGGCTGCTGGTCAAGAGGATGATGATATTGACAAATCATCCTCAGACTTTGAGATTGATAGGGGTGACTATAGAGGGATAAAGATGTCTTACAAGGCTTTGAAGAGAGGTGAAGAAAATATTGGAAATGAAGAAGAAAGAGATGTTGTAGAAGACAGACCACAGTTTGAAGGTGACAGTGATGTTTCAGAGTTTTGGCAGGAGGAGAAAGAGGCTGACAGTGGAGAGGAAATAGTTGTGGAAAAATGCAGGCCTGAGAAACTCAAGCCTGTGAGAAGAGCAGCAGCAAATCCAGGTCCAACTTCCAGAGCTCACAGTCAGCCAGAGATCCCAAAGTTTCAAGATTTTGTACCTGAAGCTGATGAGTATTGCTTCCCTGGTGATGTGGGCATTTCTGACTCAGATGGGGAGACTCCAAGACTACCTTCTGGAAGGAAGAGAAGATTGAAGAAGAAGAAAGAGAGGAAATGGTATGACCCAAAGGTACCTGATGCACATGAGCAGCTGTGCAAGGACCTTTGCTTCACCAATGTATATGAGTTTAGAAAGGCATTGAGAAATTTTCATGTTAGGACTTTGAGAAACTTTCAGTACCATAGGAATGAACCATCAAGGGTTATTGTTTGGTGCCCAGAGAGGAAGAATGGATGTGAATTTTTCATGACTGCATCCAAAGTAGCCCATGAAGATACATTCACAATCAAGAAGTGCCACATGGATCATAGTTGTGGAGCTTGTGGAGAGAGTACAAAGGTTACTGCTGAATGGGTTGCAGAAGCTGTGGAGGACACAGTTAGATCAAATGTAAAGGCTAATGTAGAGACAGTTCTCAAACATACTAAGAAGAAGTTTGGGGTGCATGTACCTAGGAGTTTGGCATATAGGGCAAGACTGATGGCTGTTGATGTTGTGCAAGGTGATCATAGAAAGCAGTATCTGAGGTTGAGGGACTACCTACAATGTGTGCTTGACACAAACCCTGGAAGCAGGTGCATAGTGAAAACTTTTGAGGATCCTTTGAACCCAGCCCCCACACCAAGGTTCAAGTACATGTTCTATTGCCTCCAGGCATCAAAAGATGGATTTCTTGCTGGTTGTAGGCCTTTCATAGGTACAAATCAGTGATTTAATCATGTTAGAAATGTAATCAAGTTATTCAATTTTGCCCTAACTATCTCTGTTTATGCAGGACTTGATGGTTGCTTCATCAAGTTATCCACAGGCCAGCAGATATTGGCAGCAACTGGGAGAGATGGGAACAACAATGTGTTCCCAATTGCTTTTGGGGTGGTTGACAAAGAGGATGGGCCTAGCTGGACCTGGTTTTTAAACCAACTTAGAGTCTGCATTGGCACCAGCAACCAGTTGGGGAACTACACCATCATGTCTGACAGGCAGAAGGTATTTTCTCTAACTCTGTATTATTCTTATGCACATAGCAATGCTGCTATAGTTATCTCATTACTACCTTATGTAATCAAACAACAGGGCCTTCTTAAAGCAATTAATGAAGTATTTCCTCAATCCCCACAAAGATATTGCCTAAGACACATATATGCCAACTTCCAGTCAGCTGGCTTTAGAGCAGAAGAACTTAAGATATGGGTTGACAAAGCTAGCTATTCCTTCACTGAACATGGTCACAAAGAAGGAATAGTAGGTTTGAAAGCAGCATGTGAACCAGCCTACATGTGGTTGAATGGCATCCCTAAGAAGTGTTGGGCTAGATATGCAATGGATCATGTGTGCAAGACTGACTTGGTAGTGAACAGCCTTAGTGAGGTTTTCAACAAAATGATTCTAGATGTTAGGTCAAAACCAATTAAGACCATGTTTGAAGGGTTGAGGACCAAACTAATGGTTAAGTACCAGGGCATCAGAGAGAAAACAGAGAGCTGTAGGTGGGAAATAACCCTACATTACATGGAGAAGCTTGAGGAGAGCAAGAAGTGGGCTAAATAATGTGAAGCAAACATGGCTGGTCCCAACATCTGGCAAGTAACTAGTGGAGAGAACACATATTGTGTGAAGCTTGATGTAGGGAGCTGCTCTTGCAGGAGGTGGGACATGACTGGATCACCTTGTCACCATGCAATATCTGCAATGCAGAAGATAAAAGTTCACCCAGAAGATTATGTGCATCCATTCTTTAAGAAGCCAATGTATAAGGCTACATACCAGCACATCATCTACCCTGTCCCTGGCCCTGAATTCTGACCCAACACCAACACACCAAACATAGAACCACCAGTTTTTAGGGAGAAGAAAGGCAAGAAGCAGACAGCTAGGAGAAAGGGTGAATTTGAGGTGCCAGCTCCAAAGGATACATCAAGGATGGGCACAATAACATGCAGTAATTGTGGTATGCAAGGCCATAGGTGGACAATGTGTGGAGACAGACTTAAGGCCAAGTTTATGACAAGGAAAAACAACCACCAGGTAACTAAGCCAGTTCAACAAGGAAAATCTGCTACTTGTTTTTAATGCATACATCTTGTGAGCTACAACTTGTTTTTAATTGTAGGAAAACAGGGCATCCTACCCAGCAATTTCAGCACCAATCAGGCCACCTCCAGCTAGGGCCACATCATCAGGTCCAGCTCCAGCTTCAGGTCCTGCTCCAGCTTTAGGACCACTTAGGGGCAGGAAACCAGCAACAGCTTCAACAAGGGTAACCGCATCTGCTACAACAAGGGCAACCACATCTACTGCAGTTTCAACAGGTGGATCAAGAAAGAGAAAGAACCCATCACCTGCTTCAGCACCAGCCAACAACACCAGGTCAAGTGCATCATCTCCAGCAAAGAACACCAGGTCAAGTGCAAGAGGTTTCAATGCTCCAAGGGCAGCATCAACATCAGGTCAAGCTAATGTTGGTTCTAAGAGGAAGAGGAAGGCCCCAAGCAAATTTGCTTTGTATTTCACAGCCAGTGGCAATCATTGAATGTGTTGCACTCAACTATGCTTTATGCCTTGAACTCTGCTTGTTAGGCATGCTTGCTATCTGTGTTATTTGCAGTGAACTCTGTTTTCATTTGAACAATTAAGTTATGTGGTCTATGTATGAACTGCTTGGAACAATTAAGTTATATGGTCTGTGTTTGAACTGCTTGGAACAATTAAGTTATCTACTGCCAAGCTCTATTTTGATTTGATATGTCCTAGGTTATGAATTGTTTCATATGAAATTATTTCTTATGCTGAGCATTGTTATGTAGATCAAGTGATTTATTTTGTTGATAATTGATTGATATGATTAGGTCAATTTGGTCACTTTGGGGGGCAACTTGTCACCAACTCTAAAGCCACCCAAATTTGGCCACTTTGGGTGGTTACTTGTCGACCAACCCCAAAGTGGCTATTTAGGACCAAAACCTAACATATCAAAACTAAAACATCAAGATTTGCCCATCTAGGCACCAAACCCTAAGAGATCAAACCTAAAACAACAAGATATGGCCATCTGACCAAAACATCAAGATCACCAGATCAATTCATTCATACATACAAATATAGATAAAAGATTCACTCATAAATTGCATCATAGACAGATTGATTCATCACATAGATAGATCATTCAACATTTTTCTTTCACCAGCTTCATACATTGCATTGCATCATAGACAACTTGATTCATCACATACATAGCTCATTCAACATTGTTCTTACACCAACTTCAAACATCACATAGATAGAAAGACAGATCTAGGAACACAGAAACATAACAGCAGCATCATGGGTACAGAATCCTAGTCCACCTCTGCCTAGTGACCTGAAAGGGATGGAAATCTGCCCTCCTCCTTGCCCAGTAGATGATATCATCATCACTAGGGTTGGAACCAGGGGGAATGCCTCCAGGAACTGGTCTATGTCCTTGCGGTTGCGTGCTGCAAGGATCATGTCAGCAAGTTTCCTTCTCGCCCTCCTCCTTGCATCTTTGCGCCTGGCTTGCCTGGGCACCTCTTCTTCTCCATCTATGACCTCTCCAGGATCCATCTCTCCCTTGGATTCTAGGGTTTCTTTGGCAGCTGGGGGGTTGAGAAGGGTGGGGATGGGGGGATTGACTGCGGTTTCACTCAAGGGGTGGGCTTTATAGACTACTAATGGTTGGTGGTAGGTAGGTGGAGTAATAAAACAGCCCAGTCTAGGCCCACAATGTGTACATAATGGTTTTAGGCCCAAAAATATACTAGTTCAGCATTGCTACTTTCAGGAAAACAACCTAAAGAAATAAAACAGTTCTTCACTGCATTACTTAAGATAGATAGGTTCTTAACAGCACAATAACATAAGCCAGACTTAGCAAAGTTTCTCCACCACTCTAGTTACCATAACTTAAACAGTTCATATAGGACTGCACAAAATATACTCCTACCATCATCTTGCAAGGCCTGTTATATGTGTAGGCCACCTTACTTACTTAACCACCATTGTCCAAATCTTCAAGCCTCCAGTATGGCCTTGATTTTCTCAAGCTTTTCCTTGCTCCCATGGCCAGCATTTAGCAGATCAGCAACTAGTTTCTCAAGCTCTGTCTTCTCTTGTGCAAGAAGATCCATGTCCACCTTTATCTCTTTCATTGCCTTCCTGGTGTTGTGAATTATGTCTGCCTGGGCCTGAAGGATACACCTCTGTTCTTTTGCTAGCCTTAGCTTCTCCATCTTCATCTCCAGCTCTAGCTCTTCCTTCTGCTTCTCAAATTTCTCAGCATCCACTGCTTTTTGGTAGTCAATCTTGCCAACACCATCCTGCCAGTCAAACATCTTGCTAACATCATCAACCATTTTATGATACTCAGTGCAGAGATGATCATAGTCCTTCTTCAACTTGGCAGCCTCATCCTCATATGCATGCTTGTCTTGAATCCTTCCAAGGTTTTGCTCATGGAATTTTTCCCACAACTTGATGAGGCAGTTCTTAAGTACATCAGGCCAGGCAGGATCAACCCACTGAACTACACCACAATTCACACCTCCCTGTAGTTTGATCAGAGAACACATACTTCAGAAAATGCATAAATTCAGTTCTAACTTCAATTCAAAAAGAGGATTGGTACACAAGGAGGACATGTAACCATAAATTCAGTACTAAATTCAGTTCAAACAAAGTTAATGTACAAATTCAGTAACCACTGGGCATAACTGAATCCACTAGGCATAACTGAATCCACTAGGCATAACTGAATCCACTAGACATTAACTGAATCCACTAGGCATAACTGAATCCACCCAGCATACTCAATTACTCATCTGAACAGGGCATCTATAGAACCTCCTCCCAGTGTTAACACCTTCAAAAGCAACACACTTCCTAAGCTTCATATCGTGCAGAGTACACTTGGCAACTTCCTCCATGGGAGCACCACACCAAAGTGGCTCAGGGATGGTGTCAGGTGTGTCCTACATGCAGTAAAAGGTAGATCAGAACCAATGCATCAACTAGTTCAACTTGAGTCAAGCTTTGCCTTGCTCAAGGTCAGATCAGACATCACAGTGCCATCCATACCCTAGATCAAAACTAATAGATAACCAAACCAAACGAATCCATCCATACAAATATACAGCTCATCAACCCTCATTCCCAAATCGATTCAACCCTAACCCTAACCCTAGATAATGACAGAGAGGAGGAGGATGAGGCTTACAAAGTACTCCATGTCCATCAGGTTGCCCCCCATGCTGTCGTCGGAGCTCTCATCCCCATCATTCCAAGAAGGCATCCTGGCCGGCGACGAGGAACTGAGGTGGTCGGCGACGATGGAGAGCTCGGCCAGGGGAAACAGAGCGAGGGGGGAGAGTGAGAGTGAGTGAGCGTGAGGGAGACAGAGTGAGGGCCGGATCCGTTTTCACCTGGTCGGGACGGCCCGTGCGCCCTAACGGCCGTCACCCGCGCGCCGTGAGCACTGTGGCCGACAAAACCCTGACGGGCGGGCCCCACATGTCATAACCCCAGTTAAAACTTAACCATTCGGCCACTTGGCTTTTTTGGAACAGCCAGCCACTTTTGTGGTAATTTTTTTGAAAAATTAAAAAAAGGTAGTTTTTCGGAACGATAGCCCGTAATGTGGTAGTTTTTTGCTATTCACTCGGTTTGCTGGTATACCCATGGCTACAACCTCATCATCAACATCGTTTTAAAATCACACTGTTCCAAAATATGCACACACAAACACACGTACACATATGCACACGCGGGCGCGCAGACAGGCAACCACGTACAACCATAGTCTCTCACACACAGAGAGAGGAAAAGAGACGCATACATGAAAAATTATAGAACGACCAATAAATAGCAATTTTTATTTATAAATCTGTTGACTTTGAGAAACTTGAGACACGTTTGCATCAGCCGAAAGTAAATCAATCCTCAAGGTTGACCCCCAACTTATATATGCAGTTAAAGCTCCATGCTTCTTGGTAATGATGATGATGATGATGATGATGAGCTCCGATCATGTCCTAACCCACGCAATTTTCCCCAAGACTTTGGCAGGCCGAGTCAGAAGTCCAGCAGAGTCAAATGGAATTGACCCGAGCCGCACTAATCCGGCGACACACTCTTTGGCGCCGAGGCCAGATTCTAAAATAGTTTGGAGGAAGAACCGGCTATCACTGAATGATTGAATCCCAAAAGTGGGAGGATTGTCAAAAAATACTGCGGGCAGCTTGCAGCCTCACTAGATCCACGGCGAGGGCTAGACGTAGCCGTGCACGCGTTATACGTACGGCGTCCCATGTGGCCAACAGGGCATGCGCCTGTGCAGCCGAATCACTGTTGCATAGGGCAGGGGAGGTTCAAATTATTGTGAGTCATTCGGGGAAGCAAAACATTGTGTGAGGGCATGGCATCGCTCTCCTAAATCGGACACCCTATCCGTTCACAGATTGATAGGGCCATCCACTGCAGTGATGCGAAAGTCGACCATCTACGGTCACTGATGCGAAAGTCGACCATCCAAAGTTGTTCTCTAAACTTTCGTCTCTTTTCTTAAGTCCACAAGCTTAAAATAACCACGTATCAAATTATAAATTATTGAAAATGTTCAAATACGACAGTAGTTTTAATTTAAATATTACAATTCACTAAAGGTTCAAATTAAAGCAGTTTAAACTTGAAATCAACTAGCAAGTATGTTCTAATTGTCCCCTTTAACCGCTCATAGGTGCCCATTCAAACCATCCTTGAATTGCTCGATGGCTAATTTGTTGACACATTTGAACAAACTTATCAAACGTGACCGGATTTTGATTTGGAAGATCGATAGGATCACCCACGTTCTCAAATTCAAAAGCTACGATAACATCTTCACGCTCATCCTCGACGATCATGTTGTGCATGATCACACAACACGTCATCGCTTCCTACAAGGTCTTGGAATACCATTATTTAGTAGGTCCACGAACAACTGCAAAACAGGCCTAGGGCACTTCAAATGCCCTCATCACATCCTTTCTAGATGGTTCTTATCTTTTGTCAAAGTGACACCTTTTTTGCCCAACTGACTTAGAGATGGTCTTGATAAAGGTAGCCCACGAAGAATAGATAAAGGTAGCCCACGAAGAATAGATACCAAAATAACCGCGTATCAAATCATAAATAACTAAAAATGTTCAAATGTGACAGTAGTTCTAATAAATATTACAATCCAATAAAGTTTTCAAATTAAAGCAGTTTAAACTTGAAATCAACTAGCACATATGTTCTAGTTGTCCCCTTTAACTGCTCATAGGTGCTCAATCAAATCAACCTTGAGTTGCTCGATATCTAATTTATTGATACATTTAAACAAACTCATCAAATGTGACCGGATTCTGATTTAGAAGATCGATAGGATCACCCACGTTCTCAAATTCAAAAGCTGCGACAATATCTTCACGCTTATACTCGACGATCATGTTGTGCATGACCATACAACAAGTCATCACCTCCTATAAGGTCTCGGAATCCCGTTATTTAGTAGGTCCACGAATAATTGCAAAACAGGCCCAGGGCACTCCAAATGCCCTCTCCACATCCTTTTTAGATGTTTCTTATCTTTGGGCAACGTGAGACATTTTTTGACCACCTAACTCAGAGATGGTCTTGATAAAGGTAGCCCATGGAGAATAGATACCGTTAACCAGATAGTAACTCATATTGTATTCATGCCCATTGACAGTAGCAAACAATGTAGACGGCTGCAACACATTGATGTCATTGTGAGACCAAGGCATGTGAAAGAAAACATGCCAAATCCAGAGATCATGTGATGCAATCTCTATTGGAAAAGGCAGTGACCAGGAGGCGCTTAGGCACGCTTAGGCGCTAGGCGATGGCCAAACGCCTCGCCTAGGACATAAATGGAAGTCTAGGCTGGGTAAGCAACAAGTTGTTTACCCAAGCGAGAAATCATGCCATATTGCACTAAAATGCCAAACATGACACATTCAAATGGTAGTAGCTGGTAGTTAACTTATTTATCTGGCCTAAATTAATATTAAGACACATATAATAAGCCCAATAACCCTGGTATTAGAATCTATATTACCGCCTAGGCTGTGCCTACGACGCTTAAACACTGCCTAGGCACTAGGTGAAGGCCAACCGCCTCGCTTACGCCTACCACTTTTTCCAACCTTCATGCAACTACTTCAAGAATGATCGTGGGTTTCTTAACATGGTCGTGATATTTTGGACAGCTCTTCCATCTTCAATGTATGCAGTCAAGAGATCCGAGTAAATATGTCCACGCTCTTGCTTCAGACATTATGCCTCTTGGTGTCTGCGGCAGTTGGTTCTCTCAAGTACTGAGGTCCAAACATCTCGACCGCGACAGTAGCAAATCTGACCATGGCGTCTCCGCATGTGCTCAGACATCCGGAGGTATTCGTCACACCAATCTGCGGCCGTACCATATGCAAGCATCCGCAATCCGGTCGTGCACTTCCACTAACCAGAGAATCCAATCCTTCCAATTGTACGCTTCTTCAAAATGAAGTAGTCATTAAAGGAGCGGACACCATGATATATGCGACAGAAGACATTTTTCGCATCTGAAAGCGCCAATGGAAGTTGTCAGCGAATAGCGCATTGGGGGGCAAAGTAGTTGTTTATCAATGTCAAATGGCCTCTTGCCCTGTCCTGATTGAGCACTTGATGACTCCATGAAATTGAGAAGCAGCTCTTCCGGACACTTTGCTTCAGTAAGGACCTCATGCATCATCGCCATTTCATCTGTGTAGTCCTTCTTGTCGGATGGGTCATCGGAGGACTCAACGTAGTGCTAGTATATGTATTCCGTGTCCGAATCAATTGCTTCAAAGAAGGGACAAAAAGAAATTAGAACAGACATTTCATCAAACACTTGTCAAGCGTGGTCACTACCATAAGGGCGGATGGTACCTGCGCGGTGGACGAACAAGAGGTGTGGACCGGTGGTGGAGGGTAAGCGGCGTGGAGGCCGGGTGTAGCGGTAGGGGTCACAGAGTTTCGGGAAGTGCTTGGCGGGCGGCCGGGATGGTAGAGCGGCGCCGTCAACGAAAGAGGAAGCGGATGCAGAGAAATAGTTAAGTATGGAGGCGTGAGGTCCAGACGTGCCTTGTGTCCGGACTCTTGCAGAGCCCCCGATTTATTTCCAATTTGCGGAGAAACAGACGGCCGGACGGTCCACTGACCAATGCAGGACACCGTTGGCTGGTAAACTGTGTCTGGATAACTCGGTCCGGAGGGTTCGCGGCCAGTTTAAGGGTCCCTAGCTCCAATCTCACAGGAATGTTGTTAAAAACGTTTGTGCGTCGTGGCGGTGCTTCATGTAGGAACAGGACCATGAACACACACACCCCACCTGGCATTGCGTTTGCTTGTCTTGTCGAATAATACTTTCTTTGCCTCAAAATAAGTGTTTCGAATAACTTTGATACAAAGTTATACTAAGATTGTGACACTTAATACTGAGGAAGTAATTAAGAAAGGATTCTCCATGATTAGCCGTGTGATCGTTCTGCGGTTGGCGCAGCTTTGCTTGTTTGTACAAGTCGGCAAGTGGAATTCATTCGGTTTATGTTGACTAGTTGGCCGGACTAGCCTGGCTGCCGTGGGTCAAGTTCAACGAGTCAGTCGTCAACAGCAACAGCGACACCGGCCGCAGCAGCAGGTGTCTGACTGTCTTCTTCCCCTTATCCGTCCCTTTCCTCCCTCCAACCCCCGCCTCCTCAATCGCTACAAGTAACACACACGCGCGCACACTGGCCGAGGAATCGTAAAAGCCACGACTTCTTCCTCCTTCGTCCACCTTCGTCTCCCTCCCTTCCCCGCAGGCCGCTCACCCCCTCCCCTGCCTCGCCCCGTCGGATCATCCGCGCCGCTGCCCGCCCCCCGAGGTAATCGACCATACATATACTGCCAATTAGTTGATTGATCTTGCTCTTCCGTCACAGCTTTGGTTTGATTTTCCATGGCGGGAGGGAGGGAGTGAAACCCCCTCCCAGTAGCTAGCTGCCGCTGCCCTGCTCTGTTTTCTTGGTAATTGCCCCGCTCTCCTCTGCTTCCGGTAGAAGGAAGGAAGGGAGGAGATCCTCTTTCTTCCTAGGGTACACTGCTCCGCTGCTCAATCCGATCCGCAATTGCATCTGAACCTACCAACCGTGCGAACAGTAGCAAGTTCTTTTTGGGATTCATTCACCACGTACAGAATTGATGATACATTTGGCTGCTTGCCTGCTTGTGTTCACCAATCCTACCCCTCCCCCTAGATCGCGCCCTAAATCGTGCGACAATATAATACTGTGCCTCCTTGCCTGCCTGCTTTAATTTGCTTGTGTTCATCTTCATCCACATCCACCATGTGCCTCGCCCTCCACTGCTCTACTTCTAGATCGTGCAACAATATAATACCTGCTTGATGGTGGTGTTTGTTGGAGTGAACCTTGACTTGGGGCCTGGCGGCTAAGCTACTTTACCATTCTTTACTACCAAATACCAGTTCATCGTCCACCAGCTTTCTTGACTATCATGCTCCCCAATTCACACGCACCTTAATCTATCAGGAAACCAAATCGGTCGGTCAGTGCTTCACCGCAGCTGTCCACCGCAGCGGCGCGGCGACGATGTGGTGGCTGCCGCCTTGCTTCCACGGCGGCAACGCGGCCAAGGGAGAAGGCAGAGACCGCTTCGACCCCAACCCCGTGTCGCCGGCCGCGGCCTCGGCGCGGTCCATGAGCACGGCCACGTCGTCCACGATCACTGCCCCGTCCGGCTCCGACCTCACCGGCTCCATCAACGCCTCCGACATGAGCGCCGACTCCATCCAGCGCCCGCAGCAGTACCCGAGCTTCGCCGACCGGCCCGCCAACCTGCGGGTCTTCACCTACGCCGAGCTGCGGGCCGCCACCCGCAACCTCAGCCGCTCGCTCATGCTCGGCGAGGGCGGCTTCGGCTGCGTCTACCGGGGCGCCATCAAGGTCGACGCCGCCGCCGGAGACGAGACGCCTCCCCCGATGGAGGTCGCCGTCAAGCACCTCAACCGGAACGGCCTTCAGGCAAGATATATACAGATATACTCCACCAACTACATTTGCACATTGCTCTTTGGTGGCTCTGTCCGTCAGTAAAATTAATGGCGAATTTGATGATCTTGATCAGGGGCACAAGGAGTGGCTGACGGAGGTGAACGTCCTGGGCATCGTGGACCATCCCAATCTGGTGAAGCTGGTAGGCTACTGCGCCGACGACGACGAGCGAGGAGCGCAGAGGCTGCTGGTGTACGAGTACATGCCGAACCGGAGCGTGGACGATCACCTGTCGGGCAGAGCAATCGGGACGACTCTGTCATGGCCTATGCGGCTCCGGGTGGCTCTCGACGCCGCCAAGGGGCTCAAGTACCTGCACGAGGACATGGATTTTCAGGTACTTCTTCTTCTGTGCTTGGATTGAAGCCTGAAGCATCTGAATGAATTGAACTGAAGAACTGAACATGAACTGAATTTGTAACATTGCGTTGCTCAGATAATTTTCCGGGACCTGAAGACATCAAACATTCTGCTGGATGAAGACTGGAACGCCAAGCTTTCAGACTTCGGCATGGCTAGGGAAGGCCCGACGGAGGGCCTCACACACGTCTCCACAGCGGTAAGAAAATGAAGCTTGTGCATTCAGAATCAGATACACTATGTTTTGTAGATGAAAATTTAATTCAGATACAGGTCAGAAGTACGTACGAAATGGATTATGACATGTATGATGATATTGAGGTATCTGCAGGTGGTTGGCACCCTGGGGTACGCGGCACCGGAGTACATCCAGACGGGGCGGCTGAACGCCAAGAGCGACATCTGGAGCTACGGGGTGCTGCTCTACGAGCTCATCACGGGGCGCCGGCCCATCGACGGGGAGCGGCCGAGGGGCGAGCAGAAGCTGCTGGACTGGGTGAAGCCCTACATCTCCGACACCAACAGGCTGAGGCTGATCGTGGACCCCAAGCTGGAGGGGCGCTACAGCATCAAGTCGGTGGCGAAGCTGGTCACCGTCGCCAACCGCTGCCTCGCCAGGCTGCCCAAGGCGCGCCCCAGGATGGGGGAGGTGCTGGACATGGTGCAGAGGGCCGTCGACGTCGACGGCGCCGCCGCCGCCGCCGGCGCACCTCCGCTGCACCATTACAGCAGCGGCGGCGGCAGGGAGGAGGGGGGCAGCTCCAAGCTGAGGCAGGAGGGCAAGAGAGGGTTCCGTGGTCAGTGGCGAGGTGGGAGAGGAAAAGGGCCGCTCATGTGCTGAAGCTAGTCTAGTTAAGGCGATGATTAGATTTTCCAGGATGCTAATTTATTCTAGCAAGTCGAGTGAATTCCAAAACCGCTATATTTGAAGTTTTGACACGGTTTTGGTACCACATTTCTTGAGCGCCCCAAAAATCCAGCGCTTTTCTTATAAATTTTCTCGATAAAAACAATTAACCGTTTTGCGGCAGTTAACACGATTTCTAACATGGGTGGCCCGCTAGTTGCCACCTCGGACTAGCCAGGCGGAGAGGGGGTTGACGTCCGTTAGGTCTATTCCCCCCCCCCCCTCTCTCTCTCTCTCTCTCGCGCGCGCGATGGCGGTGTCGGAGGGACGGGTGGCGAGGGTGATGGGTTCTCGGAGGTAGACAAATGGCTCGATAGTCGTAGTTTGCCGACGTAGCGAGCCCTTCGCTGGAGCAATCCCCTTCGCCCCTTTGAAGCCGGAGTGGGATATTGAGCGATGGCCCTGGCACGCATGATAAGGGCTTTCGATGTGGGCAGCGGCCATCAGTGGGCTTCAGGGTTTGGCGGTGTTTAGTAAGTGTTCTTCCTCCTCCACCTCCCTCTATCCGTGTCTTTTTTAGGTATATGCCCGATTTAGGGTTAGAGTAAGTGGATTCAAATGAATCTTAGGGTTTAGGGTTTGGCTTGTGACATGATAGGAACTGTTAGGGTTACTGCATTTTTCTGGATTTAGAGTTTAGGGCTACTGTTAGTGCATATGTGTGTGAGTGTTAATGCATCCTTATAGTTTTTAATGGATTTAGAGTTCAGGGCTATGATTTATATGCATGATTGCTTGTTTACTCCATTGTACTATTAGCATATAAATTATGAGCTTGCTTGCTTTCATAGTGCATATGAGTGTTTGTTTATTGCAGTGTTCTATCTGAAAACAGTTAAAATCTATAACATAATTTAAAACTGAATCAATCAAATAGTAAATCTCTTAAAATTTTGTAGTTTGGATGATGAGATGTGGGAAATAGGGTACCATTTTCAAGGGAGAGAGAACTTGGAAATGAGTATTTCCCTGTCAGAAATCACTTCCATTAACATGTTAGCACTGATGGAGACCGAAGAGGGGTATACTGAAGCTAACTAGATGTTCTATGTGAAAGAATAGGGAAAGGGGGCAACAGGTATGCAGGTTATTGACTGTGAAGAGAGGGTAGAGGAGATGCTTGACTAGTATGTTGAGCATGAGGTGCTCAACATAACTATAGTTAAGGCTAGTGGGCCTAATCCTAGAGATTTGAATAGGGGAAACATCGTGGATGATCAAGTACCAATAGGCCAGGTTGGGGAATCCAACATTATTACTATAGATTAGCCTGGAGTATTGTTCCCCTTTGTCCAATCTAGTAGTGAGGAGTTGTATGTTGTGCCTATTGCTAGTGCACAGCCAGGTGAAGATCCTATTTATATTAACACACATGAGAGCATGAATTTTCAAAAGGCAAGGGGTAAAGAGAAAATAGAGGAATACTTTGGCCCCTATGATGATGAAGGGTTTGTTGATTTCAAGTGGTGTGAGTACATACAGGAAGATCATGACAAAGATATTGAGGAGGAAGATGAGATTATTGAGAAGCTGAGGCATAAGAGGAAGCAGGGAGAGGATCATATGCTTCACTTTGAAGGAGACATAGAAGTGGAAGAGATGTGCCCAGAGGTAGAGGACTCAGACAAGAACCTGAGACTCAACTTCCTCAAACATTCAAGAAAGTAGGAAATGCAGGTCCCACTACATTACTACAAGATCCCACCATCAAGTTGACATAGAGGTAATTTCTGATTTCATTCCATCATATGATTTAGGTTGTTTCCCTGGAGACTATGGCATTAGTGATTCAGATGGTGAGGTAGACCTACATTCTCTCCCACTACCTTCTGGAAGGAAGAGTCAAGAAAGAGGGCCAAGAATAGAAAGTGGTATGATGAGAGCAAGCCAGATGCCCATGAGAAACTTTGCTTGAGTTTTTGCTTCACTGATGTCTACCAGTTTAGAAGAGCACCGAGGAATTTTCGTATCATAATTCTCAGAAATTCCCATTACCATGGGAACTGCAAAGATAGGATGATTGTGCATTGCACCGAAAGGGAGAGTAGGTGTCCATTTTTTAAGACTGCGTCAAAAATTGCTCATGGGAAGAAATTTTGCATTAAGAAGATGAAGCTGCTGCACACGTGTGGTGCACAAGGAGAGAAAACTAAAGTGATAGTTGATTGGATGACTAGAACATGTGAGCAACAACTAAGAGATAATCCAGGCGCTGGAGTGGATGCAATCCTAAAAAGTACAAAGACTAAGTATGGTCTGGCAGTGGCAAAGACCAAGGCCTAGAGGGCAAGTGTCAGTGTAAAAATCGGCAGACCTCGGGTAGGGGGCCGAGCAATGAGACCAGATCAATCGGTAACATGAGACAATGGACACAGACAATGGTGCCAGAAAAGAGTGTTGATGACCCACAAGTATAGGGGATCAATCGTAGTCCTTTTTGATACGTAAGAGTGTCGAACCCAACGAGGGGCAGAAGAAAATGGCAAGTGATTTTCAGCAAGATATTGTCTGTAAGCACTGAAATTATCGGTAACAGATAGTTTGATAGCAAGGTGATTTGTAACGAACAACAAGTAGCAATTGTAACAAAGGTGCAGCAAAGTATCTCAATCCTTTTATAGCAAAGGACAAGCCGGAATGATCTCTTATAGTAAGCAAAGCGCTCTTGAGGACACACAGGAATTTCATCTAGTCACTTTCATCATGTTTGTTTTGATAATTTTACATTTTACATTATTAAGAAACCGGTCCCAATTCTCTTGACATGCAGCCTATCCACCTCATCTCAACATGCAACTATTCCATGTCTGCACTCATATGCCACAACAACAGATTTTTTTTAAACAATCACGCATGCCAATTCAGCAATAAATAATACTTCATTCATTTTTGCTCTGGTGCAAGGGAGACGCGCCCGTTTTTCTTTGTCTAATGAAAATATTCATCTTCTCTGCTGGTCTGGTCGTCTTCTCCACCATAGATGCAGAAATTAAATGCAAAGTCAATAATCTGAAACGAACTGATGGTGACTGAGGAGTCGTCTGCACCTTTTATACCACCACATCACCCTCATGAGATCTCCATACTTGAATTCTGCTTGCAGCCTCATACGTCTCCTCTCCTCCTCCTTCACTTCCGCATCCAGGAAAAGCAAATAAAATTCTCTCCTTGTGCCTGGTGTTCCCCATGCTAATGTGATGTGTGTGTCGTTGAGGTGGCTGATACGTCTCCAACATATCTATAATTTTTTATTGTTCTATGCTATTATATTATCTGTTTGGATGTTTTATATGCATTAATATGCTATTTTATATTATTTTTGGGACTAACCTATTAACCTAGAGCCCAGTGCCAGTTTCTATTTTTTTCCTTTTTTTTGAGTTTCGCAGAAAAGGAATATCAAACGGAGTCCAAACGGGATAACACTTTCGCGAAGATTCTTCTTGGACTAGAAGGAAACCAGGAGACTTGGAGTTGAAGTCGGAGGAGCCACGAGGCGGCCACAAGGATGGAGGGCGCGCCCAGGGGGGTAGGGCGCACTCCCCACCCTTGTGGGCCCCTCGTGCACCTCGTGACCTAATTCTTTCGCATATATATACCCATATATCCCCAAACCAACAGAGGCATCCACGGAAAGACTTTTCCACCGCCGCAACCTTCTGTACCCGTGAGATCCCATCTAGGGGCCTTTTCCGGCACCCTGCCGGAGGGGGATTCGATCACGGAGGGCTTCTACATCAACACCATTGCCCTTCCGATGAAGCGTGGGTAGTTTACCACAGACATACGAGTCCATAGCTAGTAGCTAGATGGCTTTTTCTCTCTCTTTGATTCTCAATACCATGTTCTCCTCGATGTTCTTGGAGATCTATTCGATGTAATACTTTTTTGCGGTGTGTTTGTCGAGATCAAATGAATTGTGGATTTATGATCAGCTTATCTATGAATATTATTTGAATCTTCTCTGAATGCTTATATGCATGATTTGATATCTTTGTAATTCTCTTCGAACTATTAGTTTGGTTTGTCCAACTAGATTGATTTTTCTTGCAATGGGAGAAGTGCTTAGCTTTGGGTTCAATCTTGCGGTGTCCTTTCCCAGTGACAGTAGGGGCAGCAAGTCACGTTTTGTATTGTTGCCATCGAGGATAAAAAGATGGGGTTTTCATCATATTGCTTGAGTTAATTCCTCTACATCATGTCATCTTACTTAATGCGTTATTCCGTTCTTTATGAACTTAATACTCTAGATGCATGTTGAATAGCGGTCGATGTGTGGAGTAATAGTAGTAAATGCAGAATCGTTTTGGTCTACTTGACACGGACGTGATGCCTATATTCATGATCATTCCCTTAGATATCCTTATAACTTTGTGCTTTTCTATCAATTGCTCGGCAGTAATTTGTTCACCCACCGTATTATTTTCTATCTTGAGAGAAGTCTCTAGTGAAACCTATGGCCCCCGGGTCTATTTTCCTTCATATAATCTTTTACTTTTCATCATACAAGTTTCCGATCTACTATTTTACAATCTTTTACTTTCCGATCTATAAAACAAAAATACCAAAAATATTTACTTTATCGTTTATCTATCTCTATCAAATCTCACTTTTGCAAATGACCGTGAAGGGATTGAAAACCCCTTTATCGCGTTGGGTGCAAGTTGTTTCATAACAAATATTTTCAGTAGGTGCAGTAGGTTGAGGGGCTACTAATTGTGATTCCGGTCGAGGTGAAGATACCCCGAACAAACACCTCAAGGGATGATTCTCCATAGTAACAAGTGACAATAAATTTCAACATGTAGTAATAATTTTTCCAATTTCCACTTACCAAGAGCGCTTCACTCCCCGGCAACAGCGCCAGAAAACAGTCTTGATGACCCACATGTATAGGGTATCAATCGTAGTCCTTTCAATAAGAAAGAGTGTCAAACCCAACGAGGAGCAAAAGGAAATGACAAGTGGTTTTCAGTAAGTTAATGTCCGCAAGCACTGAAATAGTCGGTAACAAGTTGTTTGATAGCAAGGTAATTTGTAACGAGCAAGTAACGGTAATAGTAAATAAAGTACAACAAGGTAGCCCAATCTTTTTTGAGGCAAAGGACAGGCCAAAACGGCCTCTTATAATAAGCAAAGCGTTCTTGAGGGTACACAGGAATTTCATCATATCGCTTTCATCATGTTGGTTTGATTTGTGTTCGCTACTCTGATAATTTGATATGTGGGTGGATCGGTGCTTAGGTGTTGTTCTTACTTGAACAAACCTCCTACTTATGATTAACCCCTCGCAACCATCCGCAACTACGTGAACAACATTAAGATAAAATCTAAATATATCATTAAACTTTTGGATCCAAACCCGTCCCTTACGAAGTAGCGCATAAACTAAGGTTTAAACTTCTGTCACTCTAGCAATCCATCATCTAATAACTACTCCACAATGCATTCCCTTAGGCCCTAGTAAGGTGAAGTGCCATGTAGTCGACGTTCACATGACACCACTAAGGGAATCACAACATACATATCATCAAAATATCAAACACATATCAAATTCACATGATTACTTGCAACATGACTTCTCCCGTGACCTCAAGAACAAAAGTAACTACTCACAAATGATAATCATGCTCAAGATTAGAGGGTTATTAAATAGTATAATGGATCTGAACATATATTCTTCCACCAAATAGACCATATAGTAATAAACTACAAGACGTAATCAACACTACTAGTCATCCACAAGCACCAATCTAAGGTTTCGGTACAAAGATTGAACACAAGAGATGAACTAGGGTTTGAGAGAAAATGGTGGTGTTGAAGATGTTGATGGAGATGGCCCTCCCAAAGATGGGAGAACTGTTGGTGATGACGATGACGATGTTTTCCCCCTCCGGGAGGGAAGTTCCCCCGGCGAATCGCTCCGCCGGAGGGAAAAATTGCTCCTACCCAAGTTTCGCCTCGAGACTGGGGTGCTTCGCCCCGAAATTCCTCCCCTTATTATTTTAGGTCAAAATGACTTATATACCAGAAGAGGGGCACCAGAGGTGGGCTGAGGAGGGCACAACCCACCAGGGCGCGCCTGGGCTCCCTGGCGTGCCCAGGTGGGTTGTGCCCACCTGGTGGGCTCCCTCTGGTAGTTATTTACTCCAAAAATCCTTAAATAATCCATAAAAAAATCTCTGTGAAGTTTCAGCTTATTTGGAGTTGTGGAGAATAGGTGGCTCTAAGATGCTTTTGCTGGTCCAGAATTCCAGTTGCCGGTATTCTCCCTCTTTGTGTAAACCTTGCAAATTATCAGAGAAAAGGCATTAGAATTACTCTCAAAAGCATTATTATGCATAAAAACATTATAAATATCAGTACGAAAACATGATGCAAAATGGACGTATCAGAAATGACGGTGTCTATGCGTCGTTACCTTGTTGAAGGCATCTTTGCAGTCATTTTCTCCTTGCTTGGATTGTTTCGAGGGGAAACCCTTGATTTGGGTATCTCATATCGGACGACGATGCTATTGTTGTCGTCTTCCCTCAGGAGGGCATCTTTTTGGATTAGATGCTTGCTGGAGTCATTAGGAGGTGGATGCATTTGGATGGATGACCGCAGGACCGTGGATCTGTTTGGCGCCATGGTGGTGTCGACGGCTGGCCAGCCTGACAAGGATAACATGGATCTCTTTCCTGGAGATGGGTTAGCGGTTTGATGGTGACGGCGGCTTTTGAAGCATGTGCATGTGGTGTATGCTTTGGGTCTACTGCACCGAGTGTTTGCTCTTGGTATGTTATGCGGGTGGATCAATGGTGACCCCGGCTCTAGATGGCTGGGCTTGAAGGAAATTTTCATTGTCAACTTTGTAGGTGTGAGCGGTGATTTTGGGTTGTTCGATGTATGTTTTTCTTAGACCTTTGTTGAATAATTTAATAAAGATGGCTTTGCGCATCTATGGATGCACATGCCGAGGGTTTCAACCTCCTTTTCAAAGAAAAAAACTCAATATTTCGAAACGATAAATGCACTATAAGGGCATCTCCAACGCAAACCCTTAAACCGTCCAGACCGTGCGGTCTGGACGTGTTTTGCCATTCAGAATGACTCATGCTGCAGGGGAAGACGGGAGGCATGACAACACTACAGGGAGGGGGTGCTACTACCTGGGGGACGATGGGGCATTGCAATCGGCGATGGGACAGAGCCGCAATCTTCATTGTGAGGAATTGCAACCGTTGGTTGTCGTTGCTGGATGCTGCGGCCATTGGCGGTGCTGCGACCGACATCGTCGCATGCTGGAACCGCTGCGGGAAGACATTGGAATCAGGGAATCATGTAGCTGCGATGGACACTGGTGGTGATTTTTTCTTCTTCTGCAATCGCCTTTTTTTGTTGGGATCGATGAGTTTTTTGCACGAGCCGCATATTTTTGTGGTGGACTGGGCGGTGATTTCTTTCACTGTGACTAGCGTTGACGGATTTTTATCGCAATCGATGCCGGTTTTTGTTGGAACAAATGATTTTTTTTGTTGGAACCGATAAACTTTTCCTAGAATCAACATTTTTGTGTGCAGCAGAGACCAAGCGGGCCCCGTGGATTTTTTGCTACAAGAGACTTGTTGTAATCTTGTTAACTTAAGAAAGAAAAAAGAATAAAAACGCAGATACATAACATAAAAAAAAGGAATAAATAAGATGAGATTTGACTTTCCCCTACATATATAATTTCTTCTCCTATACAAAAACTAGCAAGACCCACTCCATTGATAATTCCATTAATAACACCCTTATCAAAAAACTTCGTTAATTCGGTTAAACCCTCTTATACGGAGGCCGAGAGTAAAGACCCTAGTATAGAAAATATCTATATAACCCCAATTATATGACCAACTGTATATTTTTTTACTTGATCTAGAAAAGTCTTTTCTAGATTTTCCTTTGTAAAAAGTTTATTAAATCTGTGGATTTTTATTGTGATTGGCGCCGTCTTTTGCTGTGACTGACCGGAAATTGTTACCAGCTGCGACGACGAGTATCGACGGCAAGGTGGCGAACATCGGCGGGCGGCTGGCGAGCTGGAGGCACACGTGCTATTGGAGAAAGGATAACGAGTGACCGACCCAAATTTGGGCCGGCCAACCGGCGCCTATCACACCCGACCGAGCGATTTCCCTCGAAATGAAAATGGGCCGACCGAAGACACGGCCCTATATAAATTATGGACCGAGCGATTCCCTCGGAAATGAAAATGGGCTGACCAAGACACGGCCCTATTGCCTACGCCGGGGTCCGAACCCAAGCTCCAAGACAAAACTGGACCCCCAAGTCCGCTCCAGCCCGAACGCTCCCCAAGACCCCCAACCCCCTCCCCAATTCCAAAAGCATTCTAATTCGTCTCCGCCTCCCCAAACCCCCTGCTGCGACGCGCACCTCAGGCGCACCCACTCCGGCGGCATGGTTGCCGTGTCGGCCATGCGCCACACCTCGTCGCCGTCGCCGTCGCCGTCGCCGACGCCGACGCCGCGCCTCTTCGCATCTCCGTCTCCCACCCACCGCCTCACCCACTCCGGCGGCGCCGTGTCGACCACGCGCCACGCCGCGTCGCCGTCGCCGTCGCCGTCGCGGACGCCGCGCCTCTTCGCCTCGTCCTCTCCGACCCACCGCCTCCTCCCGTCACCGTCCCTGACCCCGCGCCACCTCGGGTCGCCCTCGCGGACACCGCACCTCCTCGCGTCCCCTTCGCCGATTCCGCGCTTCGGACCTTCGCCGTCGCCGCTTCTGCCTCACCTGCTGCGCCTCCCCGCCCCCGTACTCGCGGTATGCTTTTTTCCCGCACCTCCTCTCGTCCCTTTGCATCCCGTACCATTCGTGAGATATGATGGCCCGTGGATCGCTAGGGATCACGGACCGGCGCCATCGCCTCCCACCGCCGCCTCCACGCACGTTGCGTTCCGCCACTGCAGGGCGCGGGGACCGACGACGTGCTGGAGGGAGATCCCGTACAGCCACTGATCCCCACCGTCAGGCCTGCGTGGTGGCGCTTGGTGTGCGCCCTCTCGACAGAGACCACCAAGCACCCCAGTTTACATGTGATTGTTTTGCTTGTGTTGTCTGCGTTGAAGAACAGCAACTTACAGTCCTTTGTTGAAGAGAAGGCAACCCGACTTAAGGTCCCTCCCAGGTTCGTGGCACGACTGCTGATTGGAGCTGCTGCTATCACATTCCTCTTTGATGTTGCCATGATGGGGAAGGACCTCAACGAGGTTTGCGCCTATCTTATGACGTATGCACAGGAGGTTAAGGAGGAGGAGTCAGCAAAGGCTCAGGTGACACATTTGCTTCAACTATGCACCTTTGTTTTCTTAGTGCATTTGTCCTCAACAGATATGAGATTCAGCATTTGTCTGTTTAATCTTGTGGTTGAATGTTTGATGTCTGCATACTTTCGCCAAAATGTAATCTGCTAGTTTTATTGCATAACAAGTATATTTTATTACCTTATTTTGCCATTCACTAACACATGGTTTCACAAATATTAAACTCTGTGTTCCTGCAATTGGAATAATCTATATTTCAAGCCATTTGCTTACATTTAACCACTGATTTGCATTTATTAGTCCTTTCAATGCAGTTAAATTTGATATGTATCGTGCTTGTGTATATATGATTCACATGCAACGCCAACGATTCGCTAAGCTGAAACTACTTTCTGAATTTCGAGTATGCTGGTACAGAAAATTGTCTGATTTACATGTACAACCTGAAACCTCAAATGCCATTTGTCCCCAGCAAAACAGTATTCACCCTATCCTATGAATTTGTATTTTATATGCCTTTTGAAGTGTTGTTTTTGGATCGGCTATATAGGTTTACTGTTTCTGGAAACTTAAAAAATATAGATGATTATATGTTCATGGACCGACATGTGGTTATTGTATGATGCTTGCAATTTCCAACTCGGTAGAGTGACACATGTGTCTTATGATGAGGATGTCTAAACATGTCTGACTTATAAACTGTCAGGCAGGACATCTGTTGAGTCTTAAGAGGTTTAATTAGAACTACTTGAAATTCCCTAGGGACTACATAATAAAAAGGATGAATGACAGAGATTTAGCTCCCTTTAGGAGCCCCTTCTATGTTTATTTCGTATGTTCAAATGTCGACCTTTGAAAGCATTCTTTCTATTTGACGCATTCTCTTAATTCCCCTGACAAACTAATTGGACGCCAATGTTCGTTGCAGCAAATGTAGATGATCCTGGTACAACATCCAAACTGTATCATAGAAGTGTTAGATGATACTTATTTTCCTCTCACTATGATAAACTTACCACAAAAACTTTTTTCCTGTGTCTTCCATGGTGACTCAAAGCTCACCCTCTGTTTGTGCTTGATGATTTGCTTATTTTCGCCATGGATTGTGTTGTTATTCTATTGTTTGGTTATAGTTTGTGTTTCATGTAATCTCATTTTCCCTTTTCAATCATTAGCAACACTGTCTTTTGTTTATTACCCCTTCATTTTTGTGATATCCATATGCTGCTGATTTTCGCTTTTGCATCTAAGCATTTAGTATGTATCTTAGGGAAGTTGTTAGTGTATTCATAAGTATACATCTGCTAATTGTTGCCATTGTATCCTTAGTCTACATTTGCTTTCTTTAAATCTGCATCTTCTGATTGCAGTTCAAGTTCATAGGTTCATGCATATCACCATGTTGTTTATTTTGTTCCCCCTTTGGTAACTTCGGTTTCTGTTGTATAATTGTTAAAATCTTGTTCATATAGTCATCCAATGCAGTGTAATTTTATTCATGTTTGTTTAACAGGTCAGAACGAAACATAGTATAAAAACAGTGGAATTGTATGTTGAGTAACACCAAGCCCTTTTTAATTTTTTACACCCTCCTTTTTGGTTTATTTGGCCTATTTCATCTTTTTGTTATGATGTAACTTATCTCTATTGCATAGCCCATGGGGCATATATATATATATTAGACATGACTTAGTTTTTGTTTTGTTTTGTTAGCCCCATTTTCATTGCTATTCATCATTGTTTTAGATTATGAGGTGCATGAAAAGGTACCTGACCAATGCATATAGCTGTTCCTGCTCATTTATTGGCCACACATGCATGCACTCCAGTTAATGTAGATTAAAGCACCGGCAAACAATATTTTCTGAGGAAAACGAGTGTACTAATTGGACAGTTTTGCAACCTACGGAATTTGTTCCACTACTCACCATCTAACTTATCTTTGTTTTGTATGTCTATGCAATAGTTTTCATTCTGAATGCTATTTTTGTCGCTGATGCTATATGTTCTGATCACAGTTTGAACTCTCCTTTGTTATTTTTGTCTCAAACAACCACCCAGATCCAGGATAGTCAAGCGGGCATTACCAATGTTGAGGAGTGACTACACAACTGATCGGAATAGGTTTGTGACTGATATTCATTAATTACCTATTCTTTCTGAGCTTTGTTTTGAGCGGATTTGCGAATGTTAATGATTTACATATGTAGTAGTTGTCTTTTTAGTGCAAACTCTGTAGTTATTGATCATAAATCTGAAATATCCGGATGGCTTCTGTTATTATTTTAGTTTCATGTATGATGCATGATTCACATATTAAATTTCCATCGGATGACAAATATATTTATGAATAACATCAACATTATTTTACTACCCTTCCTTGTAACTAGACAAGTTTAGGGACATCGATCTTATATGACTGACACGAACATTGTGTTAATTGACACAATAAATTCAGCTGTAATTTATTGCCCCTTGTTGTACATATTGAATCGGAGAACTGCAATTTGTTTCTGAAAGCATAATAGGATAATTGCTTACTGTCATAGCCTGAGAGTTTTTATCAATTTCATTCGCAGTTTCTCAATATCCTTCTTTCCTTGTCTTACTGATGTGCCTTTTGCAGGCAATTTCAAGGTTTGGAGGCTCTGAACCATGGATATATGACCCAGTTTTAGCAATTACAGTATGAATGGTCTTGTCATCACGGTTGTATGCATACGTAGAGTACATGAGATTAGATGTCCTTTCACAGCGATCGCTTTGAAAAACGTTAAGAGTCTGCGCAGTTTTGTAGTTATTGGCTATAACAGAAGGCAAATAGGACAGGTGTTTGAGAATTTAATAGTCACGGAATAGGGGGGAATGGATAAGGACAAGCTTAAACTGTAGAAGCATCTTTCTCTAATCAAGTGGCTTGAGATGCCCTGATGCTTTCTGTCTTTCTTTCACTTGTTTTGGTAGAGTTTACCTTTGCTCTTACTTGGCCTTTTGGTTAATCTGGGGCAGATGCTGCTACATTGGTCCCAACATGCAGTTGTGCTGTTTTTGTTTTTCTGTAGGGATAATTCTCTTTACTTCCTGCTTTTCCTTATTAGTCATAATGTCCTGTTTTCTTGAACTTCATGGTGTGCTTTGGTTTACAATTCTTTGAAGGAGTTCGATGGTACATGAACAAAGAACTGAAAGAAGTACTGTTATGATATGATAGAATGACTTCTTTTTAATTCAGCCACAACCAAATTACCTGACCATTTAGTATGCTTCGCGGTGTGTCTTTGGAATAATGGTTTGTTGGGTTCATGGTCTTGGGTTATTTGTCCTTTTATTTTTTGTGGTCAAACAAGAAATTTGTATTAGGTGTGCTTTTAGTGATCGACTAGGGTTCTACTAGCTTTCAACATTTGTCCTTGGAATGGACAAATGCAATCAACTCATGTTAGCGAACTCATGACCGATATCGCAGTGACTGCCTTGCCCCCGTTGAGAGTCAGCCGAGAGAAGAGACCGGCCTGATCCCGGATCTCCTCCGCCGGCGCGGCTGGCTAGAGCAGAGCTGAGAAAGGAGCACGGGAGAGCTTTGTGTATAGTAGTTTTAGGTTCAGGTCTTCCTGTATGGTTGTTGGCGCGATGCCGGTCTGGAGCTCGCCGCCTGCGCAACCAAGCTGCGCGTGGTTACCTACAGCGGAGGCTCTATTCACCTTGCTGCTCCATGGCGGAGAAACAAGTGTTGGCCATGCCGCTGGAGTCTCCCTAAACAAGTGCTGAGTCCCTTTTCTTGCAGGACGTCTTTGCTCTTCTTCTCCTGTTCCGGTGGTCACCATGGAGGTGGAGGAGTTGAGAAGAAGAGGTTTGTTGCATGTGAGCGATTGGGTAGCGGTTCATTCTCATCGGCCTTTACGACAGAGCTACGGCGCCGGCCATGGCCTTGCCGTCCTGTGGAGGACAAGCAAGTGGTTCTTGGCTGCTGGTGTCTGAAGCCTCGCCGGTGACCATTACGGCCGAAGGGCGGACCCGAAGAATTCTGGCACCTGAAATCTGGCGCCTGCTCAACTTCTTCCTCCTGGTTTCGATGCCTTATGGGAGGAAGTGTAGTTTTTGCTTGGAGTCCATCCATCCTACCGGCTTCTCCTGGAGTTGGCTATGGTGTGGTTGCGTCCCCGGCGGCGGCCGGAAGCGTATTCAATAGAGGACTACGATTTGGACCTGATTGCTTTTCTTATCCTCAGTGTAAGGTCTTTTGTGTAAAATTATGGGACTTGGTTGTTATTTTCTTTCTTTGGAGCCCTCTATGGAGCTTTGTACTGTCACAGATAATTAATGAGAAGCTCTCTGGGTCAAAAAATAGGCACCTCAACATTACTAGTTTCCTTTGCGTTTTTCTTCCCTTTTTGTGCGGAATTTCTTTTGCATCTCATATTGCCAAAAGAAAAGGTTCAATACAATCAGGATTTGATTCACCGCCATCATTGAAATCGCATCGGAAAGGAAACTTCAGCATTCCAGAACTCTGGCTGCCAACTTACATGACACGCACGTCAACCACTAGGACAACTTCAGTTTGTTGTTTATGGCAGGTAACAACGCTATTTGACCCTTCTATTAGTACAAACATTAAGCATATAGTAGTATTATACACCAGCTATAAATTATTTGATAAAGAAAACATAAATATAAAATAGTATTCACAAAAACCACGAATTGAAAGAAATCAAAGTTTTGAAAAAAAAGGTTTGTACCAACTGAAAAAAGTTTGTAAAAATGGAAAAAGGTTTATAAAATTGAAAAAACTAGAATTCGAAAAAAGTTCATTGAACTTTAGAAAGTTCAACGATCTTGACAAAAAGTTCATTTGATTTCAAATAAGTTTCATGAAAAAATTTCATCGAATTAGAAAAGAGGTTCACGAATTTGAATAAAGTTCATCGACTTCAAAAAAAACAATCTGAACACCAACGGGGTGATGATGGTCTGGTGGTTAGAGCCGAGCGCTCGCGACAGAGGTGTCGCAGGGTCGATCCCCAGTCCGCGCGTGTTTTCGGTGTTTCTGATATTGGAAAAAAGTGCAACAAGTTCAAAAAAGTTCATCGATTTCCAAAAAAGTTCATCGAATTAGAAAAAAAGTTCATGAATTTTAATAAAGTTCATCGACTTTGAAAAAATATTCAACAAGTTCAAAAAAAGTTCATCAAATTTGAAAAAAGTTCCTAGATTTTTGAAAAAAGTTCATCGAATCTGAAAAAAAAATTTCATCAATTTTTTTAAAAATCAACATTTTGAGAAAAAGTTCATAGATTTTGAAAAAATCTCATCAAATTTGAAAAAAATCATCAATTGAGAAAAAAGGTTCACGGATTTTTGTAAAAAACACGCACTAAAATAAAAACAAAAAAATGATGAGAAAAAGAAAAAGAAAAGGAATGATTCGAACTACAGAACGAAATAAATTAAAGAAAAAAAAAACAATCTGAACACCAACGGGGTGATGATGGTCTGGTGGTTAGAGCCGAGCGCTCGCGACAGAGTTGTCGCAGGGTCGATCCCCAGTCCGCGCGTGTTTTCGGTGTTTCTGATATTGGAAAAAAGGGGATGGGCCGGCCCAGTTCGGACTGCTTCAGGCTCCGCTGGGCCAGCCCAACGACATGTTTTCTGTTTTGAAACTCCCTTGATCGGCGCACTTCCTATTTGGCGCTTCAGGCGAATCGAACCGGCGATCTCATTGTTGAGAACGAACGTCACTAACCACAACGCCAACCTGCCGCTGGTGCATGCTGACCTCCTTTCTTTTTTTCCCTAAAAAGAGACTCATTTCTTCTTTTTATACGTACAAGAAATGTCTCCTATGTTTAGTGCTTTTTCCCTTTTCTTTTTTTGTTTCCTGTTTCTTTTTTCTTTTCTTAAATGCTGAACCTTTTCCAAATGGATGATATATTCTTCCAAATTTGTTCAAATTTTTTCAAATTTGAGGTACTTTATTTTAAGAATCAGTGAATTTTTTTCAAATTTGATGAACCTTTTCCAATTTGATGTTTTTTCAAATTCGATGAACATTTTCCGGTTTTGTTTTGGGCGCTTAAAGAGCTATTGGTCGGCAACTCAGGCCCTGTTTGGTTTCAAATAAGTCATCAACTTATAAATCGAAAAGTAAAAAAAGTGACTTATTTTACCAAACAGACCCAACTTATAAGTCACCTTAACTTATAAGTCATAAGTTGCTCCACCCCAACTTAAAACTTATAAGTCACCCCCTTCTACATGGATCTCACCATTTTTACATAAAAAAACAAGATGAGAAGATGTGGTCAGGTGACTACCAAACAGGCGTGACTTATAAGTCACTAGTTTTAAGTCATCTGACTTATAAGTCATCTGACTTATTGGAACCAAACAGGCCCTCAATTCGGACATGTTTCCCCCCGCAAACCAAGACAAAGTAGAGGACTTTGCAGACCACTGACACGTCCACGCCTAACTAATCTAGCCCATCAAAAACCCTCCCCCTCGCCCGCGTGCTTTCCTGTCGGGCGCTAGCTGCCCGCATTCATGTCATTGTAGAGCGGCGGCTCCGCATTGACGCCAACTCAGAGCGGACTCGACCTCTCATTAGCGTCGGTATTGAATCGGCGCTGGCTGAGAACGCCGCCCGTGCCGCGTCCCCGGTGTTCGTGTCTGTTCAGTGCCGAAGAGATGATTACTGGATGGGACGAGACATATATCTATCACGCCCGTTCAATGCCCACCTATCCGTATGACACCATTAAGCAGGCTCGTCGATCGAGGAACCAACTCTAGCACCGTGCATTGACGCACCCGGACGCTTAGCCTCATTGGAATCCACTATTTTAAGGCGGTCATGCCCGATTGCCCGGCTAACCCCACACCACAACACATTCGCTCCACATTCTCCTCCCTTGCACCACATCCGTCATGACCGCAAGCTCTAGCACTATGTGGGAGAGCCTATCATCGGAGCAGAAGCACGAGGTGGCCGCCCTTACAGCCGCCTGGCGGATCGAGCACGGCATGTTGGCTAGCTCGCACGAGGTCTGCGACGACGACCCTATGATGGTGATGGGCTCCGACGACGACACACTCTAGACCACGCGCATGTGCATGTCAGCTTCACCATGGAACAGGCGCAGGCACACTTCGACGACGCCATGGCGGAGGAGGAGCCTGCGCCGGACCCTATGTCGGCGTTCCGGCAGGCGCATGAGGAGCAACGGTACAACTAGTTCGTCCTCAAGCAACACTGGCTGGCACATGTCCAAAACTATGGCGAGCGCGCAAACGAGGAGGCCGTGGCCGCCATGGTCGCAGTGAACCCAAACTTCCTTGTAGAGCAGCGGGTGCTCTACGAGGCCGCACGTGCTCAAGGCGCCACTCACACTGCAGAGGCGGCGCTGCCACACACGCGCTAGCGGCGCAGGTGGTCGAGGATGAGAACACTGCCAGCTGCGCGTCCTATGCACCGCCGTCCAACTTTCGTGGGGGCATGTGGCAGGTGGACAATGACGAACCATACACGTCCACCATCGACCTCGCGTCCACCGACACCGGCGACGGATAGGTCACAAACTCCTCCAAGGATGTGTAGGGCATGGGAGGCGGCAAGGCATTGTGTCCCATGTGGTCCGGCCCGTCTCCCATGTTCTACTCTTCCTTGCCGGAGACCGCACCTTCACTTCACGAGTCTTGAACCTCGCCAATGGAGACGGTAGATGCAGAACATGATCGTCGATGCGGAATACAAAGGAAGTGGACGATAGACGCTGCCGTAAGACAGTTTCGACCACTTTTTATTAATGAAAAATGTCCGAATGTAATGAATGTGCTCTGGTTTTATATGAAAATCAGCAGGTTTTACATGAATTTTGTCCAGTCTGTTGAAATACGGTTTGACTTGTTTGCGGATAGCATTGGATAGTCAGCTCTCACATCTATGTCCAGGGACATGTCCCCTATCCGCGGACGAATGCAGAAGGAATTTTGAGGTCAGCGTTAAAGATGCCCTAATACACCGTGTACCCATTAAACCTACCAAACTATGCTAGCCTATACCCTAGTCCAGACCCAAATAGAGTAATGAACATGGCCACTAGAAGACAAATGAGCACGAGAGTGGCGTTTTGGCCCTCGAGCAATAGACAACCCGTTAGAACAAATACAGTAGTGAGCTTATAGCCCGCTTATATAACACTTTTGCCTATGTGGAAAAGATGCGAACAAGTAAAAGAGTAGACTTTTATGTATGAGCCTAGCTATATTCGTATTTCTAAGCAAATACAATTAATGCGTGGAAAGAGAAAAAGAAAAATACAAACAAATACTAATGTTACAGACAATTTTATAGCCCACACTATTGTATGCGAGAGTATAAATGATGATTATATATAACATGACAGTTTTATATAGCCAGTTGTTGGCTATACTATTTTTTTCGGGGAAAAAGAGGAATTCATTAATTAAGTGGCACTCATGTCTGCATTACATAGGTCCGGAACCTCGTCCGGCCCAGAATGAAGCCACACCGCAGTGCGCTTCTTTATTCGACTAAAGTTCGTTAAAAAATGATTAACAGTGTTTCGCCTCACAAGCTTAACTAAGAATTCACCATGTTCCCGAAGACGCGAAGTAATCTCACGGATCAACATCATATGCTCCGATCGGTCGCCAATACCTCCTTCAATTAGTTTTACCACTTCTGCGCAGTCCGTTTGAATCACAAAAGGCAGCTTAGACCACTGGGTAGCCAGGAAGATGCCTTCTGAACATGCAGCAAGTTCAGATTCTAGTGGTGATGCACACTGCCTTAACTCATGGCAAAACGAAAAAATAATGTCTCCATGTTCATCCCGAAGGACTATGCCAGATCCTGTAGTTCCATCCTTGGCAGAAAAGGATCCGTCGATGTTGAGCGCAGCCCAGCCGGCCGCGGTGCCTCCCATTCAAGTGCTGATGGCTTCTCACGCTCAACATGTGATAACAATTTCCTGCTGTACAAAGGCGCAGCCATCATTTTTCCTTTGATGTGATCTCTATGAGGGTACGCCTGGATTGCTAGCAATGAGTTGATCCCGAGCATCAACATGGGAGGCGAAATCCTCGCAGAAGCTAATATTGTGGGAATACTGCAGTGAATACGCCATGCGTTGCTGGGCTATGAACATGACTAGAGGTTGGGGCGCGCCTCCTGGGCGTACCGGTGCATACTTGTCTAGCTTACTCAGTTGTGAACGTTCTTATTTTGATGTAGATAAGCACAGGCAGGTACAGATGCTGAAGAAGAAAGTGCACTTAAGATAAATAGATCACTGTGTATATATACATAGGAAGCAGAGCAAGGGAGGATATCTATATTAACAGGTAGATCATTATATGAGCGGCAAAACCAAACAAGCACGGACCGTGAAACAATGCAATTCGCACGGACACTCTGCTGCGTCGCCGGGTAACAGAACGTTGACGCGCAGCAGGATCAGTCGAGCTCATATTGTGAGCACCTAACAATAATACTAACGAACTAAATCCTGTTTCCTTGCAGTAATACGAAGATGAAGATGTGAAAAGAAGAACGAGAATACAAATTGCACTGTAATTATTACAGATTTGTACCTGAAGTCCAAACACGAGCTGCCTGGGATAGCCAATCACCAACCAGAAACAATAACCGTGATCTCTGTGGAAAGCAACATAGGCTTAGGTCGCGGAGCATAAGCACAAACAGGCAACGGGCATGGACCCATGGAGAAAGCAGAGGAATGGAACTGAACTGAAAAAGCATTGATGCATGGCTAAGGAGAGAGGAAACGCACCTGAACAGCGAAGGAAAATGGTTCTCGAGGACAAAAGGAGGCGCGCAACGGCGTGCCCCAGCTCAGATTTGTAAACATTGATGGAATTGTATGACGATTTGTGGCATGATAGAACTGAATGGGATTTTTACCTAACCTTTGTTACATAGAACTTAATTGTTGAATGCAGGAACGACAGCGGTGCCACTCAGAATGACTGCACAAGGAACCTACTTTTATTAGAAGAGCAGAATGGCACAGTTAGTGTTTTTTTCAGAAAAGGAGGATGCACCCCCGATCTCTGCATCTGGACAATGTATACGGCCACTGTATTAATTATTAAGCACAAAAAACCTTACAAAGTAGTACATCAATAAGCCTGAAACCACCATCTAGACAACATCTGTCGCTACTCCTACCTCCTTGATGTAGTGGTGCCGAATGTCCGAGCCTAATACCAAATAGACATCGCACCAAATCCTAACATCTAATGCCGGATGCCCCATCCTAGCCACATACCGGGACTGGGTCACAAGCCGGTCCGGCGCACTCACCGAGGCTACCGCCGCCTTCTTCCACCGATCCATCTCCAGAGTAGGTACTGACACACAGACCTTGCCAGGCCTGCCGTCGACGCCACTATGGCGCCAGACAGCTCGACCACCCTGCGCTCGTCCATCCAGCCGCATCCGTCGTCGATATGCAGCTGCACCATGCCGCCACCACTCGTCGTCAATGACGCGGTAGATACAACGCCGCACCACCTGGCAACCTCCACACCATCGCCACTGCTGGAGCTACTCGGAGCCCACCATCCACAACATCTCTCCCCCGAACAACAGTTCCTCCCAAGACGGCGCCTCCATGGAGGATACGACGCGCAGGACGCTGCCGCCGCCCAATTCAGAGTGAATTTTGGACTTTCGTCTGGGAGGGGTTCGGGGGTGGATAGGGAGGACCTCGGCTTCGCCTCCAGGAAGGGTAACGGCGTCAAGTGACGTCGCCGATGCCGGGCCGAACACGCCGACCAAAGTTTGTTTCCTCGGTCCTCATCCTATGCCACCAAACCTCCGTGTACTCCGGATCCGTCAAGCCAAGATCCGAAACCCGCGAAGATGAAAGAGCCATGGGGCTCAACCCACCAGAAAGGAGGATCGAGAAGAACTCCTTGTAGATCTCCAGACGCCGAATCCAACGATCCGACGTGGCCAGCGACGATCATCACCACCCCGCGGCGGCCGACGGAGTCCGAAGAAAGGATCCATATGGATCCGATCTGGATCCGGCGGCACCCGCGACCACCGGCTGGGCCAACGCAACCACCACCTCACGACACGCAGGTCACCACCGCCGCGCCGCGCACGGCACCGATGGGAGACCCGCCCACCGCGCCGCCGGACCCCACATTCGCCCGGCGTTCCTCTGGATCCCGCTGTCTCACGCCAGCCAAGACAGAGAGGATGAGGAGATGCCCCGCCGCCGCCCAGCCGGCCAGGCTTCGCCAGGCGACGCTATGGACGGCAGACAAAGACGTTCATGAATTTGAATGTTTGAGCCCACCAGCGATCTATATCCATAACAATACATGGTTATACAATTGGAACGCCATGAAAAATACTCCCTCCGTTTCTAAATATTTGTCTCTCTAGAGGTTTCAACAAGTGACTACATACGGAGTAAAATGAGTCAATCTACACTCTAAAATATGTCTAGATACATCCATATGTGGTAACCATTTGAAATCTCTAGAAAGACAAATATTT
Organism: Triticum urartu; assembly: GCF_056163025.1. Lineage (NCBI taxonomy): Eukaryota > Viridiplantae > Streptophyta > Magnoliopsida > Poales > Poaceae > Triticum > Triticum urartu. Next base: position 728,561,434 of record NC_141874.1, read on the forward strand.
AGGAACGGAGGTAGTATTTGTAATGGTGTGGACAATCCATCAAGGTGTTGCGGTGTGTTTGTATTACAATCATAGGCACACAGAATATATGTACTGCATGCAACAGTGTGTTGAGTCAGAATCAAATAGTAAGGGCAATGCTTTGTAATTCATATATGTATTTCACTGCTTAGCGAGAAGCATAACATAAGTTTAAGTCTTACAGGTTGGTAGTATATACACCATATGCTCAGTAATTCTGCTTAAGCCAACACATGGCGTGAAAGGGAAAAGCAAGGAGCTTAATATCATATCTTACAAGCTTCTACTATATACAATAGATGCACAGTGAGCCTGCATACGCCAAGAGAGTGCGCTAATGGGAAAAGCAGCTCGCTGAACATTAGCTTCACATGGTCTAATAGTGGTAAGTTCGGGTGCGCCAGTACTTTGGCGGGTCATTCAAATATTACATAATATAAGGGAGTTTCATTGGCACAAATGGTTGATATTGAAAGTCAAAGAACACATGAGACGGATTATCAGAGGCTCTTGCGATCAACCATATGTAGTGCAGTGAGTAGACCTGCATATCAATGTGCAATTGAAACTGTAACACTGATTTCAGATCGATACGCTGATTAAGCAATGCAACTGTGTTCGTTGTGAATTACCTTTGTCTGTGCTTACTTTCCTTTTGTCCCACCACCACCTTTCTTGCGGTTTCCACCGTTTGCAGGCTTGGAGAGTCCAGATCCAGTGGGAATGTCAGCACTTGCTTTGCTGTTTATGGCATAATAAAATAAGTCTCACATGATTTATGCAATGAAAAAAATTGTTAGGTGTAGGCCTGCATACTTTTTCTTAATAATGACACCATCGTCACCCATAGTTTCAGATTCAGAGGGGAGATCAGCATCTATGTTTCTGTTTATAGAGGTCAAATACATTGTCAGTGATTTAGGCGAAATATGGGCAAGCAAATAGAGTAGGCGGTACCGTTTCTCATGGTTAGCACCATGCTCAGCGGTAAACATTGTTTGTTTTTGCGGTTCAGTGCTCAAATCCTCGTTGTCATGTTGAGTTCTGTAGGTTATAATTTGCAAACAGGTGAATGTCTAGATCGTGAGGTCCAATAATGTAAGCACAATGCGTCATGAAATGTGGAACGAATGGTTCTCAAATTTATAAAAATAATCATGTGGTTATGGGACTGTCAAATGAGATATGTTCAGCAAAGGAGCATGTTCTTTGGACAGTAATGGAAGTTGAGCATACTACTGTTAGATGTGTATAGTCTCTTCTCAGTATATCCCCATTATATAAGGGGTTTACACTGCACTTTACCACATATGTATATCACACATGTATATGTATTGGTTTTTGGCCTCAGTAATTGGAGTTGTCCATTCTTAACATGGTATCAGATGCTTAGGTTCCTCTTCCGCTCCTGCACGCTCGCAGCTCCATGCCTCACTCCCCCGTCGTCGGCCTTCCTCTACCTCACCGGCCGTCCTCTGCTCCGACTCGTCCTCGTCAGGGTCGTCGTTCCTGCTGTCCGCCTTCTCTTGAGCAGGAGCTCTCGAGCAAGCCCCTGCCAGGCTCCTCTCGCGCAGCAGCTCTCGAGCACGGCAGTGGCTTGCTGCTCCTTCCCCGTGCTGGTCTCCTTCCGCCTCCGTTCGGCCGCCGCAGCTGCCCCGTTGGGCTACCGCCGCCTAGTCCGGCTGCCGCCTGGACCGGTCGCTCCCTGGTCTGGCCGCTGCTGCTCACTCCGGCCGCCGCCAGTTCCGGCTGCCCTGCCCGTCCGCAGCCCTGCCCGGCTGCCAGGTCCGGCTTCCCTGCCCGGCTGCAACCGCAGCTGCTCCTCTCGCCTTCCCCAGCCAACTGCCTCTTCTTCTGGTCTCCCCTGCCGCGGATCTCCTTGCCTCGTCGCTCGATTCAGCGGTTAGCTCCTCGATCCAGTCCCGATCCAAATCAGGTCCTGTATCCGTTGACCAAAAAAGAAAAAAAGAAAAAAAGGCAGAAACAGCAAACAGGGATACCTCAATATGTCGTCTTCGGGCTATGTGGTTGTTCCTCGCTGCTCGGTGATCTTTGATGGCACCAACTATGCTGAGTTCGCCGGTTTCATGCGTATTCACATGCGCGGCCTTCTGATGTGGGGTGTTCTCTCTGGCGAGGTACCCTGTCCGCCGTGTCATGTTGCTCCGGTGGCGCCTGTTCCGCCAGTACCGCCGGTGATTGCTGCTGATGCTTCTCAGGCTGATCGGGATGCAGCGAAGACTCTTGATGATGCTGCAGTTGATACCTATGATCAGCAGGTATCTGCCTATTCTGATGCTCTTTCTGTCTACCGGGATGATCTATCTGCTTACACTCAGTGGTGCAATGATGATGCTCAAGCGGCTGCTGTTCTCACTGCGAGTGTTCTCCCTCAGTTTGCTTCGGAGTTCATTGGACTTGGCACAGTTGCAGCGATGTGGTCTTATCTGTGTCAGCGCTATCAGCCCTCTGGTGATGCTCCCTACCTATCTGTAGTGCGCCAGGAGCATGCACTTCAGCAAAGTGATTCTTCTGTTGATGAGTTCTATTCGCAGTGCTCTGCCATCTGGCGCCAGCTTGACTCTCTTCGGACAGTTGTTTGTGGAACCTGTCGTTGCTGTCAGACTACTCGGTCTGATCTGGAGTTTCAGCGGGTTCATGAGTTCTTATCTCGTCTCCAGTCTGAGTTTGAGCCTCGACGTGCTCACTTGCTTGCTTGTGGTCGTGTTCCTATTTCGGAGGTACTTGCTGAGCTTCGTGCTGAGGAGACTCGCCTTCGCTCTGCTGGGTTGCTTCTGATTCCGTCAGTGCTGGCCGTCCGAGCTCCTGTGTCGTCTGCTCGCCTCACCGCTCCACCGCTCCTGCCTACTCCTTCAGGGGGGGTCAGCCGTCCTCCTTATGCTGAGAAGGGCACGTCGCGCCGTGACACCTTCTATGGTTACTGCTCTCGGTCAGGTCACCCAGAGTCTGATTGTCGCCAGAAGAAGCGAGACCAGAGGCGCCCCCCTTCCAGCGGGACTCCTGTGTCTTCCTCGACTCCGTCCCTCACTGATCAGGACATTGTACGCCTCAAGCGTCTGCTTGCTTCATCTGGCTCCTCCTCAACTGGTTCTGCGGCTGCAGTGAGTGTATCCCCTTCATCACCATCGCAGCCACCTACACAGTCAGGTATATCTTCGTGGGTTCTTGATTCTGGAGCTTCTTTTCATATGTCTTCTGATTCTTCCACGCTGTCTTCTCTTCGACCTCTTGATTCGCCTATTAATATTCTTACCACCGATGGCACACCTCTCCATGTTGCTAGTCGTGGCATTCTTTCCACTCCTTCCTTTTCGGTTCCGAGTGTTTCACATGTTCCTCGTCTTACCATGAATCTTTTTTCTGCTGCCCAACTTACTGATTCTGGTTGTCGTGTCATTCTTGATATCGACTCTTGCTCTATTCAGGATCGTCGCACCAAGGCTTTGGTTGGTGCTAGTCCTCGGCGCCGTGAGTCAGAGGGTCTTTGGGAGGTCGACTGGCTTTGTGTTCCTTCCGCTGCCACCACTTCTGCCAGCTCACATGCTCTTGATGCCTCTTTGTCTGCGTCCTTTCAACAATGGCATCATCGCCTTGGTCACCTTTGTGGCTCTCGCTTGTCTTCTTTAGTCCGTCAGGGCCTCCTAGGGTCTGTATCTGGAGATGTTTCTTTACATTGTAATGGTTGCAGACTGGGCAAACAGACACAATTACCTTATCCCACCAGTGAGTTGGTATCTCAGCGTCCTTTTGACTTAGTTCATTCTGATGTTTGGGGTCATGCTCCCTTTGATTCGAAAGGTGGTCATCGCTACTATGTCCTATTTATTGATGATTTCTCTCGCTACACTTGGCTCTATTTCATGAAATCTCGTGGTGAGGTTCTCTCTATATACAAATGATTTGCTGCCATGGTTCACACTCACTTTTCCATGCCCATTCGTACTTTCCGTGCTGACTCCGCCGGAGAGTTTATCTCCCAGCTGTTGCGTGGTTTTCTCGCGAAACAGGGTACTCTTGCCCAGTTCTCTTGTCCTGGTGCTCATGCTTAGAATGGTGTTGCTGAACGTAAGCATCGTCATTTGCTTGAGACCGCTCGTGCGATGATGATTGCTGCTTCTCTTCCACCCCATTTTTGGGCTGAGGCTGTTTCTGCATCCACCTATCTCATCAACATTCAGCCATCGACTGCCTTGCAGGGTGGTATTCCTCTGGAATGTCTCACTGGTCGCTCTTCTGACTACTCCGCTCTCCGTATGTTTGGCTGCATGTGCTATGTTCTTCTTGCCCCCCGAGAACGCACCAAACTGATTGCTCAGTCGGTTGAGTGTGTGTTTCTTGGTTACAGTGATGAGCACAAGGGCTATCGATGTTGGGATCCTATGGGTCGTCGCTTGCGCATCTCGCGTGATGTGACTTTTGACGAGTCTCATTCCTACTACCCACGTCCTTCTTCCTCGAGTTTCTCTGTGGATGATCTCTCTTTCCTTCTCCTTCCCGATACACCTTGCTATGTGCCTTCTGTGTCATCTCTTCCTCCGCCATCTCTGATACCTTCTCCTTCACCACCGACCCCACCTTCTCCATCCTTCTCATCCACCTCTTCACCATCATCCCCAGTTCGTCGCCCTCTCTCACCGTTCCCTCTCTACTATACTCGTCGCCCTCGTCCTGAGGATGTCTCATCTGACATGCCTTCCACCTCTGGTGCACCTCTTCTCACGCCTCCCCCGGTTCACAACCTCCGGGCTCGGCCTCGCCCCCCACCTGATCGCTAATCTCCTGATCGGTATGGTCTCTCTGTCACTGCTGAGCCCACTTCCTATCGGACTGCCATGACTCAACCTGCATGGCAGCTTGCGATGGCCGAAGAACTTGCTGCCCTTGAGCGCTCTGGCACATGGGAGCTGGTTTCCCTCCCTTCCGGTGTTCGTCCCATCTCCTGCAAGTGGGTCTACAAGATTAAGACTCGCTCCGATGGTTCTCTTGAGCGCTACAAATCTCGTCTTGTGGCCCATGGTTTTCAGCAGGAGCAGGGACGCGACTATGATGAGACATTGGCTCCTGTGGCTCACATGACCACTGTCCGCACTCTCCTTGCTGTGGCTTCTGTTCGTCAGTGGTCTATCTCTCAACTTGATGTCTAGAACGCCTTTATCAATGGTGAGCTATGTGAGGAGGTTTACATGCAGCCTCCACCGGGGTATTATGCTCCTGACGGTATGGTCTATTGACTTCGCCGCTCCCTCTATGGTCTTAAATAGGCCCCTCGCGCTTGGTTTGAGCGTTTCGCCTCTGTGGTGACTGCCGCTGGTTTCTTACCCAGTGATCATGATCCCGCGTTGTTTGTTCACACGTCTCCTCGTGGTCGTACTCTTCTCCTTCTTTATGTTGATGACATGATCATCACTGGTGACGACTCTGACTACATTGCGTTTGTTAAGGCTCGTCTTCATGACTGATCTTGGTCCTCTTTGCTATTTTCTTGGGATTGAGATCTCCTCGACCTCTGATGGCTTCTACATCTCTCAAGAGAAATACATTCAGGATCTTCTTGCTCGAGCTGCTCTCAGTGATGACCGCACTGTTGTGACTCCTATGGAGCTCAACCTTCAGCTTCGTGCCTCTGATGGTGACCCTCTTCCTAATCCCACTCGCTATCGTCATCTTGTTGGTAGCCTTGTCTATCTTGCTGTTACGCGTCCTGACATCTCCTATCCGGTTCACATTCTGAGTCAGTTTGTTTCAGCCCCCACCTCTGTCCACTATAGTCACCTTCTCCGTGTTTTACGATATCTTCGTGGCACGATCTCTCAGTGCCTTTTATTTCCCCACTCCAGCTCTCTTGAGCTCCAGGCTTACTCTGATGCTACCTGGGCTAGTGATCCCTCTGATCGACACTCGCTGTCTGCTTACCGTGTCTTTCTTGGTGGCTCTCTTATTGCCTGGAAGAGCAAGAAACAGACTGCAGTTTCTCGCTCGAGTACAGAGGCTGAGCTGCGGGCCATGGCTATGTTGACAGCTGAGGTGATCTGGTTACGATGGTTACTTGAGGATTTTGGTGTGTCTGCTTCTACCTCGACTCCCTTACTGTCAGACAATACTGGTGCTATCAGTATTGCGCGTGGCCCGGTGAAGTATGAGCTCACCAAGCACATCGGTGTGGATGCCCACTTTGTGCGTGCTGCTGTGCAGGATTAGACTCTCGCTCTTCACTACGTGCTCTCTGAGATACAGTTGGCTGACTTCTTCACGAAGGCACGGACTCGAGCGCAGCATACCTTTTTCCTCTCCAAACTCAGTGTTGTTGCTCCACCATGAGTTTGAGGGGGGGGGGTGATAGATGTGTATAGTCTCTTCTCAGTATATCCCCATTGTATAAGGGGTTTACACTGCACTTTACCACACATGTATATGTATTGGCCTTTGGCCCTCAGTAATTGGAGTTGCCCATTCCTAACAACTACATGGATTGTGCTATATGTACACCAAGTATCATGTGTGTATACATGAATGGTGTAAGTATCAAGCAAAGTAAATTATTTTGTCTTACACTAATAGGAGCTACTCCTATGTGAAATTAAACATGTATAAGCTTAGTTAATTTGATGCTTGTATGTACTAATGTTCAATGCAGTGCAAAAAGCAGAGACCCATATAAGTATAATTGACTTTGAAGAGAACACGCCTTTCGGCTAGTGGTTCTAGGGGTGTATTTGACTTGAGTGAAGTGTTGTTGGCAGTCTCAGGAGCAGTGTCTTTCCTTTTGAGATTTCGAATAGGCTACACGCAAATCGGATGCACACATGTCATTTAGAGAGGCATTTGATGTACAAATGATCTAGGTGAAATATAATTCAGAGTAGATCTCGTACCACACGTTGCCGAGTTGCTTTCTTGAACAAGGGCTCAATTGGCATGGGCAAATAAGCCACCTTCTGTGCCGAACTTGGGTCAGTAGGCGCTACAAGTGCAGCTTCAGCGGTTGATTCATTAGCAGTGAGAAGAGACATGACAGCTGCGGTACGAGTGTCATGCGCAACAACGTTTTGTCTTCCAAAGAATGTTTCAATTCCATTGACCTGGAATGATATGTTCCTTTGAGAAAGGCTCTTCTGTGCGACTGAAATAGCTAAGGTGTATTTCTGAGAGACCACAGCTGCTATCTCACGAGGCAGCCCAGATGATCTGAGTAGAGACATGACGCTCTTCCCAACAAGTTGTTGGGCAACTCGATTGAAGAAGACAAATTATGCCGCTGCTGTGCCATCAGTTCCTTCTAGACAAAGTCGGAACCTATGGAGATGAAATTGAATTTCTATTATTTCAAAGGCCAATGATGGTAGTAAAATTTAGTTTTTATAAGCAGCATATGTCTTACTTTGGATAGGATTTTGTGGAGATGCACCCAGCGCTACATCTGAATTCAGAACCATATGAGTTTGCAGAGAGATGACACTTTGAGCATGATTGGAACCACCATGGCTGATTAGGCATCACCATCGAAATTGTCACAGTGCATAGGAAATCCGTGTTCTGTCATGTCAAAAGATCTATGAGTTTTATTTTCTTCATCACATACATAGTTGCAAAGGAAATCACTGGAAATCAGAAGCAAGCATTAATTTAAATGTTGGCACCACACACCTATGTTTCCCAAGGATCCATGTCCCTCAGTTCCTGTAGGGTCTTGTGAGGAAGCTCTCCTCTGTTGCGGGTTGCAGCAAATTTCTCAGCCCCATTCGAAATCCATTGAACCTTCTGAAATCCATCACCCAGTCTACGTACGAAAGAATCAATGGGTTATATAACTAATCATGAAGTTGTGATTTATTGTTGATTGTTTACTCAGCACAAACCTCTCAAAGTAATCATCAATTTCGGGAAGATCCTCATTTAGATACCATCTGCATGCAGATCCTCCACTGAGAGTTTCATCATCTTTAGACAAAAATAACAACAAATTTAGTTTCGCCATACCCAACATTGGATGGGTAATAGGAGATGTGATGATATATATATTACTTTTGTAGGATTTCATGAGAAGACCAACAAAGACACCAACAACAGCCGTCTCCTGTCCATTGTCATATACAACCTGAGCTTCAAATTCAATGGCTCTTTGTCCCCAGAGTACGATCTTCATTTCAGTGTTTCTAAAAATTGATGAAAGACAGATACATATTTAGCAAGTGATAAAATACCTATTTGTTCCATGTTTTTGTTCCTATGATGGTATTAAGCATGGAGGTAATATAGCTGTTATTGATTGCAACCTATTGTCCCTGAGAGCGATAACCCATCTCGGAGTGTCAGATGAGCTTGAGGGCATACGAATTTGAGCAAGTTGCGATACGCCAACAATCTGCCCAATCACATCTGGAAAGAAATTTTAATGCTGAATATATGGCTTATACTTGTACAATATGGAATTAACATGGAAGATCTGAAAAGAGGGATAGACTTAGCATCACATTACTCACCAACAAAAAAGTCTTGTGCCCCGACACGTGATGGCAAGTCAGAAAATGGCATCAGATTGTACACATAGAGAGGGAAGTCCACAAAAACATCATTGACAGCAGTAACACTGGTCCATGGTGTGAACTTGATCATGTATTTCCCAGGAAATGGTTTATAAGCAGCTTTGCTTGGGGTAACCAAGAACTTCTTGAAACAGTACACCTCATGTTCCTGAACAAGCTGCTTGAACTTTGTTGCTTCATTTCCAGGAATCTCTGCATACATGTGATTACCCTGTTGAAGAGAGCAGCGAACAAAGCTTATTTACAAACAAATGTACCAAAAGAGGTTGTACACTGGAATGGAGATATTGCAAACACATTGTTTGTTGTTATATGAAGTGACCTATATGTGAAACAATGCTTGAAAAATTTATTAATTGTGAATGGAGGCTTACTTTCTCATCAACCGACACCAAGTCAACATGTATTGGAGGCTGACCATTATGTGTGCCACAGTAGTCCCACATGCGAGCAATGCGTACACAGATACTCCAGTGCCTGCTAACCGGAGACACATCCGAAAGAGAGTCGAACGCCATCTATATTAAGAAAAACAAAATATTGGTAGTTATATGCCTCGCAGAAGATATTGATTTTACTCTATAGAAACAAAGAAGTAAGAACAAATCAATTACCAGTGGCAAAGAGTTGCAAATAGATAACATGTATAGCGATGTTGCAACAAAGGAAATGGTGACAGGTAATATAAGCTGACATTTAGACAAACACAATACATGAAAAATAGCTATAGTTCTAGTTATTCACATATATACATGTATATTCTGTACATGGGCTTTCAAAGCCCTTCCACTATTGCAATGCTGCAAAAATCTCATGATAGACAATATTCCTTGTCCATCGTGTAAAGTTCTATTTGTCATCTTCGATTAGAATTTTAAGACCGGATCTTGATGTTACACGAGATAGAGCAATATACAGTTGTCCATGGGAAAAAACAGGGTCTCTAAGATAAAGTCCAATTGCTGATAGAGTCTGTCCCTGACTCTTGTTGATTGTCATTGCATAACATACTCTAATCGGGAACTGACGTCTTTCTAGAGTGAAGGTCCACCTTTTGTTTTTCGTGCAGAGCATAATCTTAGGGATGTAAACAGTTTCACCAATATTTGATCCGGTTATGATCTGTGCTTCAATCAATCGATCACCTAGATCTGTGATTATCATTCGTGTACCATTGCAAAGACCTGCAGCCTGATTTAGGTTTCGAAGCAACATAATTGGTATTCCTTTTTTAAGAACTAACTTATGATCTGGATAATTAGGGACAGTGAGCATGTTTAGATATTCGATTGGATAAATGCTTTCCATATCGCTTAACCTTTCACTAAGTTTTGACACACAGTCATGACTTAAATATTCTCTTGCATCACCAGGAATCATAGAGAGCATTACTTCGTTAATATCATCACATACGTCATGTGTAGGAGATAGTATCGCATGCTCACATAAATAAGAAGGATCCATATATCTATCATTGAAATCATAATAGATAGCATCTATGATCGTACGAACTTTGTTATCACCTGACATTATAACAAGGTCCAAAGGAAGCTCTATCCAAGTTGGCTCTGTTTCATCCCCTCTACGACATGTGGGAAATGTACCATCACCGATAGATAACACAAACGCACTAAATTCAGATAATTGCTGAGCATGTTCTGGACTAAGTGATGGTGCTTTCAGTCTCATATTAGTATGCAATTGCAAGACCTGTATGTCAGCCCATAATGGTGAACTTGTCACAGCTGCATTTACAGTTTGATTTCTTACACCACCTTCTACAACAGGAAGAATTTGTCTTAAATCACCACCTAACACAAACACTTTCCCACCAAAAGGAAGCAGAGCAAGGGCAGGATCTTCCTCAGAAAGAATATCTCGCATTGATCTATCTACCGCTTCAAAAGAACGACGATTGGTCATAAGTGCCTCATCCCATATAACAAGGACAGCTGATTTGATTAGCCTAGCTAACTTTGTCCCACGTTTCATATCGCACATGGATGTTTCATCTATATCTATGGGAATTTTAAAACGTGAGTGCGCTGTTCTTCCACCAGGTAACAACAGCGAGGCAACACCAGAAGATGCAACAACAAGAACAATTTTACGCTGGGATCTTAGATATGCAGCAATACAGGTCCATAGGAAGGTTTTGCCTATTCCACCATATCCAGACACAAAATACAACGCAAGTGGGCCATGGGTGACACTATTAACAATACAGTGGTATGCATGTTGTTGATCAATGTTTAGTTTTTCATATAGAATCGGCGCCTGAATGGACAACTCTTCTATATCATAGGACATCTCATCATCAATCAGTCTATTATCAACCTCACTTGTGTTACCGTCAACAATTGCAGGCAAATTGTAATTAGAGGGTGAACTGCCATTTCGCATGAACAGTTCATGCAGCTCTTCAAGCACCATATTTTTCAAAGCATCATCAGGAATGGTGTATGATTTGTTATTTAAAGCACGTTGTAGATTGTATAATATATCATCGCCCATGGAACGCCAGTATTTTTCAAAGAAGTCATGTTCATTAGTTATACCACAGTACATAAACATCATGATGAAAAGCGATCGCAGTTGCCTACCCATACCCCACTTCACAGCTTCATCAAAAGCTTTGAACCACTCCTCATCGTCACCCAACAAACCCCTTGCAGAACATGCCTCTTTAAATGTGTCATAGACAACACCTTCAAAGGTTCTTACGTGCTCGTATGATTGTGCTCCCTTCTTATACATAAGAAGTAATCGAAGGTAATAACATTCACCAGCGTTGGGAGGGACATGGTACATTCGACCTATCATCATACCACATTTTCTCTTATTCCACCTACGTCGATATCCAGCCCAACAAAAGAAACCAGGATATTCAGAGTATGTAAGATGTCTACCTTCTGGAAATTCTCTATTGGCTTCAAACCATGCAGTAAGTGTAGTTCTCTGCAGGTAAGGTGTAGAAACTAACGTTGTTAGGTTCGTAGTGGACTTGAAGATCACGTTGTTCATGTTTGGGAGATGACAAGCTAGGCGTTCGACAGGTGGATAGTGATGATGGATATCGTAGCCGTAGAGGCGCCAAAGTGATTCCTTGTCTGATAGGTATCGAACCTTTAGAAAATCATTTATCTCATCTATCTCATAGTTTCCAGCAGCAAGTTTTCCTCTCAGAGTAAACTTTCTACGTTTTGCACATGAAGAACTTTCTGTTGTTGTATTGACATCCACACTATCATCAAGTTCACCTGTGGCACCATGCTTTCACTTTTTGTATTTTGTGAAAACAACATTTGAACGATCTGTTCCTTTTGTCACGTATTTGAACAGGTACTTCAAAACATCACTCTTATTGCACCACTCAACATTTATATGTGCTTGGAATTTCTTTAGAAGTCTCATGTTGTATGGAACAACATGCCTATTATCAAGGATAGTTCCATTTTTGTTTATTGTGATACCTAAATCACGACGCCTATACATGACAAAGCCTTTATCATCAACAGTGCTTTCGGTTTGGAATTCTTTAGGAAACCCCTTAGTACACACCTTATCCTTCATGCAAGGACAATTTTTATTAGCCTCACCACAGGGTCCGTGCATCATAAATTCCTCAACCAACGCGTATCCAAGAGGATCTACCGCCGGATCAGGAATCTCAGCTGAGATGTATGTATCTGCAAGCTTCGTTAAACCCGCACCCGTTCTACCTTGAAGCCGGATTAGGATATGTACGTGAGGAAGGCTCCGTTTCTGAAATTCCACGCTATACAAGACTACACAAACGGAAGACAAGTTACAGCCTAAACGTGCTATAGAAAGGATGAGAATGAAAACAGAGAGGTGTGAAGGTTCAATTACCAGCACAGATAGGGCCAAAGGCTCGACCATTCATGATGCCTTTCATGAAGTGTGCAAGCTTCAAGCTGAATACCCTACAAATAAGATCAAATCGATCCGTGTATTTCTGCCCAGGCTTGAATGCAAGGGCTTCCTTGATTTCATCCCATTTTGGGTTACAGGTGAATGTTACAAACAAGTGAGGTGAACCAAATACTCTACATATGGCAACACCATCCTGGAAGTTTTGGCCGCAGTATCGTTTTCCACCTGTGAAGGCTGCGGGCACTATTCTTTTTTTACCTATGATGCTACCATCAAGTTGCCCTTTTCCAACCGCATCGGCAACACCTTGTAAATGCTCACATCTAAAGTCATCTTGATGTTCAGCTATGTATGTCAATCTACCTTCTTCCACACATGCAAAGCTATCAACCTGTGCCTGGGCCGATAATCTTCTGCAACAAACAAATGGGTTGAACTGGTCTTTTTTGTAATGACAACAGTAGCAATAATACTCTGCCATCGATACATGAGTTCTACCCGCAGGAACTGGACAGTCGCCTGTGATATCTATGGATTGTGTAATGTCTATTTCCCTGTGGGGTATACCTAATTGAAAACCTCTACGACCATAAGGAAACAACACAGGATATTGTGGAGTGGCATGAAGGCAGGATGTAGGCTAGAGACATGGTGCAAACCCTTTTCAAGGCTATCAACAATTATATCACGACGATAATTTTTGCTACTAAAGTCACCAACAATCAAACCAGCAAGTTCATCATAGGTGGGTAGGTTAAATTGCACAGAGTCTTTTTTCTCTGCGCCAACTATTCTTATACCAATTCTTTCATCACCCTGATTTGCAAGACGGTTTGTAGCTACCCTAAATGTTTTCACAAGAGGGTTAAATTCATCAAGCATTTTCATTAGACCATCAGTTATAGCTCTATCAATACCACTCTCTTGTTCTCCATCTTCAGACATCACGGCATTAATTCTGTTGCTAACCTCGTTATGCGTGTCATGAATGTACAATTCAGCAAACTTTGCAGTAGCACCTCTATTTGGCAAAAGTGATCCGATACGGTGATATACCTGACCATGAATTTTGAACACATATGGACCACCACCCCCGTTAATGTGTTTGTCAATATCAGCTCCCATGGAAGTAAAAGCAAACAGAGAATTGTATTGTCTGATTCTATCCAGGAAGTGTTTGCACCGCGAGTCACCATTAAATCTAAGCAGCACTGATAGGAAAGGCGGTGGTTTTTTAAATTCTGGCAGCTTCACCTTACCTCCCCTGCACACAGGGTGTATAGGACACGACGCTCAACTATGTTCGATTCATGCTTGCACCTTTCATGGTACCAAAACACGGCGCCACAGAATTGGCACCGATATTCAGGCGCACCATGATATGATCTCTTCCTATGGGTGGCTGCACAGATAACGCGTCAGTGGTGCACACAAAACATTTAGCATGCTCTAGTTTGAATCGTTCCTATACCTTTTAAGAATTCTGTGTACTCCGCAGAGAATAGAGAGCATGTGGCAGATGTAGTAGAGTACGGGTATCCTTGAAACGAACAAAAAGTTTTTTTTAGACTAACGTAGTTTATCTCGGTGAAGGATGTGTAAAGGGCAGCATAACGATAACACACCTGCAGAAGTCCATTTACGCATCTTCTTCTTCCGCATTCACTGTCGGCGCCTAAGAGCACTGTAAGCGGTTGAAACAACTGGGAAGTAACCTTCACCTACGTTGCAAGTGATGTTAAGACCGTTCCTAATCTATGAGTTCCTAATCTATGAGGCATCCAAGTGAAGCACACGCACCTACAAACGGCGTGTTCCCAGGAGTAGATGAAGAAGAATGTACACCACTAAATGCATCTGAACCAACCAAAAGGAACGACGTTCACATTCTTGAAATTGGTCTAAACGCACAGGAACAAACACTAAAGGCAGAGTAGCAAAGCAAACAAACACGAACCCTGAAACAAGGCGATTCGTGCTGACACTCTGTTGCGCCGCCTAGCAACAGAACGTTCACGCGCAGCAGCACGATCGGCAGCAGGATCAATCAAGCTCATATCGTGTTGTCCTAACAATAATACCAAGGAACTAAATTCTCCTTTGTGAAGGGAAGAACCAGAAAGTAATATGAATATGAAAATGCAAAAGGAAGAACAGAAAATAAATTGCACTGTAGTTTTCACAGATGTGTACCTCAGGTCGAAACACGAGGTAGCTGTGAAAGCCAATCACCAACGAGAAATAATAACAACGGTCCCTGATGAACATAACATAGGTTTAGGTCGCCAAGCATAAACACAAACAGGTAACGAGCAGGCTATGGAGAAATAAGCGGAATGAAACTGAACAGAAAAAACACTGATTTGGATGGCGAAGGCGACAGGAATCGCACCTGAAGAGCGAACGGAACAAATGGCAATAGTCAGCATGGCATGAAGAAACGACGATGATTTATCCGCTCACTTGACCACGAACTGTAATACAAGAGTCACAGATGAGGACAAGCAGCAAAAGAATCTGCGGCCAGCGAAGAACACAAAAACGAATGGCAGTGCTACTACCTCCATGGCAGCCGTATAGCGGACGAACCAAGAACAGAATTAAGAGCGGCGGAGGAGGGAGTGAGTAGGAAGGTGACCAGATATAAAGAAGCGCATGGCAAGCAACGCATCGACCGAAGCGTGTGTTCGGTCCATGGAACAACCAACAACACGTGCCGAAGAGAATAGGCAATCGATCAGTAGACCGTGTGCACGGACGAGCTGGCTCTGGCCGTACTAATCTCGTTCACCAATCGATACACATCTCGCAAAGCTAGCGCACGCCGCACCAAATCAGACGCTGACAGAACGGGACCGAGACAATCAGGGGCCACAGTCATAGAACCAACGCACGCACACGATAGCATTTTGCATCGATTGAGAGCGGCTCCAGTATAAACAAGCCAGTAATTCCACCACAGCGGCGCGCACAGACGACTCTGACAAGAGCCTACCACACATCGCAACGAACACCACATCCAACACCCAACACCGAATGACCAAGCTGACACTGCGGGGTCACGGCCCACAAGACATAGACAAAGAAGTGGAGAAGGCTCCTCGTGCAAATCCGCACGCCCACCCATGCACTGGCACACGCAGGAATGATGAACCAATCTTCACATGCTCTCATGACGCGGACGATGGAACTGAAAGAAGACAAGAGCGGTGCATGCGAGGCCCAGCAATTCATCCAAACACGCAAGCAGGAGGGCTCAAATCCAACGGACGGCTCTCCATTCATATATCGTTCTCTGACAGCGGGACCAACGAGAAATAAGGGCCCGCCTGCAGCCACCGTGCGCACAGTCTCAACGTGTGAGCGCACCAAGCACAATCACACTCGCTGAGACGACGAGCACGTGCCCACTTGGATACATACAGCACCAGCCGCGACAAATGGTAAAGCAGCTCCAATAAAAAATATGTAACGACTCCATCCAGTAACAAGTAACCCAATGACTAAGTAACAGCGATCGAGGGATGACGTGCCACCAGTGAGAGAGCTCCCAGAGGTTCGCTCTTGGAGAGTGCAATACGGACGCCTAGTGAGCGGAACGTCATGGATTGCTACAGAAAAAAAAAATCTAAGACCCTGATCAATCTCAAACGTTTGGATTTTATCCATAAGAAATCAAACATTTTTTGTGGCTACTTTAGTTGACGTAAGGATGACAAGTTTACTAATAAGTATAGGACTTTTATAACTATCAAACGTTCGGATTTTAGCAATAGGCAAGAACGATCCTTACATCACTCTAATTATATACATGCATGTATTAGAATGACTAATTTTACTTTCACATTCACTCCTCCCTCTAATTACATGCATATATGCACTAAAGTATGAAAATCTGATGTCATCCTATATTCTTTCTTTTTTCAAACTTCAAAATGTTTTGTAGCTCAAATCGTCGCTCCGATTGAAAAATCGTCTTCACAAAAAAAATATCTCGACGAGATCTTCAAAATTAGATCCCATGTTGATATGTTCTGATAACTTTTTTTCGGACAAAAAGTTACCACATCTGGTCTACGTAAGTTATCACGTATGTCATACATAAGTTACCGTGTCCTTTACACAAAAGTGTTTGGGGTATTTTTTCAACAAACTTTTTTCTCAGGGTCAAAAAGTGATTATGATGTTTGCAGTGAGTTATCAGCTTTGTTGTGTATATTACCATGCTGCACAAAAGTTACCGCGGTATGTTTTCAACAATTTTCATTTCCCTCGGTCAAAAAGTTACTGCGATATTTGTATATGAGTTATCAGCTCTCATGTGCGTGTATTATCATGTTGTTTACACATGAGTTATTGAGAGGTATTTTTAACAACATTTTTCCCTGATCAAAAAGCTACCACGTCCGGATTAAGTAAGTTATCAGCTCTGTTGTATGTATATTACCATGTTATTTACTCACAAGTTACCAAGGTATGTTTTCAACGAACTTTTATCCCGGATTCAAAAGTTACCATGGGTTTGTAGTGAGTTGTCAACTTTATTGTGTGTATAATACCGTGTTATTTGCACACAAATTATCGGGAATATGTTTTTCAACAAAATCCCCACACCCCTCTCCCCCCCCGACAAAAATTTATCATGGTGTTTGTACCTAAACTATCATGCCTACAATGCATATAATGCACTGTTATTTGCCACAAATTTTTACCGGGGTTATGTTTCCAACAACATTGTTTCCCCGGGGTCAAAGTTATCACGATGTTTGTACCTAAGTTATCGGGTATGTTGTGTGTATATTACCATGCTATTTATAAAGAAGTTATCACGGGTTCGTCTTCAACTTTTTTCCCAAGATGAAAAGTTATCGTGGTGTTTGTACCTAAGTTATCAGGTCGGTGGTGCATATAATGCCCTGATATTTGTCACAAAATTTACCAGGGTTTCAACAACCTTGTTTCCCCGGGTCAAAGTTATCATGATGCCTGTACCTAAGTTATCAGGTATGTTGTGTGTATATTACCATGCTATTTATACAGAAATTATCACGGGTGCGTCTTTAACAACTTTTTCCCAGATAAATAGTTACGCGGTGTTTGTACCTAAGTTATGATATCTGTAGTACGTATTTTACCATGCTATTTTACACACAAGATATATGCGGTATGTTTTCCAACAAGTCTCCCTCATCAAAGTTATCATGATGTTTGTATCTAAGTTATCAGGTCTGTGGTACATATATTACCATCTTGTTTATATATAAGTTACCGAGAGTGTTTTCAATAAAAAGAATTCCTATGTCAAAGTTATCGTGATGTTTGCGAGTAAATTATCACGTCCATGGTGTGTGTCATGCTATTTACACAAAAACTTAACGACTAGCCATCACTTCCGTTGTCACAAGCACCGGCATGTCATCAAAAAAACTGATCTCTCTTTATGAAACGCAAGATTGAAGCCAGTATACACCAATTGGAATGGCATGCGGACAAAAATTGAGACACTAACTCATGAGTACAATTTCTTACTGGAATTTTTTGTGTTCTTCAGGTTAGGCATCGTACAATTTGGAAGTTAGACATGATATCATTTGTTTTTCTAAAAAATCATTGAACTTTAGGCATGGTAGATAGATAGGTACAAAATAATGACAAAGAGAGCCCAACCAAACTCTTAGCTGCTCTTAAAATATAGAATTTAGTCCTGCGGTCAAATAGCATTTTATCCTAATTTATTGACAACTAAAGCATGCTAGTGGATTGGCTAATGAATCGGTATTCATTTCCATTAATGGCCTAGGGACCTGGGATCGAATCCCAATTCTTGCACATTTTTTCGCTTTGCTATTTACCTCTATAATCGCACGCCGCCCCGAATCGCACGCACAAGCCCCTCGAAAAGAAGGAAATCGCATGCACAACGAACCAGCGATAATCGTGGCCACGAAATCAGGATCGAATGACATCCACACTCGTTCGGATCTGTTAACAAAAACCGAACGTTCGCTCGTTACATTTCTCGATAAGTATAATAACAACTAGCGGGTAGTGCGCGGCGGCACGCCGCGCCCAGTTGTTTCGTTCGAGATTTGTTTTCATTGAGTTTTTCAGAATTTTGTTCCACAATGTGATGTGTGCATCTTTGTAGTGAGTAAGATAATAGTTGTTTCTAGATACAATTTTTATATTCATGACTTGCTGGTACATTCATGTGCTGTATTTGGCTTAAACTTGTATGCAGGTTATTGAAAACGTTTTCGTTTTGCATGAAAACATATATATTTATGGATATAATTATACATGGTTTAAGCATGGGTGCTACATCCTTAAGATACATGATGGTAGGCGAGACTACAAGTTTACAATGGTACCATTGCTTGTATATTCTATAGCTAGAACTGAGACGTCAATCCTCCAGCTGGGTAGGTCTCTGGATCTAGTGGTACAGTGCTGAAGCTACCTCTTCTCAAGAGGCCCTTGGTGGCTTGTTTCTGGTGTATACCATAGGCGCATTCCTTTGGTGCTCTTCCTGGCTAGCATCGACAAGATATCTGAAAACTACAGACAGTTTTTTTCAACCATTATGGAAATGAAACTATTAGTATCAAATATGTTGTTCTCTTCTCTACAGTATAATAAACAGAGGTTACAAATGCAATAAGAAAAAGAATAGTCTTCCATTACATGTTCTGTACCAAAGCTATAAGCAATGCATGAGATATATGAAGATGCAAAATTCCTCGAAAAAGAAAGATGCAAGATGACAAGACTACCTGCTATTGTGGTCTACCTTGGATAGTGCATTACGCTTCTGAAGTTGCTCAATTTGGTTTCCCATCTCAGCTTTATGCTGACTTGGCATGTACTTGTGTCAACCTCCATGATCACCTACTTGGTTTCTTGAGTAAACTGGAGATGGACACAGGGTTAGAATAAAAAACATAAACATGAAATTTCAGTTGGAGGAGAACCGTTGATCACTGAATAATTTTTTTTGGAGACAATGAAACTTTAAACTGGATCTGATTACTGAATCAAAACAAGAAACCCGAGATGAGTATTAGAAACTAGGTTAAAGTAATCCGAAGACATATAGCTCCCCTAATTCAACTAATCCGAAGTTCAGCTAGTTAGAATTGAACATTAGAAACCAGGTTATGCTCTACGCAAGAAGGCCGGAATCAAAATAAGAGCAAGTATAAAATGTGAAGAGGAGCAAGCAAGTCATAGATCCTGTATAGTATTGACCATCCGTAAATTCTACAAGATGTCAAAATGCATCATTTTTTGTGTGTGTACTCGTACATGATATATCTGAAGGATCATCAAACCTCACTACCAGCTGAATAAGCTAGAGTTGGTTTGGATCTTTACACCACCAATTAAAATTCAGATGAGAAGTAAGATCATGGAACTTCACTAAATCGCGTGTATTTAAATTAAGGCAATATCCAAGTTCTTCTCCAAGTATCACATCCAGATCACATCACGGTAAGTAAGAATCAAAGTGGCGAACTGAACTGGAAATGCGTTGGACCAGGGTAGAGACTGCAAGAGGCTGAAGATGCGAGGGCAAGGAGAACAGCAAAACCAAGATAAATGAAATATTAAACGTAGGTCTGAACTACACTGTAAGAAGCCAAACATCCTCTCTAGTTATAGATCAAGGTTCGGTTTTTGTACAAGGAACAAAAAGGGAGATGCAATAATGAGTCTATGGTGTACAAGGAACAAAAAGGTCTGAACTACACTGTACTTCGCGGTCTCATTAATTTTTTTGGAGAACATCCTGGTGACTGGATCAATCAGATAATTATCATCTGAAATCACTTCCACAATATCTGTTACAACAAACAAATGGTGTTTAAAATAAGGACACCACTAATGTCTGGACAACAGAAAATTAGCAATAGATCCGCACGATCGGTCTTCATCTCCACCTCGCTTCCGTGACTAGAGTATGCACCTCACTAATCATGCATGCAGTGCAAATTCCATCTAAAACAGAAAAAGCTGATGTCATCAAAGATTCCATCTAAATATATATATATTCAAAATGTTTTGTAGCTCAAACCGTCGCTTTGATTGAAAAACCGTTTTCACAAAAAAGATTCGTCGCGACGAGACCTTCAAAACTAGATCCCATGTTGGTATGTTTTGACAACTTTTTTTTTCGGATCGAAAGTTACCATACCCGGACTAAGTAAGTTACCACGTATATGTTACCATCTTATTTATATAGGAATTACCGAGGCATAAAAAGTCGTCCTCCAATTCTCCCCTATGCAAATGATTTAGAAGTCTGAAAAGTTGATGTCATCCTTGATTCCCCCTTATTTTCAAACTTCAAAATATTTTGTAGCTCAAACCTTCGGTCCGATCAAAAAATTGTTTTCACATAAAAAACACGCCGCGAAGAGAGCATCGAAACTAGATCCGATGTTGATATGTTCCGACGACTTTTATTTTGGATCAAAAGTTACCAGTTCTGGGCTAACTAATTTATCACACATGTGCTACATATGTTACCACGTTGTTTAAACAGATATTACCAGGGCATAAACCTTCTAACCTTCTTATCAGCTTGGGTTAAAGTTACCGTGATGATTGTGCGTGTGTTATCACGTATACGATGCGTATAGTACCAAAAAATTTACACGAAAGTTGTCGGGGTATGTTATTAAACAACTCCCTCACCAAAGGTATCAGAACCGAGGCACATAAGTTATCAGGTCTGAAATGTGTGAGTTATTATGATATTCACACAAAAGTTAACGAGGGGATATTTCATCAACCCCTCCCCCATGCCAAAGTTATCAGGACTGAGGTACACAAGTTATCAGGTCTGTGATATGTGAGTTACCATGCTATTCACATAAAAGTTACCAGGGGGGTATTTCATCACCCCCCCCCACACACACATACCCCATGCCAAAGTTATCAGGACCAGGATACATAAATTATCAGGTGTGCGACGTGTGAGTTACCATGCTATTCACACAAAAGTTAACGGTGGTATATTTCATCAACCACCCCTCCCCCCTCCCCCCCCAGGCGGCAAAGTTACCAGGACCGAGGCACATAAATTATCAGGTTTGCGATGGGCGAGTTACCATGCTATTAACATTAAAGTTGTCATGGGTACATTTTATCACCCCCTCGTCAAAGTTATCAGCACCGAGGCACATAAGTTATGGCCGCCCTTTGCCTTGGCGGTGCCGGCCGCACTTGGTGTTCAAAATTGCCGTGATTTTTTTACCTAAGTTATCATGTCTGCAGTGTGTCTATTACCATCCTACTTATACAAAAGTTATCAGGGAGGCGCATTCAACAGATATTTTCCGCAGGTTAAAACTTCCGCAGTTTTTGTATCTAAGTTACCACGTCCATGGTACGTATATCACTAGTAGAAAACAGGGCTTTGGTCTAGGCCGGGTCAGCCCATTAGTCCCGGTTCAGTCCAGAACCGGGACCAATGGGGGCATTGGTCCCAGTTCGTGAGCCCAGGGGGCCGGCCGGGCCACATGGGCCATTGGTCCCGGTTCATCTGGACCTTTTAGTCTCGGTTGGTGGGATGAACCGGGACCAATGGGCCTCGCTCCTGGCCCACCACCATTGGTCCCGGTTGGTGGCTTGAACCGGGACCAAAGGCTCCCCTTTAGTCCCGGCTCATGTCACCAACCGGGACCAATGAGGTGCCTATATATACCCCTCGCTCGCGAGCAGAGCACCTCAGTGCTCTGTTTTTCTCTGGCCGAGGGGGAGAGGGCTTGGTGGTGCTCTAGCTCACCTCCTATGCACACAAGGTGTTCGATGGAATGCCCGAGCCACACTACTTAAGATTTCTCCTCTCCAAGCTCGACCTCCAAGCTCCATTTTCCATAATATTTGTCTAGGTTTAGCGGTCCGTCACGCCCCGTCCCCGTCTTCACCACCGTCGATCACCCGCGCCGAGCTCATCGCCGGCACCACCGTGGTGAGCCTCTTGTTCTTATCTTCTTTCTGAAAGGAAAAATATTCTTACTTGTATGTTTACATAGATACTTGTATTATTTTCTTAATTTTATTATTGCATCTTATATAGTGCGATGGTTTTGATATCTGCCCCCGTCGGCCCTCGTCCTGTCTATGATTCGGATGTGGTATATATATCATCTTTATAACTATTGGTTCATTTATTGTTTATGAAAATTATGCCGACCAACGTGACATAGATTTTACTTATGTAGGATGTATATGAATCGGAAATGCCAACCGACCCTATTGTCGAGAGGTTAAATTTAGTTGAAGAAGAAAACAATTTGTTGAAGGAAAAAATAAAAAAATTGAGGAGGAGAAGATGATATTGGAGTGGCATGTTACGGATGTCGTCGATGATCACAAGATCAAGATGGATGCAGTGCGCTTGAAGATTAGAAAGATTAGAAAATATGCCATTCATACCGAGGCTTGGTATCATTATGCCGTTGGATCAATTGTTACCTAGGTTGCGATTATGATCGCATTTGTTTTCGCATTGAAATGTTTTACATAGTTTCAATGTATGGTTTAATTAATTAGATGCTCTGGAGAGCTATATGTTGTTAGATGAGAACTATGTATGCACTTTGGTTTTAATGTGATGATGAACTTCTATTAATTTGGACACTTAATTATATATAATGCACGCAGATGAACCGGCAATGGATGTACGGTGACAGACACACCTGCGAGTACATTAAGGACGTGCATGAGTTTCTCGATGCGGCTGAGGCAAACAAGCAGAATGGTTTTATGTGTTGTCCATGCACTGAATGTGGAAATACGAGGTCTTACTCTAACCGGAAAATCCTTCACTCCCACCTGCTTTACAAGGGTTTCATGCCACACTATAATGTTTGGACGAGGCACGGAGAAATAGGGGTTATGATGGAAGACGGCGAAGAAGAAGAGTACGATGACAACTATGTGCCCCCTGAATACGGTGATGCTGCAACGGGGGGAGCTAGTGAAGATCAAGAGGAACCAGACGATGTGCCCAATGTTGCTGCAACGAGTGAAGCTGCTGAAGATCAAGAGGAACCAGACGATGTGCCCGATGATGATGATCTCCGCCGGGTCATTGTCGATGCAAGGACGCAACGCGAAAGTCAAAAGGAGAAGCTGAAGTTCGATCGCATGTTAGAGGATCACAAAAAAGGGTTATACCCCAATTGCGAAGATGGCAACACAAAGCTCCGTACCGTACTAGAATTGCTGCAGTGGAAGGCACAGAATGCTGTGGCTGACAAAGGATTTGAGAAGCTACTGAAAATATTGAAGAAGAAGCTTCCAAAGGATAACGAATTGCCCGACAGTACATACGCAACAAAGAAGGTCGTATGCCCTCTAGGATTGGAGGTGGAGAAGATACATGCATGCCCTAATGACTGCATCCTCTACCGCGGTGCATACAAGGATCTGAACGCATGCCCGGTATGCGGTGCATTGCGGTATAAGATCAGACAAGATGACCCTGGTGATGTTGACAGCGAGCCCCCCAGGAAGAGGGTTCCTGCGAAGGTGATGTGGTATGCTCCTATAATACCACGGTTGAAACGTCTGTTCAGAAACGAAGAGCATGCCAAGTTGATGCGATGGCACAGTGAGAACCGAAAGAAAGATGGGAAGTTGAGAGCACCCGCTGACGGGTCGCAGTGGAGAAAAATCGAGAGAAAGTATTGGGATGAGTTTGCAAAGGACCCAAGGAATGTATGGTTTGCTTTAAGCGCAGATGGCATTAATCCTTTCGGGGAGCAGAGCAGCAATCACAGCACCTGGCCCGTGACTCTATGTATGTATAACCTTCCTCCTTGGATGTGCATGAAGCGGAAGTTCATTATGATGCCAGTTCTCATCCAAGGCCCTAAGCAACCTGGCAACGAAATTGATGTGTACCTAAGGCCATTAGTTGAAGAACTTTTACAGCTGTGGAATGGAAACGGTGTACGTACATGGGATGAGCACAGACAGGAGAAATTTAACCTTAAGGCGTTGCTGTTCGTGACCATCAACGATTGGCCCGCTCTCAGTAACCTTTCAGGACAGACAAACAAAGGATACCACGCATGCACGCACTGTTTAGATGACACTGAAAGTATATACCTGGACAAATGCAGGAAGAATGTGTACCTAGGCCATCGTCGATTTCTTACGACCAACCATCAATGTCGAAAGAAAGGCGAGCATTTCAAAGGCGAGGCAGATCACCGGAAGAAGCCCGCCATGCGTACCGGTGATCACGTACTTGCTATGGTCAATAATTTACACTACGTAATCTTTAGAAAGGGTCCCAGTGGACTAGCTGTTCCAAATGACGCTGAGGGACACGCACCCATGTGGAAGAAGAAATCTATATTTTGGGACCTACCCTACTGAAAGACCTAGAGGTCCGCTCCTCAATCGACGTGATGCACATGACGAAGAACCTTTGCGTGAACCTGCTAGGCTTCTTGGGCATGTATGGGAAGACAAAAGATACACTTGAGGCACGGGAGGACCTGCAACGTTTGCACGAAAAAAACGACATGCCTTCGAAGCAGTATAAAGGTCCTGCCAGCTACACTCTTACGAAAGAAGAGAAAGAAATCTTCTTTGAATGTCTGCTCAGTATGAAGGTCACGACTGGCTTCTCGTCGAATATAAAGGGAATAATAAATATGCCAGAGAAAAAGTTTCAGAACCTAAAGTCTCATGACTGCCACATGATTATAACGCAACTGCTTCCGGTTGCATTGAGGAGGCTTCTACTGGAAAACGTCCGATTAGCCATTGTGAAGCTATGTGCATTCCTCAATGCAATCTCTCAGAAGGTGATCGATCCAAAAATCATACCAAGGCTAAGGAGTGATGTGGCGCAATGTCTTGTCAGTTTCGAGCTGGTGTTCCCACCATCCTTCTTCAATATCATGACGCACGTCCTAGTTCATCTAGTCGACGAGATTGTCATCCTGGGGCCCGTATTTCTACACAATATGTTCCCCTTTGAGAGGTACATGGGAGTCCTAAAGAAATATGTCCGTAACCGCGCTAGGCCAGAAGGAAGCATCTCCATGGGCCATCAAACAGAGGATGTTATCGGGTTTTGTGTTGACTTCATTCCTGGCCTTAAGAAGATAGGTCTCCCTAAATCGCGGTATGAGGGAGAGACTGACTGGAAAAGGCACTCTTGAAAGAGACTCAATAATATGCAGGGACGGATATTCTTGGTCTCAAGCACACTATACAGTTCTACAGAACTCTACCTTGGTGACCTCGTATGTCGATGAACACAAGAACAGTCTGCGCTCCAAACACCCGGAGCAGTGCGACGACTGGATTACATGTGAACACATCAGGATTTTCAGCAGTTGGTTGGAAACACGTCTCAGAGGTGACAACACTGTTTGTGATGAGTTGTACTTGTTGTCCAGGGGACCATCTTTGACTGTATTGACTTACAAAGGATACGAGATAAATGGGAATACATTTTACACGATCGCCCAAGATCAAAAGAGCACCAACCAAAATAGCGGTGTCCGCTTTGATGCAGCAACCGAGAGCGGAAAGGACACATATTATGGTTACATAGTGGACATATGGGGAACTTGACTACGGACCTGATTTTAAGGTCACTTTGTTTAAGTGCAAATGGGTCAATCTGTTAGGCGGCGAGGTACAGGTAGACCCACAGTACGGAATGACAAAAGTGGGTCTAAAAAATCTTGGGTACACTGACGAACCGTTCGTCCTAGCCAATGATGTGGCACAGGTTATCTATGTGAAGGACATGTCTACCAAACCGAGAAAAAGAAAAGATAAGGAAGCGAATACATCATACGATGAGCCAAAGCGCCACATAGTTCTTTCAGGAAAAAGGGACATCCTGGGAGTGGACGGCAAGACAGACATGTCTGAAGATTATGAAAAGTTTCATGAAATTCCTTCCTTCAATGTCAAGGCTGACCCAAGCATCCTGATAAACAATGAAGATTATCCATGGTTATGGCGCAATAAGCAAATGACACAAGCGAAGAAATAGTGAAGACTTTCTCCCGCAACTATTATGATGATACAATACCAACTTTGTAACACACGAACATGCTACCATTGTCCGTTTTGTACATGCACATGCTATGTGGGTGAAATTATGATACCATGCCAACTTTCAACTTTTTCAGAGTTCATTTGAAATGCTTTCATGTCTTATGGTTCGGCCGTCGTAATACCATGACCATTAGTCCCTGGCCCATGCCAACTTTCAACTTTCAACTTTCTAAAACTAATGGCACTAACAAAAATTTTATAATTTTCCTCCTCACCCCTCGCCCATGACCATTAGTCCCAGTTTGTGCCATAAACCGGGACTAAAGGGTTGGTCCTCGTTGCGGGCAGAGTTTAGTCCCACCTCGCCAACCGAAGGGGGCTCACACCGGTTTATAAGCCCTTCCCTCTCTGCCTTGTTGAGCTCCTCTCAAAGTGAAAATAGATGCCCTAATAGAGAAAAGTTTAACCTAAATTCATAGTGAATTTCTCTAAAATTCATAGAAATTTACTAGGAATTTAGGTTGAATTTTCTCTATAAGCGCATCTATTCTCATTTTTTTAGTAAGTTAATCACAAACTTGTGATTCAAACAATTTTCAAAGAATTCAAATTTGAAAACTAATGGCACTAACAGAAAGTTTATAATTTTCTAAAACTAATGACACTAACAAAAAGTTTATAATTTTGCTAACCTAAAAGCAAACAGAATTAAAAATTAAAGAAAAAAACAAAAGAAAATAAATAATGCAAAAAACAAATAAAAAACAGGAATAAACTATTTTCATAGTAAAGTTAATCACAAAATAAAATAAATAAAGCAACAAAGAAAACAAAAAAACTAAAAAAATGTTTTCAAATTTGAAAACTAATGGCACTAACAGAAAGTTTATAATTTTTCTAAAACTAAAAGCAAAAAGAATAAAAAAATAAAGCAAAAACAAAAGAAAATAAATAATGCAGAAAACAAAACAAAAAAACTAGAAAAAATAGCAACAATAAGTATTTTGTTGTAAGTAGAAACAAAATAAAATAAATAAAGCAACAAAGAAAATAAAAAAACAAAAAAAGTGTTTTCAAGTTTGAAAACTAATGGCATTAACAAAAAGTTTATAATTTTTCTAAAACTAAAAGCATAAAGAATTAAAAAATAAAGCAAAAAACAAAAGAAAATAAATAAAGCAACAAAAAACAAAAAAATGCCACCTACTAGGCCCCCACGGCCTGAATACGACTAGAAACCCATCCAAGGTTCAGGATTCAGGCCCACATGCATTGCAGTGACAGATTAGGCCCGAAAGCCTGCAGTTGAGAGGAGCTCGAGAGGGTGCGCACAGCAGCGCTTATAAACCACTCCTGAGCCCTCTCAACTAGCGAGGTGGGACTAAACTTTTGGGCGCGGGGCAGCACAAGGCCATTGGTCCCGATTGGTGGGACGAACCGGGACCAAAGGGGGCAATGGTCCCGATTCGTGGAACAAACCGGGACCAATGCCCCTCTTTAGTCCCGGTTGGTGGCACCAACCGGGACCAAAGGCCGCCCCGGTTGGTGGCACCAACCGGAACCAAAGGCCGCCGCTTCCCTCCCTTTGGACTGCTGAAAAGAGGCCTTTGATCCCGGTTGGTGGCACCAACCGGGACTAAAGGTGGCATTACTCCCGGTTGGTTTCACAAACCGGGACCAATGCTCTTGCTATATATACAGCACTTAGCAGTTTTCGACCAAATCACCCACTTCTCCCCCGACGCCCCTGCTCCTCCTCGTCGCCGTCGCCGCCCGACGCCCCTGCTCCTCCTCGTCGCCATCGCCACCGACGCCGTCAGGCTGCTCGCCTTCGCCGTCGCTGCCGCCACTGACGCCGTCAGGCTGATCGCCTTCGCCGTCACCGCCGCCCCCTGTGAGCACAGCCCCTCCCGTCCCGCGCCCCTGCGCCCCTGTCCTGCACGACGGCCGTGCCGCCGCCCCTGCCCTGCGCGGCTGCCGTGCGCCGCCCTGCCCTGCGCTGGCGCCGCGTGCCGCCCAGCCGCCACTGCCCTGTCAGGCCGGCGCCCCCCCCCCCCCCGATCTGTTTATTCATGTATATATGGTGTTTTTTTCAGATTATATGTATATGTGTGAGTATATGATTGTATGTATATATGTTCTCTGTGTATATATATGTTCATGTATATATGCAAAAGATAGATGCTTGTTTTATATATATATGCTTGTTTTTTATATATATGTAATGATTTTTTATAGAATATGATGTTTTTTTCATAGATGATCCCATATATGATGTATGCACGAATGTGGATGAAATATAATGTTTTTTTGTTCATAGAACATGATGTTTTTTTAATTCACAGATTTTTTTTGTTCATGATCAGGCGGGACGTTGAGGGATAATAGATGTATTTTTTCAGAATTTTCTATCGTGCATAGACGGATTTTAGACCACGGGAGCACCCCCTCCCTATCGTTGCAAAATTTGCTAAGTGATATTAAGAAAGGAAGGAAAAGAAGGATAGGAAAGAAGAAAATAAGAAGAGGAAAGAAAGAACAAGAGGAGAGGAAGAAAAGGAGAAATAAATAAGAAGAAGAAAAAAGAAGAAAAAGAAGAGGAGAAGAAGAAAGGAATAGTGGAGAAGAAGAGAAAATAGAATTGGAAACTAGGGTAGAGGGTCGAGGGTTCGAGGGTTCTATAGGGTCGAGGGATCGAGGGTCGAGGGTTCCAGGGTCGTCTAGGGGTCGAGGGTTCCAGGGTCGTCGAGGGTTCGAGGGGTCTAGGGTCGCCGAGGGGTCGAGGGTCGTCGAACATGAGAGGAAGAAGAGGATAAAAAAAAGAGGAATAAGAAAAAAAAGAGGAGAAGATCTCCTCTATTCTTTCTTCTCCTCTTTTTTTTCTTCTTCTTCCTCTTTTTTTATCAGGAACGAGGGTCGTCGAGGGTCGCCGAGCGGTAGAGGAGAAACCCTAAATAGAAAGTATCATCGGTGTGAAATACATGTACCGTCGGTGTCGGACACTACATCCACGTCCCACAAGTGGCGCGGACTTCGACGCCCACGTCACTTGTGGGACGTGGATGTAGTGTCCGACACCAACGGCCACATGTATCTCACACCCACGATACTTGCTATTTAGGGTCGCCGAACGGTAGAGGAAACCCTAAATAGCAAGTATCGTGGGTGTGAGATACATGTGGCCGTCGGTGTCGGACACTACATCCACGTCCCACAAGTGGCGCGGGTTTCGACCCTCATTCCCGATAAAAAAAAGAGGAAGAAGAAGAAAAAAAGAGGAGAAGAAAGAATAGAGGAGTTCTTACTCCTCTATTCTTTCTTCTCCTCTTTTTTTTTCTTCCTCTTCTTTTTTTATCCTTGAAGCGTTGTCGAGGCCACCCTAAACCCTAGAGAAGCAGCGTCGAGGCCACCCCAAACCCTAGAGAAGCAGCGTCGAGGCCACTAATTAATATTAGTTCTACGTTTGCCACTAATATATCCATCTGTCATGTTTGAATAATAATTGCCATGTTGTCAATATTTGTAGAAACTATGGACACCGCCCGAGACGAAGTACAAAAAGAGTTGTTGGGGGACATAATCGCATGAGGAAGTGATGCCGTCTGCTCGTTGTTTCTCAACGACACCGATGGTCTGGAAGCAGCTGGCTATGATTATGATGGCTCCGGTGACCTAATGCCGGTG
Source organism: Triticum urartu (assembly GCF_056163025.1). NCBI lineage: Eukaryota > Viridiplantae > Streptophyta > Magnoliopsida > Poales > Poaceae > Triticum > Triticum urartu. The sequence goes on from NC_141874.1 coordinate 728,591,643, forward strand.
CAAGAAGGAGACCATGGGGACGGCTCCGGTGACCCAATGCCGGTGCAAGAAGGAGACCGTGATGACGTCTCCGGTGACCGAACCGAGTCCGGCCAGGTATATATATTAGTTAAGCTTCTGCTAACTAGCTAATTGATGCATTCATTATTTTGGTATGTACACATATTAATTAAGTCTTTGTTCTTTTTTCTAACCCTCCGGATCAAGCACAACTTCGGTAAAGAGACGAGGCCCGAAGAAAAAGTTGAGCTCGGATGAAAAGTTTGAGATCATAGCAATCGCGCCCGACGGCCAACCGATTGAACCCCTCCGGACAAAGAGCGCATTTGTTGCTCAGTGCAGGGTTTTGGTTAGGGACAAGATCCCGATCAGCATCCAGCAATGGTTTAAGCCGGCTACAGAAGACCATGAGGTGTCTTATGTCAATGATATGCAGAAAAATGATCTTTGGACTGAGCTGAAGTCAAATTTCACCCTACCGCCAGAGGATAATCCAGAGAAGCCAGTTAAAGAGCAATTAATCAAGTCTTTTGCTCTTAAGAGGATGACAGAACTATTCAGGAGGTGGAAGAAAGATCTGAATAAGTTTGTCGAAAATAATGAGACACCAAAAAGGGCAGATATGAGAAGATCAGAGATCACTGGCCCGCATTTGTGGCCCACAAGACATCGGAAAAGAGTAATAAGATGTCGGCGACAAACAAGCAAAATGCTGCGAAGAAGAAGCATCACCATCACATGGGGTCAGGTGGCTACCTCGTAGCCCGGCCTAAGTGGGCCAAGACTGGGAATGATCTGGTTGATAAAGGGATCGAACCAGAGACAATTAACTGGCCAGACCGTTGCCGGACTTGGTTCTTCGGGGCTGGCGGAACCTTGGACCCTGTAACAGGGAAGTGCATTTGGACGAACGATCAAATGGACATACCAGTCAGGAAGCTTCAGCAGTATATCGAAGCAGCGCAGCAAGGGACGTTCTTTCCAGACAAAGAGAACGACGAGCTCACAATGGCCCTCGGGAATCCTGAGCACCCTGGACGGACACGAGGCACGCCAGGCTCCATTACGTGGAAGGTTGGGTTTCCGGACGCAGACGGTTACAAATCCCATGAGAGGAGGAAAAAAGTGCAGCAGACCCAAATGCAGGCGTGCAAGCAAGGGTATAAGCGATAGTGGAACGAGAAGCAAATCGCAGCAAACGTACTGCCGAAGGTTCCCCCGAAGCAACCCCGCCATCTCAACGGAGAAGCAGCGTGGCTTCCACCGAGCTGCTTCAGCCGGAGCATGCCTTGACGGCTCCTACCAGCTATCCCGTGGATGCTATCACGGAGTCTCAAAATTGCCACCTTATGACGCAATGGATGAATTTGAAGGTCAAGGTGGCTGTTGGCTCTGTTTATCCTACTAAACCCGGCGCAACTTTTCACTGCCGGCCGATTCCAGAAGGATATGCTAGGGTGATGGTGGATGAAATAACGGAGGGTTTTGAGGACCTCCAGCTTGACCACCCTACCGGTGAAGGGGAGACTAGGCTGGGGTCTGCTCTGAAGACTCCATGCCTATGGCGGAAGGAGCTCATCAACCTTCCGAACTGGACGCTTTTGCCTCCTCCTCCTCCTCCTCCGACAAGTCAGGGCACTCCGCCTCCTCCATCGCCTCCTCCTCCGGCGAGTCAGGGCACTCCGCCTCCTCCACCGCCTCCTCCTCCGGCGAGTGACGATCAGGACACTCGACCGGCTCCTTCTCCAGTGCGTGGCGGCACTCCGCCTCCTTCTCCGCCTGCGTCGACGCGCTCGAGCAGCCAGCCTCCTCCTTCTCCGCCTCGTCAGCAAGGGCGGAAGAGACCTGCCGCCGCTCCGGCCGCTCCGGCGCGTCGTAGTCCTTCTCCTCCGCCTCGTAAGCAAGTAAAGAAGACAACTGCTCCGTATGCTCTGCCGGCGTCTAGCAGTACAGCCAGAGGCGGGAGGAAATACAAATTTGGTCCTTCTCTGAAGACTCCAGATAAGTTACCATACGAGAGGACCCCGGAGGAGAATGCCGAGATCGCACGAACCGAAGTGGATGACTGGTTTCAAGGGTTGAAAGCAAAGTGACATCCACCTCCGGAGGAGAAGGTAGATCTGGTGAAAGCGAAGCGCACTCTGGCTGCCCTGACAAAACCACCCAAGTCTCCGCCGAAAGGAAACTATGAGCGCATTATTGGAAAGGAATTTGCCGAAGCGGAGCGGTCGGGAAGTACTGTTAGTGATTAAAGGCTGAAAGAACGACGAGTTGGGAAACAAATTGCCCAGCTCGGCGAACAAGCGAAGCAATCGTGCCCCCCGCTCAAGGTGCCTAGCGACAACGTCGCTAATGATCCGAGGATGGTGCCCTGTTATAGCAATCTTGCCGATTACCTGCCCGACGATGTACATTATGAATCCATGGAGGTGCAGATACAAAGATACGAGTACGGGAAGCCACTCATCAAAGATGAAAGATCTCTATCAACGATGATGCGAAGATTGCATGATTGGTACTTGAAAATCTGCAGAGACTCTGGGGGAGGAGTACTTTGTATGTGAAAGTTAAAAAGGAGCATGACCTTGTTGGAATTGAACTGTCGCCTGTTCCATTTGAGGAGTTCTTTCAGTTTTTCAATCAATTGGCCCTCGATAAAACAACGGTCACCTGCTACTGTCTGTAAGTAGTACTACTTCTGTCATTAAGTCTCTCTATATAGCTCAGCTCTTTCATTGCATGTATTTATAATCATCCTCACTATATTATGCAGATTGAAGATCGCCGAATTGAAGAAAAGACAAGTCGGTGATATTGGGTTCATTAACACATATCTCATAGATGCAACTCAGGTTAAATTTCATGCCGCAGATACCGAGGCCAACTTGCTACGATCGTTGGTAATAAATGAAAACAAAGATATAATACTCTTTCCTTACAACTTCAAGTGAGTGTTACTGTCTTGTGTGTATTCGGTTTCCCTTATATATATATATATATATATATATATATATATATATATATTAGTTAAGGTTATAGTAATGTAATTGATGAGTTATGCATGTGTGTGCAGTTACCACTATATTCTCCTAGAGATTAAGCTTGAGCAGGGACTAGTAACTGTCTTAGACTCAAAACGAAAAGATCCCCAGGACTATGCGGACATGACTCAAATACTCGAGAAGTAAGTTAAATTGATCATTATCCACCATAGCAGCAACTTTGTTCATTTCCTGATATATCAAGTAATTGTTTTCTTTGTCTGGCAGGGTTTGGAAAAAATTCTCCAAAAAAGCTCCAGGACTCCCGAAGAAGCTGCAATTTAGACACCCGAAAGTAAGTACTATAGTAGCATGTTCCGCGCATCTTCTATTGATTTGGCATTCTTGCTTATCAGTTTGATTGACCTTTATTTCTTGTAAAGTGGTTGTGGCAGGAAAAATGGAATGATTTCTGTGGATACTACGTTTGCGAGTCCATCCGCCATACGACCTGTGAGCAAGGCTACACTGACGAACAATATGAAGTACGTAAATAACAACATTCACAATTTTATTTTATTACCATCATTTGTGTTGAGTTTCATTCATTCATATATATATATGTATTGATCTTCTTCTTCAAATTAGATGTTTTGGAAGCGAGATGAACTCCTAGCACCAGCTCGCATGCGAGCAATTCAAGAGGAATTGGCGGCATTCTTTCTTGACCATGTGATCGCTGAAGACGGAGAATACTATGTGGACCATGAGTCCGTATGATTATATTTGTAAGAGATAATTATTGTATATATGTAGCCGGTAGTGTCGGATAGATATACGAGAACTTGTTTGACCAATCTCTCCGAGAAGGAGAGGTGGTCGATATCACTTCTCTCTGTATGCATATATATTCATGACGATCTTCTGTTTCCTTCGTTTGCTTACTAGCTAGCTAGCGTGTCTAGTCTTCTCTATACGTATGTATAGTACGTAGCGTCAACCAAGCACGGACATAAGAGAGGACACTTCTCTCTATTAATTATAGCTAGCTAACACAATATATGAAACACCTAAATTAATCACCCAAAACCCCCAAAACCCCCAACCCCCCTTTAAAAAAAACAAAAACCCCAGCCACAAAAATGCTGACGCGTGGATGCCTATTGGTCCCGGTTGGTGCCACCAACCGGGACCAAAGGGTCTCCTGCCTGGGCTCCGCGCACAGGCCACGTGGAGGCCCATCAGTCCCGGTTCTGGATTGAACCGGGACTAAAGGGGCAGGGCATTTGTACCGACCCTTTAGTCCCGGTTCAGGAACCGGGACAAAAGGCCCTTACAAACCGGGACAATAGGCCCTTTTTCTACCAGTGTATTCCAATGCCATTTTACACAAAAGTTACCGGTGGTATGTTTTCCAACAACTCCCGCCTCTCGTTGAAAACTTACTGTGGTGTTTGTACCTAAGTTATCAGGTCAGTAGTGTGTCTACTGTCACTCTTTTACACAGAAGTTATCAGGGTATGTGTTCAACAACTTTTTACCTAGGAAAACGTTATCGTAATGTTTGTACCTAAGTTATCAGGTTTGCGGTACGTACATATGTTATTAGCTCCGGTGTGCATAAAAATTATCATGCAATTTGCACAAAAGTTATTGGGGGTGGGGGGGGGGGCAATAAGTTGCCGATGGGTTGTACATAGGTCATCTGCTATGGTGTGCATAAATTATCATGTTATTTGTACATAAGTTATCGAGAGGTGGGGGTATAGACGGCTTATACAATAGATTGTCTTTCTAGCTGTCTATAACATTTGAAATGAGAAAAGCTCCACAAATTCAGCTACTAATTATTCCAAATGCAGAACAATAAAGCAAGTAATTTGCAGAGACTCCTGCCACCATGCATAGTGCTGGCTTCATTTCACGTGGCATCCACGAAGAGAAAAATTTGCAAAATTAATTAAGAGAGGAAAATGTAGAGAGAGACGAAGCAAAGAATGGATCAATCCCAATTCCTAGAAGTCGCATGCATCACAAGCTTAGCTGACAGTGATTTTGCACATCCTTTGTGGCCTCGCCTTGGTGGTTGTTGACCACTGTCCTCAAACTATCACAATCACAAGGTTTTCCAGGATTTTGGAATCATGAAAGAGGTGGCAAGTCGCGTACTCGTGTGAGGTAGTCGGCTGGATCATGTATACTTCTATATTTGTGTCTTCTTCCTTGTAGACAAAGTCTCACGCAGCCATCAGGTTGTGCAGTTTTCTTTTCTCTTTCCGACGAGTGCTTCTACCACCTGCGATGCCCATTGATGGTAGTAAAGTGCAGACCTACAACTTTGAACCGTATACACTACATGTACCTAGTATTTGCATAAAAAATTAGGTATGACAGCAGCCAAACCATGCAACTACATCAGCTTCAAGTAGCGGCTCGTCAGGCAACGCACATGGTTTCTTACTCGCGGCTGACGACAAGAGGATTGGAGTGCTAGATTCTTACAGAGAGGAAAAATCAGACATGCGGTTGCACGCGTCCTCGGCGTGATGCAACTGACGCTGCGACGGCGCTCCAGGACTAGGGGAGGCCGGCGGGCGCGAACCCGGCGGCGCAGGGGTGAAGGGTGTCGGGGAATGGCCATATCTGGACGTGGACGAAGTAGGGGAGGTCGGAGACGGCGCCGTATCGGGCGGCGGCCATGTAACCGAGAGACAGGGTGGTTGAGAGAAAGAAGAGAAGGGAAGGAGCAGGGAGAAGGAAGGAAGAGGGAAGGAGCAGGGGCAGATGGGAGGTTCGAGGGGCGCTTCTGCTGGTGCTCCTTGCCGGCGGTGGGCGCACCGAGCGAGGCGAGAGATGGGGCATGCGGCGAGCGGGAGGATGACGACGCCGCATGGAGCAGTTGTCGCACAGGCGGGGAGGCCAGCGAAACGTTATCTTTGACTAGGCGGTGGCAAAACAATTGTAATATCAATGAACTGTATTTTTGGAGCGCGATGGTCGTACGATTTATAATGGACGACATCCAGCGCGTGTGGCTCGGCCCTGCAACTGCAAGATTATGCGACTGGCTCGGCAAGACAGGTGCTGCTGGAAAAAACACAATAAAAGATGATGATATATGGTACTCTGTTCCCCTGTCTGTTTTTTTTCAACTGTGCTAATAATGCAATTAAGCTACTTCTGATTCCTAGTATTAGTGGCAAAGAAATAAACATTACATACTACTATTGCAAGGCGCCAAGCCGCAGACTCAGCTGCAATTGCTTGACTCTGAAGAGGCAGCGAGCGCACATGTGCGTGTAGAACAGTACCTTCTATCACGCGCGTGGTTTCCGGAGCACCTGCGCGGCTGCGCCTGCACCCCGAACCTGCCCGACCACGGCTAGCTCCTTCTCCACTAAATCTTGCGTCGCGTAGTCGTGCTCGAGGTCGCTGCAGCCTCAGCAGTCCAACCCTCACATGCACCACCACACGCACGCGCACAAGAAAGACCCGCCCTCGCTGCCGCCACGTCACGCACGCCGGCCGTCTGAGAGGCACGCACGATCCAAAAGCACTTCCGTCGCTTCCGGAATTTGGGAGACGGACCAACGACGCGGCAAGATGAGAACCTAGGCAAGAAAGCGTGCCCTTTATATAGTGGCAACCCGTGATGTAGCAATTTCTGGAATCGAGCTCTCGAGAGAGAACTGGACACGCGGTGGGAAGCGGCCGGCAGACAAGATACGCGTGGCATGTACCAAGTAAATCGAATAGCCCAGAAGGCCCGGTCAAAGCGGTGGAGGAGAGAAACGTGCAAAATTGTTTAACCAGTTAAAAAAAGCTATGCACAGGATTAACCCAGTCACACGCGTCAAATTGACAAGAGTAGTAAAAAAAAGTTCAAAAAATCCAGGAAAAAGAATCCCTTACGGGCCTAGTATTCTTAGTATTATATCTGCAGTTTATTTTTTAACAGAAAATTACCATGTGCGGAGGTGAGGATGACAACTTTAGTTAAGGGCAGCGCTAGGCGCCGGCGCGCTGGCCAAGTTTTTCGGCCGGTCTGCCTGCAGCCGTACGATCTAAATGCCCACAACCGCCGGATCCGACCTCATCCTCCTTCAATCTTCAACCTTCCGGCATGGGAAGAAGGGGACCACCTCGCACGTGCCGACTGCCCCCGCACCCTCCGACCTCCTTGTCTTCCGTCACCACCGGTCGCCGTCCTTACCTGTGTCGCCTCGTGCGTTTCTCACCTCCATGGATGCAGTAGCGTGCGCCCATGATTGCAAGCTTGTAGCTCTGGTGGCACCGCTCGCAACTCCAGTGCACGGCGACCACGCTCTGGTGGCAATGATTCGCCGGACACGACGCCCCATGGCGAGCTACAAAAAGATGCATCTCTCCTCGAGTTGCCGGTAGCAGCAAAAATATCCACCGGTCGTAGCAAAAAAAAGTACCGGTTCCAGCAAAAAACAAAATGTAGCATCTTCGTCTTGCCCACCCCCCGTCACCGGTCGTAGTTTTCCCTCCTCGCCGGTCATCGGATGAAGTTTTTCACACATACAATTGAAGCTTTCTCTATCAACGGTTGTAACTTCTCTGATTGTGCAGAGTCTAGTTGTAGCTTTCTCTCTCAATGGTTGAAGCTTTTTTCCTCTATGGTAGAAGCTTTTCTGTAAATGGTTGAAACTTTTTTGGTTTTGAGTTGTGCTTGTTAAAAAGCTTTCTCTATTGTTTCGGTTGAAGATTTTTTTCATTGAAGGTTGTAGCATTTTTGTCGATGGTTGTAGCTTTCCTCAATGGCACTTGCACCTTTCTCTATACCCGGTTGAAGCTTTCCATCTAGGGTTTGAAGCTTTTTTGCTAGCGGTTGCAGCACGGGGATTTGTGGCGGGTTCTGCAATGTCTCCGGCGCCGTCCATCGCCGTTGTAGCATGCGCCATGCCAGTCTAGGGGAGCGTCTCGCATGGTTGGGATTGCAGCAAAAACTGGCGGTGGTTGTCTACCGGTGCTTGTAGCTCACCGGTGGTCACCTTCGTGGACGACGCTCACTGTGGCCGCTCTCTGTCGGTGCACGTATACTAGGTTAGCGCAAGCTCGGATTCCCGTGCTGCGAGGAAGAAGGAGTTGTGAGGTCAAACGGTGAAAAGATAAGGTTTGTGTGGACCTACCTGTGTCCAGCGAGGAGGGGTGTGAGCCGCATGATTCAAAACAAATCATGCGGCCCGCGCGTGTCCGGCGCAATATTCAGCGGGCGTTTACCTTTTAAGGACCTCAATAAGTCCCGAACGTTCAGAATTTAAGTATGCTAATCCGAACTCTTTTCATGACAACTTTAGTTAAGGCGATGCTGATAAACATGGCAATTTTCTGACAAAAAAACGAACTGGAACGGAGTTGCCATGTGTTAACAACTAAAGTTGCCGCCTCGCAGCAACTAAAGTTGCTATAAAAAAACGTTCGGGATGACATGCTTAAATTCCGAACGTTCGGGATTTATCTATTCCGTTAATTAACTGCACTTGTCATCCTCGACTCAGTTGCCACGAAAAACATTAAATTTGGCATGGGAAAAATCAAGACGTTCCCGATTTTTCCGAAAATCAAAAGTTGGCAACGCTGGAGTCGTGGACGTGGGTGTGGACAGTGTGGAGCGGTCTTTGGATTACTGCGCACGCGTTGTTGCCGACTTGCCGTTTCTGCATGCCAGATTGGTTCTTAGAGATGATGCAGGTTCTTTGCTTCTAACGAATTCAGGTGTCCAGAGCAGGCCATGTGAACAAGTGACTGACCGTGATGAGGATATGAATCAACTCGAGGTGAATTTCGAGCACTACTGGTGTCGAGCTTGTTTTTTTCTGAAAGATCCAGCAATCCGTTTCATAGATTATGCAAGAAACAAGTGGAAAACAATGTGCGATCAAGTGATCAGTGGATGATTCCATGTTATTTTTTTGAGCTTCTAGTCAACAGGCAATTATTGTGAAAGGTTTGTTGAACATCTATGCGTCGGTGACGGGTCAACTCATTAATCCCGACAAGTGTTTCATTCTTTTTTCTGGTAATTGTCAGGAAGCTGTTGCGGATGAGGTAAAAAATGTTCTGGGAATTTCGCAGGTGGTCTTTGAGCCTAAGTATTTGGGTCTTCCGGTTCCTGATGGAAGAATGCATAAAGAAAATTTTGAATCTGTTCAAGAACGTTTACGTAAGCGCCTCATTGACTGGAGTGAGCGTTACATGTCTTCTGGGAGTAAGGAGCTATTAATTAAGGCTGTGGCACAGGCAATACCGACATATGTTATGAGTGTGTTCAAATTACCAGCATCAATCTGTGATGATCTTACACGGATGATGCGGCAGTATTGGTGGGGCGTTGAAAAAGAAAAGAGGAAGATGGCTTGGTTAAGCTGGGATAAGATGATGCTGCCAAAGGCTAGAGGTGGCATTGGATTTCGTGATATGAGAGCCTTTAACCAAGTTCTGCTGGCAAAGCAGGCCTGGAGATTGATTGATTATCCTGACAGTTTATGTGCGAGGCTACTTCGGGCAAAGTACTACCCACATGGAAATATTTTGGACACTGTATTCTCAGGTAACGCTTCAGCGGTATGGAGGGGAATCGAGCATGGTTTGGACCTTGTTAAACAAGGTATTATTTGGAGAGTGGGTGACGGATCGAGTATCAGAGTGTGGCGTGACCCATGGATCCCGCGCGGCCCTGGCTTCCACCCCATTTCGCCGAAGCGGAATTGTCGGTTTAACAAGGTGTCAGACTTCTTGGATGAACACGGAGCTTGGAATATGCAACGTCTTGATGATCATTTTTGGAATATGGATATTCATGAGATTGTCAAAATCCGGACTTCCCCAAGGAATAGGGAAGATTTCTTTGCTTGGTTTCCAGAGAAGAGCGGAATTTTCTTGGTGAAAAGTGCCTATATGTTGGCAACAAGTGTGCATGATGAGGTGTTTGGCGGTGGGGCTTCTAGTACCCACCCTGATGGTGCTAGACCAATATGGCGTTCAGTTTGGAATTCTTCTGTTCCACAAAAGATGAAGATCTCTACGTGGAAATCAATTGCAGGTGCTCTAGCTACAAATAAATGCAAACTACATAGGCACATCTCACGTACAGACCCATACCCCTTGTGTGGCTCTATGGTGGAGGATTCTTTCCATGCGTTGGTGACTTGTGGCTGCGCATTTATGGAATCGCGTGCGTGAGTGTTGGGTATTACCTGGTAATTCAATCCTTGTTAATTCTGGTGATGATTGGCTATTGAACGTACTGGCTGCATGTTCTGAAGTGGAACACAACAACGTCCTAATGCTGACTTGGCATGTGTGGCAATTGCGGTCGGACGCTGTGCACGGAAAGGAAATTGCGACCATTGAGGCATCAGCGTCGTTTTTGGAGAGTTACATGCAATCAATTACTCAGACTAAGTATTACAGTGTCGATGAAATCATTAAAGGAAAAATGCCAGTGGGGGGTCCTACACTGTGTCGACCTGGGAGGGAGCAACCTGCTATTGCTTGGCCTGCTCCGACAGATAATAGACTTGCTCTTTCGGTGGACGGTTCTTATTCACCAACGGACGGAGCTGCGTCGGCAGGTATGATTCTACGTCGTAATGATGACAGTGTGGTGTTCGCCGCTTACCGGTATATTTTTAATTGCAATGATGCTTTGGAGGTGAAGATTCACGCACTGATGCAGGGCATGGCTTTGGCAATCCAGCACTCAGAGGGTTCTATTGTTGTTCAGTCTGACTCTTCTGAAGCATTGTCATGTCTTTCCGACTAGACTAAGCAGGTCAGCGTATGGGCACTTAGTTGCAGAGATAAAATACACATGCTTATCCGGGAGTTTGTTCCCCAGAAGCTTATAAGAGAGCAAAATAGGGTAGCAGATCGTTTGACATTATATAGTCATGATGAGCGAGCCACAGCTGTGTGGCTTGGTCAAGGACCTCCTTGTATAGAGCAATTACTGCCTCTGGATTGTAACCCTATCAATATGGAATGAAACTCCTTTTACCTCGAAAAAAGTGATCAGTGGATGAAAACAAAGAAAACAGAAGAAAAAAGGTCCTTCGGCCTAGCCAAAGAGAAGACCAACAACTAAACCAGGCCAACAACACCACAAGAGATACAAGATCGACAGTACAATTAAACATGATAGAGCAATGTACCCCGCAAATCTTCACAATGCCATCGTACATCATCCATCGCACTCGCTACCCGACGACTTTGACTTCACTGCAACATGAAAGAGCACCCGCATCAAGCATGTTTGCTACAAATGTGTTCCTTGACCTCATCGACATTGGAGAAAGAAGACATATCCAAAGCAAGGGAAACATGTGCCGCTCCCATCCCGGGAGAGGGAAAACAAGACTTGTCTGCCGCACCAAGCATGTCAAGTGTGCTCGTGCCGCCCAGTACCACCCCACAACGGCCAACGACCATCCTCAAAAGAACGCACCATCCCGGCTCCACACACCACCAGAACCCGACCATCCAGACCACCGCAAAAACACGTGTGCCCACCAAGAACCTCTCCAACGCAATGCTTCCAACAAAGTAAGGCAGCCAAGGATACCCCATTGCTGATCCGACAAGATGGATCTCGGTTTTCACCCGGAGAAAGGGTCCAAAGGCAGGAGGGTGACAGATCTCCTTAGTGATGCCTCCAAGAAGGAAAACAACATCCACTAATGTTGCCATCATCGACATTGAGCAAGACTTTCTTCTAGAGAATCTGGACCCGAACGCCAAGGACAATAGTCCCTGGCCACGCAACCGTCGGCCGCCTACAGGGCACCAGTACTCGTGCCGCCCCGAAAATGACCACAAGCATCAATACAGGCCATGACATGGCCAGATCGGACCCACCCGCCTGCCCACAGCTGCCGCAGCACACCCATCGGAGTCCAGGCAGCAGCCCCTGCCCGAGACTCCACCCAGCGGCCGATCCAACACAGATCCGCCACCACACTAGCCCGCGACGGGTCCGGGTGAGCCCAGATCGGGCCCGTCCCGCCCGCACCCGCAATTGCGCGCCCACAACCACTGAAGGGAGGCTGAGGTGTCTCTGCCTCGAGCTCCACCACCGCTCACCCGTCCCACCTCCGGTGAAGCATCCACCGCCGCCGGCCTCGGGGTGAAGTCCTCCCGAGATCCGCCGACCAGCCACCTGCCGGTGCCGCACCTCCAAGATCCGCCACACAGCAGAGGAAAACGCCGCGCCGCCGCCATCCCGGGAGCCGATCGTGCTTCGCCGGTGAGCCCCTCAGGCGGCGGCAAGGGGAGGAAGGGAGGTGGGGGGAGGATGCGGCCACATTAGTGTTTCTCCGGTCGAGTCGCCAGGGAGCAAGATTGTCATAATCGTGATTCTTTTGTACGATTCTATGACTTTACGATCCCAACTAACTCCTCTAATTCTACGATTTTAGTTTATAGAATCTACGCTTCTACGATCCTGATAGTTAAGATTCTATAATTTACGATCCTGTCACTCGACCTGCGACCCAATTCAAAATAGCGATTCTGACAACTTTGTCAGGGAGGCGACACAGGGGTGGGAGGGGAGCCATGAAAGATGGTGCCGAGATTGTAATTTAGGGGATAAAAGTTGTGGATGACACGTGTTTGATTGGGAAGTGGAGAGCACAAGTAATGTTTGACAACCAAAACAATGATGAAGCTGACGATGACGAATCAGGCTACGTGGCAGTTTCGGAAAGGGGTAGATCTGGATGGACACGAAGGCGAGTATAAAGTTGTTGCTAAATTCTTTGTAATTATATACTACATAATTTGATTTTGTCTTCTGGTGTTTGACCTTGGACACTGAATTTTTGTATCTACATCAGCCTGCATAATTTGATTTTGTCTTCTACAGATGTCCTCTTTTGGGTGTGTTTTTCCAGAAAAAAAGAATTATCCAGTGTCTACATCAAAATGATTGTAGTCATATTATTAATCAAACTACCCATCAAATATGTTGTATGATACAGTAGCTCAAAATGAGTTGAAAAGAAAAGAACATTGCCACAACAGACAGAAAATAGGACTAGATAACAATACACCTATCATATTGTTGGACGTCATCTAAATTGTTTGTAGGTATCCCATGCTACCGTCTTCTAACAATTACACTCATAAGCCATATGCTCCTTGACTTCTGCACGACTGAGTAATGACCATATACAAATCCAGTCAGTTGCTCTGTAGATAACCTGCAAAAGAATAGTGATATTTTATCTGTTAAAAATCACATCGTTCGGACAGTTCCATATAGGCCAAAGTAATGCGCACACCCCAACACAAATATGGGTCGCTATTTTGGACTCCACCCCAATTGGCCAAATCCCAAATAAAATTGCAATGGTATTAGGAGGACTGACACTAAATACCACATACAATATGCGCCACAGTAGTTTGGCTAGTGTGCATTTGGAAAAGATGTTGGATTGATTCATTTTGATCACAGAAACAACACCATTTACTGCCCTTCAAATTATGTTTTATCGAGTTATCTATAGTTAAGATCACTCCCTCGACCTTAATTAACTCCCCCATCCTGCCAAGCCTCAGTTGCCAGCCCATTGTATCTAAGCACACTGCGGCAAATTGATACAAGTAGCTAAAGATCTCGCATCCGACATCTCCGGCCGAACGGTTAGGCAAGCTGTGTCAAGTCGGGTGTGAAGTGTCCTTCTAGGTTCTGGCTGGTAGAGCAGAGGGCTGAAAACCCTCTTTAGTTTCACGCATGGTATTCTAAATCCCAATTGCGCTAGCTCTGTGGTTCGATTCCACAATGTAGCTAAAAACTCCGCCACCTGAATACTTGATTCATTAAGGTCGTCACCCTATACCCGGAAGTCTCTATCGTTTTCTTTGTCTGTTAAGCTTCACAGGGTTGGGACTCCCTAAATCAAACTGCAATCGTTGTTTATCAACCACTCACGACGACATAAAGTATTTGGAAAGAAAAGAAAGAGATTCTTGGTTTTATTGCTCCCGCTTCCTCATCCGCGCTCGTCAAGCCAACTTTGCTTTTTGGGAGGCGAAAGAGGGGTTAAAGCGGACATGTCGAAATGACAGCATCGAAGATATCTATATTGTGAAATAGTGAGGGAGGAGATACTCTTCAACAAATCTTCTCAGATTATACGGAAGCCGGGGACGAAAGCGAATTCGTCGCAATAGCCACCAATCTGGCGAGGCGGTTTCACAGCGCCCCATGATATTCAATGACACCCGTAGACATTTGATCATTCATACCTCACTTCCGTTCCTTGCTTGCTTATGCACTTTTGAATTAAAGACGACCTTTCAATTCATTATTGACTGTATAAAGTAGTATTAGTTAATATACGCTGATTCAGACAAATAAAAGTAAGAGACAGTCTTTTTCAATACTGTATGCTGGGACAGACCTGTAGGTGAGCACAAGCACAGCCAGCCTTCCACCTCTTTATACTTATGGATTTTATTTTTTGGTCCTTAGGGCTTTTTGTTTTCTTTTTAGTGACCCAAATTTTGACAATTCAACAACCTGGTGGAGCCTTCCTAGGGAGCATCGAAGTCCCCGTCATCAGTCCTGTGTTGCCTATGCTTGCACCTCAAAACGGTTGTTGACTTTGTACAACTCCGTAGGGCGCGCTACGACAACTTTTCTAACTACGATTGCTGCTTGCTGGTTTTTCCATCATCCAATCCACAACAAATCGAATGAAACCGCTTTGGATTTCTTTTGATGAAAACCCTTGTTCCGCTCTCGCTCGCCGATCGATTTCTAAATGAGTGGAATTTCGATTCTCTAACTGCTCAAATAGCAATGGTTTCCAGTTCCGCATTGACCCTAGGATTGGCGGCTTGGCTTAAAGAATATGGGATTCTCTTTCCGGTGGAAAATTGCATCTGAAAATGAGGGAAAAATCCTGGCAGGGAACAGGACCGTGACTCTTCTAAACCATTACATGACGGAGAAGTCCATTCTCGTCATGATCGATCCACGTCCTACCATAGTGCCCGGAGAACCTGCTTCTAGAAGATTCTATAGTGATCCACTGGAATTGGCCTCGGGTGACGCCTCCCTAGTCGTCGAAAGATTTCAAGCGAGAAAAAGTGTTTGGCCCGAGCCAAAAAGAGGTTGATCCACTTCATTCGCCAAGCGAATGATCTTCGCTTCGCGGGAACAACAAAAACCACCATATCGCTCTTTCCTTTCTTCGGTGCTGCCTTCTCTTTTCCAAGGGATGGGGTTGGGTGACGGACTTGAACAACTGACCTGTCTGCTATTGTTATTGCCGGGCCTCCAGACCATACCAATTCACCGAGTTAGAAACCGGACCAGAGCTATTAACCGACTTGACGTGCTTTCCTGACTGACAGACCAATCCCCTTGTGAAACAAACCACATAAAGACTTTTTTCGAAGGCACCTTAATTTTTTAAAAGTGTAGCGACTTTGGGATTGGACCAGAGTTTAACAAATCTATATACATAGATTTCACTGATAATACCCCTGACATCGATAATTTCCAGTGTAGTGTATCTGGCTCATCAGAAATGTTAACATCCATCAACATGCGGACAAGATGTAGCCATCTGTCCCATCACCCCCCACTAGGGATATCATGAACTGAATGAAGGGAACCGATCGTAGAATTATACTTACAAAAGCCTCTTTACGTTTACAAAAGGGTTGGATATTGTGTGGCCACTGGCGCGTCCCCTAGATATGTATATTCCAAAAACCTAGTTGTACTACCGTTCCCTACAATGAATTTGGTCCTGTTGAAAAAGGCAACCTTTGTTTCCATCAGCCCCTTCCAAAAAGGTGAACCACTTGGCTACAAACATTACTTGTGCGAGGGTCTTGGATTGCAGATACTTGTTACTCGATAATTGTATCCACATACTCTCGTCCTCCGCAGAAAGCTATATAACCATTTACTAAGCAAGCACCAATTATTTACCTCAAGGTTTTGGCATACTTAAAAAAAATCAAATACATGTTATTTTTTCGAAATAATGTTTTAAAACATTTTTTGAATTCATGTTAAAGTTTTTTCTAGCACACATTAAAACATTTTTTTTGTCTGATGCAATTTTTTAACTATACGGACATTTTCGTTTACATTCCATAATCATTTTTACAAATTTCATGAAAATATTTCTAAAACTCATGAACACCTTTTCCACTATAATGTACATTTTATTTGAATTTTACAAAACACTTTTTTACGATTTACACAAAGATTTTTTACATTATATATATATATTTATTTAAATGTCATGTAAATTTTGTTGAAATGTGTGAACATTTTTTAAATGTCACGAGCATTTCTTTGAATGCTATCAACATTGTAAAAATATTGAGGTAACTAATTTTTTACACCATTTAAAGATTTTATATAATCGTAGAGAGCATTTTTTATTTGTTAAATTAAATTAACGAAATGATTTTCTAGAATGTCTGAAAATAAGAAAAGGAAAAGTAAAAAGGAACGAAGTTGGCGAACTAATAGTACTGGGCCGGTCCACTTAGCGTGCTCCTCTGTTCTCGCTACAGGGCCCCTTCGCTGGGCCGGTCCAGCCAGGTCGCAGGCCGTGGAAAGACCCAGGTGAGCGACCGTGTGTGAGCGAGCGACCCCCTCTTCCATGCCTCTCCTCCCTCGCCGCCCCCTTTGCCTTTGCCCTCCCCTCCCTCCGGCCGAATCAATCTGAATCCAATCCTCAAAATCCTAAAATCTCGAAGCATGGCAATAAAGTCAGCCAGCATCTCGTGTTTTCTCCGGTGCGGCTGCGCCGCCGGCGCCGTTAGGCCATCCCTATGGGCGCGCAGCGCCGGTTTCCTCGGCCGCGACAGCCGTACCGATGGAACCGGCTCGAAGCTGTACTGCAGCGCCCCTACTCCCTGGAGCTACGCTCACAACTTCGACTCAGACTCGGAATCCATGCCGCCTGGCCCTTGGTGGGGCCAGGCGCTGCTCGAAGAAGACGCCGAGTTTTTTCCTCTTGCCGATTTTATTCCAGTTGGGCAGGGCAGGAAAGAACTAGATGCTATATGGCATGCCCTGGTCGCTGGCCCGCTCGAATCCATCATCCTCACGCTGCGCGAGATCATGGCCGCCGGCAACTTGTTCCGCTGCCGCAGCTTCCATGTCGGCACTCTCTCAGGTATAAAAGGGTTAATCTTACTCGGTTCACTAATACTGAATATCATTATATTGTTAACGATCTGCCGTCTTTTAGTTTAGATCGCAATTCTAGATCGGAAAATTGTAGGCAGTGCTTGGCCCTGTATAGACAACAAAATTGTAATGTATATAGTGACGATTTAAGCCCATTTACTAACACTGAATATCATGCATGATAGTAGTATGTTTTAGTTTAGACTGCAATCCTCCATCGGAAAATTGTGTACGGTGTCTGGTCGTCTATAAGGTACTGATGGTGCTACTCAAGATGAGCTGAAGTAATATGGTTTATAAGTTACTAAAGATGTTTTATGGTACATGCAGGTGCTTTGCTAGTTCTTGCTGCGTTTTGCCAACTCTGCAAAACGACACCTACCCTTTTCATGGACATTGTTCTTGGGTATGTGTTCTACAAGCTAAGTGTTTTATCTGCACAGTTGCAAAAAGATGGCAGGTCATTTAGCATATGTGCACGGATACAGCTAGGTGAGTTGAAGATTTAAGTTTACCCTACATTTTTTGTGTCTCGAGTTACTGTATTCCCCCAAATATGCAGTAGTATGCACATAGGATAAAATGCATGGTTTGGCTATGTATTTGCTTATTGTACCCCCTCCATCTCAAAATCTAAGTTCGGTTTAGATTGTGCTTAAGTCAAACTTTCTTAAATTGGTACTTAAACCAATCCAAATAGAACCTACATTTTCGGATGGAGGAAGTACTTGGTTTCCTGTGGTAGTTTTTCACTTATGCTGATATGATTCTTTTTCTTGTTTCTTTTTGCCGCAGTTCTTCTACTTATTTTGTCTTTCAAGGATAACAGTGCATTTCAGGTATGATATTTTCCACCTACAATATGGCTCAACATGATCCTCATAGTCCCTTCTTGAGGAAGTTTGTGCAGTTATATGCTTCAGTAATTAATCTTTGTATGCTTTTCTTGCCTGGTGATAGGGTTTCTACCGCTTTCTTGTGGAATTGATCTGGTAAGTGTTGCAGCATAAGACTTTGATTATATAGAGAGAAATATCATTTTTATTATGCTTCATATTTTGGTCGTGATTCTTTAATTGCAAGTCCCCATTGGTGCCTGTTCTAGAAGAAACAAAAAAGTACCAATTGATTCATGGTTGGCATACTTTTCCAGTTTCCTTGTTCTATAAAATTTACTAATCAATGCCTATGTTTTCCTGTTCTTTAATTATAATTACTCAATGCCGTTGAAATCGAAACAAGGTGCATGGACCTTTTATCTGCTAAGATCTGATACTAATTTCTGGAGGCCAATCTGAATGATAGTGTAATGCTGCAAACTTGTAACACTGAACAACGAGGATACATATACATTCAAAATTGCATGGTTTTATGTAGAGCATAAATTGAGTTTGAGACAATGGCTAAGTGATGGCTGATCCCAAAAGTGAAATATGATGGCCATTTCATATGAGGACCTTTGCAAGTTTGTACACATAAAAAAGTTTAATAAGCAAGGAAAAAGAGCACTATTCGTGCATTTTGGCTTCTCCTCACGCCTAGCTCGCTTGAGTGGTGTTTAGGTGCGCCTAGGCATTCCATGCGGACATTGCACGGGAAGTACAGCAGGAGCTGACCTGCCTAAAGAAATCAAGGGAAGACCGGGAGAGGAACCTATATGCCTAGGCAGAGTACAGCAGCAGCACAAAATCGTGGGGAGACCGGTAAAGAAACCAGGAGCTCACCTGCCTGAAGAAATACCAACATGAGAACGAACTGAGAAGGAGGTTAGGAGCGCGCGGTGACACGTGGAGTATATCGAGGGCGGGCAGCCGGTGACGTGAGGAGAAGGAGCTCGATGTCAAGCTTAGGGATGTGAAGAGGAGCTCTGAGTGACAGACGGTGTGACAAGGAGGAGCTCAAGGTTGAGGTTAGTGGTGTGACAAGGAAGAGTTTCTGATCCGGCGCAGGCGGCTCAAGGGAGTGAGTCTAAACCTAACCCGATGCCCCTGCTTGCTCTATTTCCTCTTTCCTGCCCCCTATCTGCCTCCTGCCGCTTCCTTTTCTTGCTTCCTATTGCTCCCATGCTCATGCCTAGTGCTGTACCACACACCTAATCTCCTGACTAGCAGAAAGGTGCTATGCCTAGGCATGCCACACACTTATTTAACCGCACTCGGCTGAAGTGCTGCGTTCGGCGCATAAGCTCGCTTTTTTAATCCTTGTTCATAAGGAATCAAGATACCACATAACAAAGTTCATGAAATATAATAAGCACATCATTTTTGTTATATGTCCACTGGTAAAGGGAAAATAAGCACATCATTTTTGTTATATAACTGCTTGTCTTCTATTTTTTGCAAATGACATATCATGCGCTTTCACGTTTTTTGTACATATAAATACATTAACGTATTTTTTGCACATGACAAATGTACTATTTTTTTTTGACTCTGAACTGTAGGGAAAACCCCCACAGTGTTTAAAGCTTTATTAATCAGAAAAGAGATTACAAAGTACACAGATCACCAGGGGTAATCAAAAACAAACTAAGAGCTGTACAAAAGAGAAAAAAAAGAAAGGAAAAGGGCTAACCCCTCAGGAAATAAACCTCAAGGAGGCAAAAAAGAAATCCATCTAAGCAGCTCTTCCTAAATCTTGGTTTAATCCTGTGCTGCATCAGAGTGCAAATGTACTATTTGGGGTGCTCGCATCCCAGAAGACACTCATCTTTAACTTTTGTGTGTTTCTTATTGTTTCTACTTCCTGAATACAGTACCTTCTTTACCATTTGGATTGGATAGAGTATGCATGGATGTTAAATTCATGCACTGATCTTTAATTTTTGGGTGTTTCTTATTGTTGTTTCCAGTTCCTGAATACAGTACCTTCTTTACCATTTGGATCGGATAGAGGGATAGAGTATGCACAGATATTTTGTGTGTTTTAGGTAGACATGCATATGGAACATAATGTAGAGCACCATTTGTCCAATGAACTGGCTGCTGAATTGATGGATGCATTTGGTTACTGCACACAACTAATCTAGCTACTGGATTTTGTAGCTGAGTGGGTATGAACCACTGGAATTTTGGTCAAGGCACTCCGCTTTCAGCAAAGTCTTGACCTGACATGAAGCAAACTATTTGTTGCTTTTATTTTTTTTATTTTTATCTTGCATGCCTGTCTGAACATTATTCCCCTTTGCTTCTGTCATATGTACTCACAAATATCTGTTTGGATCTCAGGGCGCTCAATATTTACATGTATTTCATTATGGCCTATGAGGCGACCGTCGGTGTGAAGCATGGCAGACTCTACTGGCTTGCAATCTATAGATGGATGCAGACGAAAGGAGGCCTGATGAAGGTGCTGAAGCATACCTTTCTTGATATCTTTGGAGGAAATAAGAAGCCAGTCTCGATAAAAAGAAGGAATAGAAAGCGGCAGTAGGGAGATGCAAATAGGGTGCTCTGCTCGAACTTTTCTTCCTGTGTCTAGGCATATATAGTTATGGTAGTAGGCTCACGGTGTACGCTTCTGGTTCTGGAGAACCTGTTCTGCATTTCCATGGAATGCTGGAGCTTCTTTTTGTTGACAAGGTTTCAACGAAGTTGGTTAATCACATCCCAATATCCAATTCTGAGCCCGGGCTCATCTGCACCCGGTCAAGAAACAATTCATTAAAATTCAAAAGAAAATCCAATTTTTTAATGGAAGGTAGATAATTTGGTGCGTGAGGTGCGCTCCAAATTTCAAAGCATTTGGATATTTGAGTAGCTCTTAGCAAAAAAGACAAATTGAGTCAGAACCCTAAATTTGTCTTCTTTGCCGAGAGCTACTCAAATGTCTGATTTAAAATTTGGGACGGACTCTGATTTAAAATTTGGGACGGACATCACGCACCAAATTATCTACAATACCAAAAAAGAAGGAATTATTTGAAATTTTCTAGTATTTGTTTTTATTTTTTTACTCAGCGCAGATGCAGATCCTGGGAGCCATCGTGTTTATGTTGAAAGTTGTTCTTCACCGAAGATGGGGTTTTCTTCTTCGAGACTAGTCTGTGCCCGACTTTATGGTGGCAATGCTTGCTCCTACCCGTACACGCAGCATCGTCCGAAAACTGTCATCCGTATTGTTAACAATAATTAACTCATTGCTAAGGGCATGTACAATAGTTGATAAGATAGTCTTACATTAAGTCTTGCATGTAATTTAGATATGACAAAAAAAGACGTTTACAATGGATCATGTCTTAGCCTTATCTTTAATAATTAATTATTTCTAAAAATATGGTGAGACATATTGTGCTAAGAGATCATCTCTTGTCTTCTCTTAAATAAAAGAAGACAAACTTTTTCTTACGAGTTCTTTCTCCTTCACCTTATCATCTATCCTACATGACACTTCTAAGACAGCATTATTATACATGCCCTAATTAGGGGATGATCCCCGCTCTCTCCGTGCATGTAATCGCACGACGTGGGAACCGTCGCAACGGTTTCTCCCTGGAGCGTCGGCTCTTGGAACCGTCGTCTTCTGTACATGTTGTATATAGAGGATCCAACACTATCGATAAAGACTACTTGATTCATTTTATTATCTCTCGATCTTTATTTCAATACGTTATCAGCACGCTCCCAGCGGAGCAATTCCATCGACGCGACGGTTCCTGGCTACTGCATCGCCTGCGAGTTCGACGGCTACAGCCCTTGGTTCGCCGTGGTGACGCCCGCTACCGCAGTGGCTCTCGGCCCGGCGGAAGCACTTCCGAGCGGCAGCCTCGCGCCGTACATGGCCACAACCTGTTCACGGCACAGCGCCCCGTTCCGCATCGGCCAACGACCTGTTCACGGCAAGACAGAGTACAGAAGAATCACGAAGAAGAGAATCGGAGACTCAAGTCAAGCACCACGTAAATTGGCGTACCAACTTCATCTAATTGCTACAGAGGAACAAGGTGCTACTTTTCCAATTTTCTTCATGGATTCAGAAAATTGCTTTACCACGAACATAATCTTGCCTTGACACTGGACGGCGGACGAAGGCATCCATCGCAAGTGGCATCGCCTGGCTTCAGTCCCCGCTGGACCAAGCCGGCTCCAGCGGCTTCGTCCCTGTTGCGCCGCGCCCCGCGACCGGCAGTGCACCGTGCTATGCCCGCGCCAGGCAGTGGCCGGCCGCTGCCCGCGCCAGGCTGTGCCTCCTCCGCCCCCGCCGCGCCGGGACTTGGTCACCGGCCGGTCTCGCCTTCTCCACCGCTGCGCCGCTCGGAGCACGCCTCCGTCCCCGGCGTGGCTGTCAATGGCGATGGATGCGGTGCGCGGCTCCCTCCCGTGCGATGCATCGGCCTTAGGGCTCGATGCGGCCGTGGCCCTTGGCCCCGACGACAAGAGCCTCTTCGCTCTCTAATGATGCGGCCGGTCGGCCAGCCGTGGGAGTCTCTACCTGTTTCAGTCTTGTGAGGACTAGTGGTTGGAGCGTCACCCGGTGACGCAGACAAAGTTGGACGGTGCCAGGTGGTAGGCGCCCATTTCACATTGTTGGGTGTAGTTCACAATGTTATTACATGGTCGGTAATAAGAGAACAGTGGTAATGCAACACACTCATACCATGAATCAGCCTTACGGGTCATAGATATTAATATGTCCTTATAGTTTACATGACTGGCGACATAAATGACAATGGTTCAAAAGCAACACATGCAACACAAAAGCGGAGGTACAATAGGAGCATTTTCATCTATTGTTGTGAAAAGGAAGTCCTGCCTGAAGCTTGAAATGCACAAGTATCACATATTATTGACACCACTTTTGTTGCTTACAAATCAGAACATAGAGAAAAAAAATTGGGGATAAAATCGCTTCCACCAATTCCAAGCGAAGATAAACCTGAATGGACAAGCACATATATTAAGAAAGGATATAATTTAAAGTATAGAATCACTTCGTAAGCCAATTCCCATAAGGCTATGATGGGAAGGAGGTCAGGAGGACGGCGCCGCATGACGAGCCCTATCCATGTCGATCGTAGTCCTCGACCTCATGATATGCAGGCTCCGTCGCTCACTATTCAATGCCCATAGAAAAATCAGGATTATAGTAGTCATGTTTTAGGTAAGATATATATGTGTAAATGTAAAGTTTTACTAATCAAGCATGCACTAAATGAAAATACCTATTATACATAAAAGGGAAGTAACTGAGATAGATGCTGGGTTTTTTTCTTAGAAGGAAGTTGGTCATCAAATAGGCATATATAATCAAATTTGGAATATCTCCAGGAACAATTAATTTTTGAAACTCATGGCAGTATGTAGCACACGTGTGTTAGGCTAGATAGATATGCACAAATGTCAAGATTTAGTAATGATGCATCCACTGAACAAAAGAAACAATTATACATGAAAAGGAACTATGTCGGCTATGCATGTTTCAGTGTCATGTAACTTATGTTACAGAACAAAACCGAGCTAGTAAACAATCCATTGTGAAATCTTCATGTGGTAAAGAACATTTGTAGAATAACATGAAATAAATGGCTGATGAAAGAGCAAACATAAGTCAATATTTCTGATCTCCAATTCACTATTTTGAGTTTGTACAACCTAGTGTATGAACAGAGAACAAACAAATGAAAATATCTTGTACCAAAGTTCATATAGTAAGCAAGATAACAACAACACAGGTCATATAGTAAGCTAGAAAAGATTAAGTTAAAAACTTCCAAAGTGGCAGGAGAAAAATAACAATAGCCCAGGTCTTGATCTATCTAGTATACAGTGAGAAAGGGAACAAAATTGGTATTTGTAAGACGACTAAAGTGTTGCTGTTAAGTAGTATGAACAGAACATGATTATGTAGATTATGGACAATGGCATGAGGAATGACACTCAACTATGCAGTGGACTTCGTGAGAAAGGGAACATCACATACTGTTGTGTTCAGTATAAGGTGCTTCCATCTTTTGTTCAAATCTTATACAACCATCTTCTGTTTAAACCTCCCATACTGCATCAAGGATACAAAAGGGTGAGAACCAAGAAGACAAACAAAACCATTGGGGACCCATATAAAATGCTGTTTGCTGCTAATCTCACATTCAAAATCATTATTAGCATGTAACGAAAAAAACAGATCAGAATTGCCCGATGAATAAAAAGCTATAGTTCACACTCTGTTTCTCTTTCAGAAATTACAAAGTATCATGTGAATGCCCGAGACATTATACATGCTATGCTGAAAATAAGATGGCATCAAACGAGCTATGAACCCATTCATGATCTGACCAACACAGGAGAAAAAAACAACAGCTACCTGAATGGTCGCCCAGCGACGGCCACGAGGGGCACCCAATTGGAGAATGGCATGGCCCAGCGCTGCACGAACCACGCGAAGAGGCCTAGCGGGATAAATTATCTTGGAAGATACTGACTTGTCAAAAGTCAGATGCCATGACCAGATCTTGCCATCTTCAGATACCGATGCTAGATATGTCATGGTCCCTTGATACATGTTCTGGTTCGACTCTGTATCAAAGATTATAGACTGTGAAGATCCAATCTGTGCCAAATCCTGAGATTGTTTGTCGATGTTACAAACAATAGACTCTAACTGCCAGATCGTAGTAGCAAGAACGGGGAAAAGATAAAGAACAGAAAGAATTTACCTGCCCTCCACAAGATCAGGTCGACGCTGCTCTCTCCAGACGAGTCGTTGCGGCCTGCTGTTCTGCTGCACGAGCGATAGCAGTGTGTCCCGCACCACCCGGAGCAGATCCCCCGTCCCGCTCCCACAATTTCTTTATATGGCGCTACAACTATGTCAATGAGTTCCAAGGAATCAAGAAATGCATGAATTTTTAAAAACCAGTAAATTAAAAACAACCAGAATGTGAGTATTTTTTCCATTTTTATTAGAAGCATAGATTAGTTGAGAACCTAGTCAGTCATGTAATGGAAATATTAATTATGCAATCAGAAAGTAAACTGAGCTAAAAGCTAGATAGTTTTAGCTGCTACCATAGCTTACATTTGACTGAGCAAAAAAGGGTTGATGTGCATAACAGTTTGTGAAACACAAAGTACAGAGCACATTAATAATTAGCATATTTTGCCAAAATTTAACTTATAACGAGGTGATGTCATCCGCAGAAAAGCAGAGTACAATTACATAATGCGATCAATATGTTCAGAACAACATCATCTCCTAGAAGCGGAAAAAAGTTAAATGGTGTGTAGATAACAGTTTTTGGGCTAAATATGCATCTCCCAATCCTTGGTATTTCTGGAAATCTGCACCTTACATGAACTAAATAATACAATAAAGCAAAAGGTCATATATGACATAAGGAAACTATGCAAGCATCACTACTTGGTAGCAAAAAATGGTGGCATGAGATCCAAAGAGAGCACACAACCTTTACTTAATAGCAAAAGAAAAAAGAAAATTGTGGCATCACATCAAAGAGACTACATAGCATCCTTTGTTCTTTCCCTACCCATCTCCCTTTCTGCCTCCTCTTCCTTCCTGCTCTCACCACTGGTGGAACACTATAGACAGACAGCGGCTAAGCATCACTATGGGAAGGCACAGGGAGATGATCGCCGACGCGAGAAAGATGGCATGGCGCTCCTCAAAATAAACTCATTAATCTATACAAAATGATTGTTAGCATGTTTTATTTGAGGGCTACAGAAAATTGATTATACACTAGCCAGCGAACCAAATGAATTTGTGGAACAATTCCTCTGTACTGGCCAATTACTTTTGTGAAGTCATCTAATCCTGAGATGGTCTTCGCTATAATAGTGTGCTCATTTGGATTTGGAGTATCCCATATTAAGTGCAAGCTCCCGTTGCTGAAGGACAGTTTGCCTAATTAAGAAGCCACAAAATGCAAAATAAAGAGTAAAATTTTCTGGATGATTTCAACATTGAACAGACCTGCCCATTAATTGCTTTTGGTGAAATCAATCCAAAGATCAGATTTAAGGGAAACAAGCGTGTGAAAGAGCATCAGCCATCTAGATTAAGAAGGGACAAGATTCTATGATACTTCAGACAAACTAAATCTAACGACCTGCGGTAGTAAAAGATGTGTCATGACATATGTGCTAATCAGGAAATATGAAAATCAACAGAAAAGTAGCTCCACACAAAGGGCATTAGAAATGAAATCTGAACTATAAGAGTACAATGGACAATGGCATGAGGTGATAATACCCTGCACTGACCAGAACTTCCAATTTGAAGATAATTAGTGTGATAGGTACCTTCCGCACATCCCTGCTATTTGTAACCTGACGTCCCGGACCAAAGAAACCACTAGCGGCTCTCTCAACAAAACTTGGGTCCAAAATCAGTGAACATGAGGTCCAGATCTCAGATTCCATACATCCATTTTTTTGCGAGAAAAGGCAAATGAGAACTAAACTAACTCAGAGAGGTGGAGGGGGGGGGGGGGGGGGGGGGTGAGCTGGAGGCAAACCTGAACTACTCTTGTTGTGCCGGCAAGGAGAGGGTTAAGGCACAGGAGCTGCGTGGCGTCGCCCACCCGCTGAGACCACCGCACGCCGCACCACCGAACTGACCCTCTCCCTCTCCTATTTCCTCTCTCTTTCTCCCTCCTCTCCTTCCTTCTTCTCCTTCTCATCTTCTCTCTCTCTTGCAGATTGAATCAAGCGCCGCCGCCGTCGCCCTTTGCTTGTAGGTTCCTGCTGCCGCCGCGGAAGCACGCCTCCGCGCCCGCACACCCCGGATCCCAGGGACGGGGATAGACGAGATGCGGGAGAGGGGGGGGGGGGGGGGGGGCATGACTGGCGCGAGAGAATGGAGGAGGAGGAAGCGGTGACGAGGGACGAGAGGATGGAGGAGGAGGAGGCGGCGGCGAGGGACGAGAGGAGTCGGGGCGCGCGGGAGGAGTCCTTTTCCCCTCTCTCTCCCACCCAATTGCTATCGTACCTGTGATGACGTGTCTAGCGCGAGGGATCGCTTTTGATGCATACCTTATTGTTTTTAATTGGGGATGGAGTTGCTGGGATTTCTTTCCCTTTCTCTCTCTTTATCTTTTCGATCGACTGGAGTCTGGACTTCCTCGCTTGCCTGGCCATGTGCATGCGGTGGAAATTTAAGCAACCGGCAGGCGTTGCTTTATTTACTACTTCATGAGTACTTACTCCTCTAATTGAGCACAATAGCAGATTACTAGTGTTCCAACACACTCTTAACAGTGATTTCATTCTTGTTAAAATCAGTACATATATTTTAGTACTGTTTTCTGTTGAGTACCCAGGTATTCCAGATCTTAAGTTGATGTAATATATTTCCATGTTTATTATGTGTTGAGATTAATTATGTTTATTTGCAATTGAGATTTTTCATCTCTTGCAAAGATAATTTCAGTACCTCTACGGTACTAGTTTGCGATTCAGAATTTTCTTTTCTCGCAAAACAATCTCATTGTGATTGAGATTAATTTTCTCTCGCAAAATATTAATTCACTTTGCTGAATTATCTTGCAACTTGATACAAGATCATCTTATTTAATTTGAGGTCTATACAATTCAAGTTTTTCACTTGAACATCAAGTTTGCAACATCATTACTATTCATTACAATAGTAGTGTATTTCTGTTGAGTACGATGTATTCTGGAATGTATGTATCTCCATGTTCGCTACATGTCGAGATTAATACGTCTATTTGCAATTGAGATTTTTAATTTCTTGCAAATATTGAATGCAAAATTCTAAGTGTTGTTTTTCAAATTGATGTATTGGGATCACAAGGAAGTCATATGGATCTACTGCTTACGCAGATTATTGATAACTACTGATAAAGCCCACATTTTGTGTTTTGACATTGTGATTGCTTTACAAAGTGCTCTCCCACACATGACATAAGGCATTACGATTGAGTATCTACTGATTTCATTAGATTATACTCCCTACTGTTGTGAGATCTACTCCATTTTGGAGATTATCTTCAAGGTGTCATATTTAGCAATTTGAGATTCACACTTATGGTTTCAAGATAACTTCTTGAAATACCCATTGATTTTGCTAAGTTCATTACAACATCAACCATGATGGTCTTTAATTAACTGAATGTAAATTAATTATGTCTGGCTTACCCATAGCGGTAACATATGGCTATATAATTTGAGGCATTCGCCCTCAATGGCCACCACTGCCCTATCTGGGCCTTTGACATCATGATCGCTCTTGTGTCTCGTGGGATATGTGTGCAATCCTGGATTCACCTCTAGTCAGAATCACACCGCTAACAGAAATATGTTGTCTTATAAATCATAAGGCATTAGATTCAGATCTCAACATCTGGTTATTCTGTATCAGCAATTCCTAGGATACACTGAACCTCAAGGGCAAAGGTTTGAATCTTACTTCAACCTTCAATCTGACATCACCAGCTATGACAGGACCCTATGGGCACGGAGAATGTGATGGTTGAATATGTCTCAACCGACATGCTGGAGACTATGAATAGTCTTTCAATCTCCTGAGTGGTCAATATAATTAATGTCCATTTACGATGTTATAACAACAACATAAGTATTGTTGTCCTCATATATTATATATCACAATATATTGTATCAACACTTTGGTATAAATAAAATTGTATGTATTCTATATATACAACAGAGATTTTCATAATGAGAATCTTTAAGTGTATATATAGATTTCTACGGGGGTCAATCTGATGAAAAATGATATGTGCCTTGTGGACATATGCACCACAAACTCTACTCAGGGAAGTCCAATGTTTCCACTCTCATTGAGAGAAAGGAGATATTTTCAAATCGCTAGACGCGATGAGGTATTTGCTGGCTCAACTCGAGTCATATTTACTATCCCCGTGGGTACTCGAGTAACGTCGGGATGCTTTATTGCTTCCTAGGTTTAACTCGTACCCTAATAAACTATGGAGGTATCCGTCAACATAGTTTCCATAGCGAAACTTATTGTGACAACAAAGAGAAATAACTTCTCTTTACCATACGAAACGGATATGGCAAGCACATTCTCGGTGTATCATCTGGATTGTACTACACATACGACACAACCTGTAGCACATGTTGCTTATGAGACGGTTTTCTAGAGTGTCTTGTACATGACAAACTTGACATACTCGCCTTGGTCATCAAGACATTGGGTTGAAACCGAAACTATCAGCAATTCCATTGGTTTATGATTATTATGATGCTAAATTCTAACAATATTTGGATTTTGTGTGCACTACATGTGACACAGGGAAGCTAATTTTAAGGATTGCGCACCTTAAAGTTTACGCTGAACCATTCAGACTCCTTGATTGCATCAAGTCGAGGTAAGTGGCTCTTCCCAACCATTGACTAGACTACTCAGGTATCCATGATTTTCCAAAGACACATCTACACGATGGTCTCAAGTGTGCTTTATTCACACGAAGCCATTGGCTCATTATTCTAACATCAATTTCAAGCAAATCGAATGGATAGCATTGCAGAATTTTCCTAGAGTGCCTTTCTCTATGGCCCTCGGATTGAAGTTTAGCAATTTGTCCTAATGTCTAGACTCAGAATAGTTTGGTAGAATCCTATATCCAAAGAATTAAGCTCATTGCATGATCTTTACTTTGGAATTGCAACTTACTAACTTTACGTTTGAGTCATGCAGTTTTACACGCTCATGACCAAACTGCGTACTATTATTCCCCTCTATCTTTGATACGTGGAAACATACCAAGTATTTCCCATCTGCGGTAATTCGGTTGCATACTGATATCACCACCCGGAATACATCATTGGCCCCTCAACATATAGTTGGGATCTATGTGAGGAATAAATGTATTTCCGCCAATACCTCAAGCCCTTCGCATGGGGAGTTATTCAAGGCCAGTATGCTGATTCAATGAGGAACATTCCAGGCATTAGGGGGAGATTTCAAGTACCATTAAGAATGCCAGAAAATTAGTGAAATGTTCAACACATTTCTGCCTCAACTCCACGTACTCAAAGATCTGAACCATGCGTTCAGAAGATTTGTAACACATTGCAATTAACCTGCCAGATTCATTTACTGACTATAAAGGTGTCAGAGAATCCTACAATCTTGCAAAAGTACGCCTGAAAAAGTGGAGGTACCAACAAAATCCACTCCACTCCCCATTCAAAGCAACATGGGAGATGTATGGCAGAAGTACATCAGGATTCAGCTTCTCGCAAGCAAGGATATCAAGGCCTGGATCAGTAAATGCAAGTCAACTTCACGTTGACAGACACCTAAGGGTAGTATACACCCAGTGGATCCTCCACCAACCCAGGTCATAGTGCACAGAATGACCGGGACATCGGAATATCCGACTCAACCGTATTGGGAAATCGCGAGTAGTCACCATGGGTAACGATATATTCGCCAACTTTATTGATATATATATTCTAGAGAAACATATAACCGGAAGTCTACAATTGTTGACATACATTTCTCAACTAGATTGAAAAAACTTTTCAAATGATTAAGATCCAAAGACCATGGCCATGGCAAAGTGTGAACAACACTCAGAATGAACTCAAGCAAAGGGTTTAATCTAGGTAGAAAATATTCTTGCTCAATAATGGGAAGGTATTCATAAGCAATACCTACACCAGTTTTCTTCTAGAAACAGAATTGAGAACAACAGGGTGGTGAAACAGGGAGCAAGTATTATAGCACAAGGGTTCACGCAGATACCCAACTATTCTCCAGAGGTGAAATCTCTTTTCGATTACTTATATCATTGGCAGTTCAAAATCATCTATCTCTGCAGTTGATAGATGTAGTGATTACATATCCACGTCGATCACTAGATTCAGACATATATGATTGATTCCCAATGGAGTCTCAATTCTGAATCAAACTACGAAATGCAACATACATTGTGTAAAATCAGTAAGTCGCCATAAGACTTATTGTTGTCGGTACATATGATACAACCGACGTAGTGAGATCCTTATTCACAAGGATTACTCCTACAATGATGATTATCCATGTTTGTGTGCCTGCTATGAAGACACATGTAATCATCTAAATGACAGAGTTTAAAATGAAGGATTTGGGTAAACCAAAATAGCGCTCATTACGACAACTTGAGCACCTTCATTCATACATTATGGTATACTATGTTGTCTATATCCATAATATATTGGAGAAATTTATTGTGGACAAATCTTATCCATCCATAACTCTGATGGTAGTTCATTCTCTAGACGTAGAGAAAGATCTGTTTAGACCAAGAGATGATGGAAATGAGATATTGGGACTCAACGTTCTATAATGCCATTGGATCCACCAAACACAAGTGGTACTTAAGAATATCTTTCGATATCTCCAAGGCATCAAACATTTTGTCCTGGTTTTTCAGTTTCACAGAAATGTGAATTCCGATATCATTGGATACATCGATCAGATCCCCACTATGTCAGATCGTAGATAAACTTAGTGTTCCTACTAGGTGTGGTAGCCCTCTCATGAAGAGTCTTCGAAATAGACCTCGTGGCTACATTCACCAACCATTTTCTCAATGATAATGTGTCTTATGTTGCCCGGATGCAAACATGTTACGTAATAAGCAATATCGCTATATTGCATATCTTGCAAGTTAAATCATGTGACTGATTTATTCATGAAGTCTCTACCAACTTTTCACGGAATTAGTATGTGACGACTTCGAATTTTGCAAGAATCAAGGGGAGTATCTTCCTAAATTGTTCCTGTTCAATGCATCATATTATACTCCTTTTCCCTTCACAATTTTACTTTACAGGTTCTCATAGAGGTTTTTAATGAGGTAATATCAACACATGATCATATGCCATACTTTCTGTTTTCCCCACCGGGGTTTTTAGGAAAGTATATACAGCATATTTATTGTTCTATAAACTCTATGGGTTTTCTCATATTGAGTTAAACGAGACAATAACCATTATATGTTGCGTCATTTTCTCCTTATTTTTCCTACCGGGTTTGAAAGAGTTTTGGCAGCATATCAAACACTATCTCCTCATATTTTTCCCACAGGGTTTTTGGAGGAGAATTTAATCAAGATAATGGATCTTAATGCAGTCAAGCGGTGATTAGGGGGAGTGTTAAAAATAATTAACTCATTGTTAATTAGGGGATAATCCCTGCTCTCCCCGTGCATGTAATCGCACAACGTGGGAACCGTCACAACGGTTTCTCCCTGGAGCGTCGCCTCTTGGAACCGTTGTCTCCTTTGGAGACGTCTGTACATGTTGTATACTCTCTCCGTCTAGGTGTGTAAGTCACCTTATGAAAACCAAATAATCTTAAAACACTTAGGCACGGTACATTAACTCCCTCCTCGTTTCTTGTTTTGTGACATATCAACCAATAAGAGATGTGGTCCGTGCATGCTTTCAATGAATTGAGACTACCAAACATGACATGCAGTGGTTAGTTCATTGCATGCAATGCTATTAATTAGCAAAAAGACATTAAATTTTCTCGTTTTCCTCTCCGTCTGGTCGCGGTGCACAACGTAAAATGACTTACACACCTAGACGGAGGGAGTATAAAGGATCCAACAATATCAATAAAGACTACTTGATTTATTTTATTGTCTCTCGATCTTTATTTCAATACGTACAACAACACTCTTTTTTCTTCTTTTGTTTCCTTCTTGGTTGGTAGCCGCAGTGTTGTAGCTACGCTGTCTAGGGTGCAGTGCAGTCTGTTATGTTCCTCACTGGCAGTGGCGGACCCACCATTGGGGCGAGCTGGGGCGGCCGCCCCGGGTCGCCGGCGGCGGAGGATCGCCTCCCACCTACACATCTGCCGATCTGCGGGCTGCGGCATCGCTCTTCTCTGTTTCAGAATTCAGAAAACAGTGGCGCTCTTCTCTGTTTCCTTTTTAGCGATCGAAGGGGTACGTGAGGGAGAAAGAGACTTGGGCTGGTTCGGTAGACTGGACTGGGCTACTACCGCCCACATGCCCAAACAGACGACATCTTAGCCCAATCGGTCTCTCCTTTCTTTTCCTTTTCAAACAGAAAAAGGATCCCCAATCGATCCACAAACCGCATTGAGCGTCCCCCTCACGATCTATGACCATATATACAACTCTCATCATATTCATAATTTTGTAGGTCTCGTTCCAAAATTAGAATTATGGGATCATATTGTGGCTTAAGGGCATCTCCAAGGAAGACCTGCAAAACTCCGATATATGTCTGATCGAACACTTTTTGTTCACTTTTACAATCCAACGCAGTCTTGCATCGGTCCGTAAAGTGATTCAGACGTTCATTTTCCGGCAAAGTGGAGACAAACATGAGGAGCTATACCTCTGGACATCTTTTGATCAACCAAAAGCCTTCGCGTGGTCCTACTCTCTTCTCTCTCTCTCTGCACATGCATGGTCACCTCTTCTCTGCTTCCTCTCAACTGGACACACCACAATATCCCACCCGGAATAGCTTCACACGATGTTTTATGGACGTCACTTGGACGATGCTAGGATCTCATGTTCCTTATTTATGGATGGATTTCATCTAACGGTGATTAGTTACTGTCGTGCACGAATCGGGCAGAAACACGTCGGCTGCGTAGCACTGCTCTATATCACCACATGTATGGTCCCCATCTACTTTTTCTCCTCCTAGCCGGATACTTTGTAATTAGTGTTGGATGGCTCCCTTCCATATTATATCCGCGGACCACGTCCGAACGCAAAAACGGACATACCCGAGGAATTTGCGGGTCAGTGTTGGAGATGCCCTAAGTGAACATTTCAAGCGATAGTAGTCCACGTTAGCAGTTTACTAGTTTTTAAGAGCTTTTTTATTCTTTTGTTGTTGAATGCTATGAGTTTTGGTTGAATAGAGTGGCATTTGTATCAAAAAAATTAGACATTAAATGTTCGCCCCAGCTAACTTTAATTCCTGGGTCCGCCACTGCTCACTGGGGTGAGGGTCCGCTCCCTAAGGGCATGTATATCAGTTTCGACGCCCGCTATCTGCAGCATACATACACATCATCTATAGACATCGTCAAAAATAAAACGTACAACGGGGCGTCTGCGGCAAACACTCCAACCGCTTGTAAACAATGGGCCCACATACATGTGATCTATCAGCCCACGACAACGACGGACTCGTACAACGGGAAAGCGGCAGTCTATGGCCCTGTTTGGTTCGGCTGTGGATTTCTAAAAGTAGCTGTGAAAAATCTGCTGTGC
This sequence comes from Triticum urartu, assembly GCF_056163025.1. NCBI lineage: Eukaryota > Viridiplantae > Streptophyta > Magnoliopsida > Poales > Poaceae > Triticum > Triticum urartu. Next base: position 728,626,033 of record NC_141874.1, read on the forward strand.
AAAAACGGCTGTGAAAAAGATGTAGGTCATTTGACAAACCAACTGATACAGCTTTTTCAGATTTTGGCCCGCAGCGGAATCAGATTTTAGAAAGCACGTCCTGGGCTGCTTCCGCTTTTGGTTCAGATTTTGGCAGCGGATTTCTGAAATCGAATTCTGCTGGGTTTGCTCTTTGGTTCAGATTCTGCTGCACGGCAGCGGAATCCGTCGATAAAAGCTAAACCAAACAGAGCCTATAAGCAGCGATTTACATGGGAGTAGACCGTCGATAATTCTACAGACAGCAGCGTTTTCCTCTTGCTCTCTCCCTCATGTCACTTATTTTCCTATGTGACTTGTATTACAGACGGCTGACTAGATGCCGTTGTACATGCCCTAACGGGTTAAGGTCTTGTACAATGTAAGGCGTTTAAAGAAATAAATCAGTGTTTTTAAGCATCACTTATAAGGAAAAAGTTTAAATATTATAAAATAGAAAATAACTGACAATCGCAACACTGGCCGTAAATATTGTAAAACAGAAAATCACTCACAATCGCAACGCTGGCCACTACAGCTGGCGATAATTAGCCACTAACCAGCGGCAAACCAGTCACTGGGCCCAACGTTCTAAGTCACGCAAAGAGAAAAAGAAAGATAAGCGCTCGGTACCCGTTCTTGCGTCCATGCTGGGCCTGATGCGGCATAACTTCCCATCGAGCAGGAAAGGAATCCTGGTGTCTACTCTTAGCGCTTTGTGTTGGTGATGCTCTTAGGGCATTTACAATGCTAAACACTAATACAGGCGCTTAACAGAAAAAATTAAAGATTATAAAATAAATAAGAAACACCTAAGCGCCTAGGCTTGCAACGGCCGCCGCTAAATTGTGTGGACTAAATCAAGCTACCGGGCGCTTCGAATGGGCAGGAAAACACGCAAGCACCCGACGCATCCTCTTGCGTCAATGCCTAACATAACACCGGGATTCAACGAATTAACTGCTAATTCGCCGGGAATCTGACCCTGGCTCTCGTCTTAGAGCATGTCCAACGGGGGCGCTAGCAAAGAGCAGTGACGCAGCCAGGAATTTAATATTGGGTGTTCAAATTTTTTTCTCACTAATAAAGGAGCCAATTGGTTCATAGCAATACAAATTCAAATATAAATTGTTCACTAGCAACAATATCTCGAATGATTAAGGGAATTACAAAATAGATAAGAAAATTACAACTCAACCATACGCTTTGTCATGGCTTGAAAGCGAGATATGACAATATCATCCTTCACTTCAAAGAAGAATTCCCTCTCAATAAATGTAACCAGGCAGTCATTCAAGAGTTGATTCCCCATTTTATTGTGTAGCTTGTTTTTCACATAAGTCATTGAAGAGAATACTCTCTCAACACTAGCTGTTGCTACTGGTAGGATTAGAACCAACTTGAGAAGCTTGTAAACAAGGTTATAAGTGACACTCTTGTTTGTCTCAACAAGCATAATAGAAAGGTCAACTATATTTTTCACCTTTCTAAACCTCTCATCTCTACGCATATCAGTAATGAAGTGTGTAAGTTGATATGGAATATAAATCAAATCTTCCTCCGTGAAATCCAAAGGATAAAGATGTGCAAGTTTAACCAAGTTTTCCTTATCATAAGCAGCAAAAGAAGTAACCGGACTGAATGATCCCATGCAATGAAGTAATTCGGTGTTTACCTCATCAAATCTATCTCCAAGCTCTCGAAGTTGCCTATCAATAAGAGTCAAAAACATCTAAACATGGAAGCGGTGGAGATTCGTGAGATTTTTGTAGAATCTTGAGGGCCTTCCAGGAGGCTTGTACTGACCACCCATTTGAGGAACTCTGACTTTATGCTTGACACAATAAGAAGTAACCTCTTCAAGAAAAGTTTCCCATCCACCATCATCTCTCAACAACTGCAATTGAATCTTTGTCAAGTGAATGAGTTCAACGGCATTAACAATGTCTTGATCTTTCTTTTGCAAAGCACGACTTAAGTCATTGGTGTGCCGAAATATGGTTTGCAACAAGTGTGCCATGAAAACAAAGTGAAATGACTCAAAATATGTCAACATGGTTTCAGCAAGCATAGCCTCATTGCTTTGAGTTTGGTCTTTAGATATCTTGATGAGAACTAGCCGGATTGATGGATACATGCGGAGAATATGCATGATAGTTTTGCGGTGAGATCCCCAACAAGTGTCACCCGGCCTACTCAAACTCATCTATTGATTCATGCCTTTACCAGTTTCAATTTGCTCCAATTCCAATGCTTGAATGATCCGTTCAGCTTGAGCCACACGAAGCATTCTAATCTTCTTACAAGACATCCCAAGAACATTCAAAAGATTAGCAAGTTGTTGAAAGAACAAAACACAATCACGGTTCTCCTTAGCAACAACAAATAGAGATAACTGAAGTTGATGAGCAAAACAATGCACATAATAGGCAGAAGGGGACTCATCCATAATTAGTTTCTTTAGACCATTGACATGACCCTTCATGTTGCTGGCACCATCATATCCTTGCCCACGTACTCTAGAGAAGGTCAAACCATGTTCCATAAGAAAACTCTCTATTGCTGTTATGAGTGTCAAAGATGTGGTGTTTTCAACATGTAAAATACCAAGAAACCTCTCTGCCACCCTTCCTATTTTATCAACATACCGTAGACAAAGAGCCAATTGTTCTTGTAAATACACATCACTAGATTCATCAACAAGTATTGAGAAACAACTATCACCTAGCTCTTCCATCATAAGCCTAGTAGTTTCTTTGGCACAAGAGTTGATGAGGTCTGTTTGTATTTCATGAGCTACCATTTTATTGTTCTTTGGAGCATTCTTAAGAACCACCTTGTCCACTTCTTCAAAATTCTCTGCTAGCCAATGTAGAAGCTCAAGGAAATTACCTTTATTTGGTGAAACTTCTCTTTTATCATGTCCACGGAAAGCTAACCCTTGACGCAATAGAAACCTCAGGAATTTAAGAGAATATGTCAAGTGAGCAATATATAGAATCTTGTCTTGTTTGGCGGTTGAGGAAAATGACACTACAATTGCTGTTTTGGGTGCAATGAAGAAATTATATTTTTCTTGTGCTTTGTTGTGTGCACAATTGATTCCACCTTCATGTTTCAGAAAACTATCCTTGTGATTCCAGTTTCTAAATCCTCCATTCACAAAACAATCTCAACCAACATGTGAATTTTCTTTGAAAAGATAACACACAAAGCAGAAAGCGGCATCTTTTTCTTTACTGTACTCAAGCCAACTATAAGACTTGAACCACTTAGCTACAAATCGACGCATACCACCAGCAGGGTGTCGTGGAAAAGCATACTTTTTTGGTCGACAAGCCCCTTTTGCAATGAATCTTCTTCTAATCCTATCCTGATCATTAACATCATAATCAGCGATAGGGATCCTCAACCCAGGATCAGGTTCAAGCAATTGAACATCATAAATTGCATCTTCACCGTAGCTCGGTGCGTGTGTACATCTGCCGGGGTGCTGCACAAATGGGCCAATTGGGCCTGCAGTATAGTCATATGTTATATAAGCGTATATATAATTTTTTGTTTCCAGATTATTTTGGGTGTACATCTGTACACCCATGCCCCATATTGGATCCGCCACTGGCAGTTGGGCTTTTAATTCCTAGCGTCGGTTAGGTATCGACGCAAGAAGTGGAGGCGAGCGCTTGAGCCGGTTTTGCTATAAGGGATAATTACGCTGCTGCACCTGCCCACTTTGTTAGCGCCTTGCATTGTAGCGTACCAGCGCCTGCATAGTTTTTTCAATTTATGATATAATTTTATTTCTCTAAGCGCCCATATAAGCGGCTTGCATTGAACATGCCCTTAAGCACCCGCGTTGGAGATGCCCTTATAGAGGATAGCGTCCCTGCAGTACAACTAGGCATCAGTGCTTCAGAAAAATCTGATTTATTTTTCTAAGCACATAGCATTGTATAAGGCCTAAGACGTCCTTGCGATCGCGGAGGGATCTCGTGCCCTTATCCTACCTTCCCCTGGTGTTCAGTTTTCTTGGTAACCTTCCTGTCACAGCTGTCTTCAACTGTACTGATAGGGATGCCCACCTACTCCGTACATCTTAAGCCACGCTTTTTTTGCGAGGCAACCGGGTATTTTATTCCTCTTGTATAGTGTTACAGTCCGCTAATACAAAGCTTGAAACACTGTCTGGAACTCGGTGCAACCAACAGGCGGTGCTACCTCCAGTACAACCTATATTAGCTAGACAATGAGCAACACTATTTTGATTATGATCTATTTTCTACGGAATAAAACGACACGCCTCCAGGAGCTTCTTAAGCCGCGCTTGGCTAGCTGTTTTGTTGCAGCTGTTTACAGGCGAAAAAATACCCCTAGAATGAAAACCATAGGATCTACTTGGAATGTTGTTTCTGCATTGTAAACTTTACGCCTGGTTTCACGTTACAGTTGTATTCCCCTTGCAATCCACTTGTTTTCGAAACACTGCTCCGGCCATCGTTTTCCCTCCGTATCCATAGCCTAACTGCCAAAGCAAGCGTCGCAACAGCTCGATCGTAGCATGGCGAGGGCACCGCCACCGCCTGCCAGAGCTCCACTACCATTCATCGAAGACACCACCGTTAAAAGCTAGCGTCGTCGCCTTCTACCGGGTCAGCTCCACCACCCTGGCCCGTCGCCTACGCCTAAGCCTCCGTCTCCACCACCATGGTTGCCTGCGGGCTGCCGAACTTTAGGCCGACTCTTCCCCGTGTCCGCACTGCCGTCGAAGCACCTCCACGCGCCGCCATAAAAGTGCCTTCACACGCCGCCGTCCCAATGCCACTGCAGCTGGATCCCACATGCGTCGCGGTCTTGCTCCGCCAAGGGGGGAGGGGTGACGGTATCCTGGACTAGGGGATGGACACCCGATCGACCTGCCATTCATGGGCCGGACCGAGGACCCAGTACTAACTAAAGAATGGGCCCCACATGCTTTGACCCTCAGTGTGATCAAGATGGAGTTCTCCGAAGACTTGGCGTACACTTTAAGGCATGTTTGAATGATCGGCATGCTTATCCCTAGATTATAACTGACCATGTGTAAACCCTAGATACCCCATTTCCTATATAAGCTGGGGGGTTTAGTCTGTAGAAGGGGGGACTTCAAGGTCTAAGAGCTTAGAACTCAATTCATATGATCTCGAGGTAGATCGTAGTGTACTTTGTACTCTGTGCACAATCAATACAATAAGAGCAGGACGTAGGGTTTTTACCTTTTTGAGAGGGTCCGGACCTGGGTAAATACCATGCCGCTATTCTTGTTACCATCTTGCTCACGTCATTAGCTTGGGACCCCCTACCCGAGATCCGTCGGTTTTAGCACAGACATTGGTGGCCCATACATGTTCCGCTGTGTGATCGCAAGGGCTCGATGTCGAATCTTCAGATTAATGATAGCATTGGCTGCGGGGATACCTTCGTCCCTGGCCAGCTGTCCACCTTTGGCAGCATCATGCTGCACGCCGACTCGACTGGCCACCTTGGCCAGGTAGAGAACTTTGCCCTAGGCTAGACCATCCGGTTTGGCATCTCAAGATGGGTGTCAGACCAACTTGAGAATTCTACGGATGCCGTCGACCATGCACCAGATTCGATCTTGGAGCAGGTCCGTTATGCAGGATGTACCTCGGATCTGGCTTCAAGATCGAATCCAAATATTACCTCGTTGGCTTAGTGATACGCCCATTTTGCATCATGTTTTCCTACTGCTATTTATAGTATTTTTATGCATTATAACACTTTGTGGAGTAATTCTAATGCCTTTTCTCTCATAATATAGAAGGTTTACACAAAGAGGGAGAATGTCGGCAGCTGGAATTCTGGACCTGAAAAAAGCTATGTCAGAGATACCTATTACGCACATCTCCAAATGAGCTAAAATTTTATGAAGAATTATTTTGAAATATATAATAAATATTGGAGAAAAGAATCACCAGAGGGGCACCCAGGTGCCTACAAGGCACCAGGGCGCGCCACCCCCTCCATTGGCGCCCTGGTGGGTAGTGGGGGCCCAGGCCCACCTCCGGTGCCCATCTTATGGTACATAAGGTATTTTGACCTAGAAAAAATGAGGGGAGGACTTTCGGGATGGAGCACCGCCGTCTCGAGGCGGAACTTGGGCAGGGGCACGTTTTTCCTCCGAAGGAGCGATTCCACTGGGGGAACTTCCCTCCCGGAGGGGGAAATCGAAGCCATCGTCATCACCAACAACCCTCTCATCTGATGGAGGCCAATCTTCATCAACATCTTCAACAACACCATCTCATCTCAAATCATAGTTCATCTCTTGTGTTCAATCTTTGTATCAAAATCTCAGATTGGTACCTGTGGGTGACTAGTAGTGTTGATTACATCTTGTAGTTGATGTTAGCCAATTTATTTTGTGGAAGACCATACGTTCAGATCCATTATGCTATTTAATATCCTTCTGATCTTGATCATGGATATTATTTGTGAGTAGTTGCCTTTGTTCTTGAGGCCACGAGAGAAGTCATGTTGCACCTAATCATGTGAATTTGATATGTGTTCGATATTTTGATGATATGTATGTTGTGATTCCCTTAGTGGTGTTATGTGAACATCGACTACATAAGACTACACCATCTTTGGGCCTAAGCACTACAAAAAAACCACTTCCGTGATGATACGTGTTTGTCATAGTAGGCCACGCTTTCTGTCGTGCATGTATATCCATCACGATTTTATGACAGAATCAAGATAATCATACCTGTGCTGCCGTAGAAGTGTTTCATGACAATACCAAAATTATCATCATGGAAGTGTCCACTTCCATGACGATAAATGGCGCGTCATGGAAGTGCTTTCGTCAAGGGTAACCGACACGTGGCATCCACTGTAACGGGTCGCCGTTAAGCTATCGGGTTCCGGTTTGGATCCGATAACCCGTTAACAGCCCCGACCAATGGGGATTTTAGGGATGGCAATTTTATCCATGGATCTGGATACCCATGGATACCCGACCCGGTTGGGCAAGGGTATGGAGCTCATTTCTGCCCATGGGTCTGTGGATATGGATACCCACGAACAGCTGGGTTGGGCACGGTTATAGTTTGTGCTCCATGGATATCCAATGGATACCCGTACGTCATGTGAGACCATATGCCAGTGATAGTAGAAAGAGCAAATCAATGGGAAATGGCAGGCAATATGCAACTGGTGCCATAAGCTATATGCTGCAGAATCAACCTCTAGTATGTCACACTTAAGGACTCATCATATTACTTGTTGCCTACTTATGCATGTAGCTTATGTTATCATTTTTGAGTGAATGAAAATGAGCTAATTTGATCTTTGGGAAGGCTTCATGCTGACTTTTCTATGCCCATGGAGCTCCATGGGTATGTGGGTATCCAGCGGGTTTGGGCATGGGCACAAGTTGTGCCCATGGATAATTCGATGGATGGGTAGAGGGTAGGAAGATGGGTCACGGGTTGGATTTGGACCAGCTCCACCCACCCCAAACCCGACCCATTGCCATCCCTAGGGGATTTTCACGTGTAGAATTCTCATTCATCGGATGATCCACGTGTCAGCTCATCGTTGGGACAGATGTCATCCCTACAATGGACGGAAGACGCCTATGATATGTTGACACATGGCACAGCCCAACAGTGGCCCATTTAAGGTAAAAGGGCCAGACCAGCTAAAGGTGACGATGACATGTACCTAGGGTAGGGTCCTAGGCCTGACCTATACGCCCTACCCAAGGACACTAAATAAGAGGCCAAGGCCTACAAACATAGAAAGAAGATACCGACTGGAATTATCACAGGGTGCAATCCACTCGATAGTGGACCCACTCGGATACACCAGTTCCACTCGACCGTCGTTATTCACTTGGAGTACAAGAGTTCACTCGAAGGACAGAAGACCCAGGGTCACCTTTGGATGGCAACAGTCAGACGTTCACTCCGTCACCTTAAAGGTCATTAAACACGGGCGTTACCAGTAACGTTTGTGACATTATTCTCTCATTGAACCCTTGCGTAACTTAGGACTGCGAGGGGTCAGTGTACTCTATATAAGCCACCCCTCCCCTCTTGCACAAGGGTTCGCACCCCTGTAACTCAACACTCCAATCAACAAAGCCTCCGCGACACCTAGACATAGGGCTGTTACCTCCTCCCAGAGGGGCCTAAACTCGTAAATCCGAGTGTACAACCTCGCCGTAGCTAGGCTCTTCCCTCTCCTACGTACCCCCCATATCTATTGTCAGATCCGTTCCCACGGTAGTTGGTGCCCACCTTGGGGCAGACGTCTAAGCGACTTCCGACAAGGTTGCAATCCTTATCTCCTTCGACATGGTTTCCGACGGTGGTTTGCCTCTGGGCCGCGAGATCCGTCTTGGCGTGCTCACCTTCATTGCCGACGATTCATCCTGGCTCCAGGAAGCCCCCCTCGATGTCGAGGCGCTCCCCATCCGAGGGGCGGGCACTTCCGTGTGAGTGCCTGTGGCGTCCTCCTGCGGCAGCCGTCGACTCAGTATCGATCGGCTCTGATAGAGTCCTCCCTTCCCGCTGCACGCCATCGCAAGCGATCCGATCGCTCGTGGTTGGAGTGATGGGTGAAGCACGCGGTGGATCGGCAGACGTCCACTCCTCATATCATGGCAATCGAGCCCGATGAGTCCCTGTACGGCTTGTTTGATCTGTCTGCTGACCACTCGGATTCACCTTCTGAGTGCGAAAGTAATGATCCGGCAGCTGAAGTCTTCGTGGTTGGTCCCCAGCGTAGTCCTCCTGGATTTCCCCATGGCGGAGGTGAAAGCCGGGGCCCATAACATGACAATAACGAGTATTACCCACAGGCACTACGGAGCAAAGAGAAGAGCTACAGTGTCGGAATGAGCAATTCCTCCAGACCCCCATCGCTGGGGAAACTGTCGAGACCCAGGCTTTGGAGGCCGCGCGTGTAGCCAATCTGGCTAAGCGTGTGTGTTTGGAAGATCTTCGGAGGTCACTCGATGATCACGCTCACTGACAGCCTCCAAATCCCAATCGACGTCAATGACAACTATTTCTGCCTGGTTCCACTCGGGATGAGTTCCTGGTATTACGCACTCTGATCCAAAATGTTGCAGCAGCCGCGCATATTGCAGATTCGATCCAGCCATCCCGTTCCGAGGCTGGTAGAGGCCTAGAGCAGATTTGGACGCTGCTCGGGGCGGCTGGAGAGAAGAATTCAGCCATATCTCAGTCACGCAATCGGAATCACAGCAGATCCGTCAGGGCGGACACAGTTCATGTTGGGGAACGTAGCAGAAATTCAAAATTTTCTACGCAACATCAAGATCAATCTATGGAGTAATCTAGCAACGAGGGAAGGAGAGTGCATCTACATACCCTTGTAGATCGCTAAGCGGAAGCTTTCAAGTGAACGGGGTTGATGGAGTCGTACTCGTCGTGATCCAAATCACCGATGATCCTAGTGCCGAACGGACGGCACCTCCGCGTTCAACACACATGCAGCCCGGTGACGTCTTCCATGCCTTGATCCAGCAAGGAGAGAGGGAGAGGTTGAGGAAGACTCCGTCCAGCAGCAACACGACGGCGTGGTGGTGGTGGAGGAGCGTGGTACTCCAGCAGGGTTTCGCCAAGCACCGCAAGAGACGAGGAGGGAGAGAGGTAGGGCTGCGCCAGGGAGAGGTCAAAACTCATGTGTTGGCAGCCCCAAAGACCTCAACTATATATAGGGGAGAGGGAGGGGGCTGCGCCCCCTTTAGGGTTCCCACCCCAAGGGGTGCGGCAGCCCCAAAACCCATCTAGGGCGGCGGCCAAGGGGGGGAGAGGGGGAAACTTGCCCCCCAAGTAAGGTGGAGGCGCCCCTCCCCAAACCCTAGGCGCCTTGGGCCCTGGTGGGGGGCGCACCAGCCCACCTGGGGCTGGTGCCCTCCCACACTTGGTCCATGCTGCCCTTTGGGGCCGGTGGCCCCACTTGGTGGACCCCCGGGACCCTCCCGGTGGTCCCGGTACATTACCGACAGCAACCAAAACCTTTCCGATGACCAAAACAGGACTTCCCATATATAAATCTTTACCTCCGGACCATTCGGAAACTCCTCGTGACATCCAGGATCTCATCCGGGACTCCGAACAACATTCGGTAACCACATACAAACTTCCTTTATAACCCTAGCGTCATCGAACCTTAAGTGTGTAGACCCTACGGGTTCGGGAACCATGCACACATGACCGAGACGTTCTCCGGTCAATAACCAACAGCGGGATCTGGATACCCATGTTGGTTCCCACATGTTCCACGATGATCTCATCGGATGAACCACGATGTCGAGGATTCGATCAATCCTGTATGCAATTCCCTTTGTCTCGCGGTATTGTACTTGCCCGAGATTCGATCGTCGGTATCCCGATACCTTGTTCAATCTCGTTACCGGCAAGTCTCTTTACTCGTTCCGTAACACATCATCCCATGATCAACCCCTTGGCCACATTGTGCACATTATGATGATGTCCTACCGAGTGGGCCCAGAGATACCTCTCCGTCACACGGAGTGACAAATCCCAGTCTCGATTCGTGCCAACCCAACAGACACCTTCGGAGATACCCGTAGTGCACCTTTATAGCCACCCAGTTACGTTGTGACGTTTGGCACACCGAAAGCATTCCTACGGTATCCGGGAGTTGCACAATCTCATGGTCTAAGGAAATGATATTTGACATTAGAAAAGCTTTAGCAAACGAACTACACGATCTTGTGCTAGGCTTAGGATTGGGTCTTGTCCATCACATCATTCTCCTAATGATGTGATCCCGTTATCAACGACATCCAATGTCCATGGTCAGGAAACCGTAACCATCTATTGATCAACGAGCTAGTCAACTAGAGGCTTACTAGGGACATGGTGTTGTCTATGTATCCACACATGTATCTGAGTTTCCTATCAATACAATTCTAGCATGGATAATAAACGATTATCATGAACAAGGAAATATGATAATAACTAATTTATTATTGCCTCTAGGGCATATTTCCAACAGTCTCCGACTTGCACTAGAGTCAATAATCCAGTTCACATCGCTATGTGATTAACACTCAAGGTCACATCCCCATGTGACTAACACCCAAAGAGTTCTGGGTTTGATCATGTTATGCTTGTGAGGGAGGTTTTAGTCAACGGGTCTGCAACATTCAGATCCGTATGTACTTCGCAAATCTCTATGTCATCTTGTAGATGCAGCTACTACGCTATATTTGGAGCCATTTCAAATAACTGTTCTACTTGGAGCTATTCTAAATTGTTGCTCCATTATACGTATCCGGTATCTCTACTCAGAGATATCCGGACAGGTGTTAAGCTTGCATCGACGTAACTCTTTACGTCAAACTCTTTATCACCTCCATAACCGAGAAACATATCCTTATTCCTCTAAGGACAATTTTGACCGCTATCTGGTGATCTACTCCTAGATCACCTTTGTACCCTCTTGCCAGGCATGTGGCAAGGCACACATCAGGTGCGGTACTCAGCATGGCATACCGTATAGAGCCTATGACAAAAGCATAGGGGACGACCTTCGTCCTTCCTCTTTCTTCTGCCGTGGTCGAGCTTTAAGTCTTAACTTCATACCTTACAAATCAGGCAAGAACTCCTTCTTTGAGTGATCCATCTTGAACACCTTCAAGATCATGTCAAGGTATGTGCTCATTTGAAAGTACCATTAAGCATTTTGATCTATCCTTATAGATCTTGAAGCTCAATGTTCAAGTAGCTTAATCCAGGTTTTCCATTGAAAAACACTTTTCAAATAACCCTATATGCTTTCCAGAAATTCTACATCATTTCTGATCAACAATATGTCAACAACATATACTCATCAGAAATTCTGTAGTGCTCCCACTCACTTCTTTGGAAATACAAGTTTCTCATAAACTTTGTATAAACCCAAAATCTTTGATCATCTCATCAAAGCGTACATTCCAACTCCGAGATGCTTACTCCAGTCCTTAGAAGGATTGCTGGAGCTTTGCATACTTGTTAGCATCTTTTAGGATTGAAAAAACCTTCCGGTTGTATCACATACAACCTTTCCTCAAGAAAATCATCGAGGAAACAATGGTTTTTGACATCCTATCTGCAAGATTTCATAAATAATGCAGTAATCGCTAATATAATTCCAACAGACTCTTAGCATCGCTACGAGTGAGAAAGTCTCATCGTAGTCAACTCCTTGAACTTGTCGGAAAACATCTTAACGACAAGTCGAGCTTTCTTAATGGTGATACTTACCATCATTGTCCATCTTCCTTTTAAAATCCATATGTACATAACAGCCTTACGACCATCAAGTAGTTCTTCCAAAGTCTACACTTTGTTTTCATATATGGATCCTCTCTCGGATTTTATGGCCTCGAGCCATTTTTGGAATCCAGGCCCACCATCGCTTCTCCATAGCTCAAAGGTTCATTGTTGTCTAGCAACATGACTTCCAAGACAGGATTACGTACCACTCTGAAGTAGTACGCATCCTTGTCATTCTACGAGGTTTGATAGTGACTTGATCCGAAGTTTCATGATCACTATCATAAGCTTCCACTTCAATTGGTGTAGGTGCCACAGGAACAACTCCCTGTGCCCTGCTACACACTAGTTGAAGTGACGATTCAATAACCTCATCAAGTCTCCACCATCCTCCCACTCAATTCTTTTGAGAGAAACTTTTCCTCGAGAAAGGACCCGATTCTAGAAACAATCATTTATTGCTTTCGGATCTGAGACAGGAGGTATACCCAACTGTTTTGGGTGTCCTATGAAGATGCATTTATCCGGTTTGGGTTTGAGCTTATCAGCCTGAAACTTTTTCACATAAGCGTCGCAGCCCCATACCTTTTAACAAATGACAACTTAGGTTTCTCTAAACCATAGTTCATACAGTGTCATCTCATCGGAATTACGTGGTGCCCTATTTAAAGTGAATGTGGTTGTCTCTAATGCCTAACCCATAAACTATCGTGGTAATTCGATAAGAGACATCATGGTATGCATCATATCCAATAGGGTGCAGTTATGATGTTCGGACACACCATCATACTATGGTGTTTCAGGCTGTATCAGTTGCGAAACAATTTCCACAATGTCTTAATTCTGTGCCAAACTCGTAACTCAGATATTCATCTCTATGATCATATCATAGACTTTATCCTCTTGTCACGACGATCTTTCAACTTCACCCTGAAATTACTTGAACCTTTCAATAATTCAGACTCGTGATTCATCAAGTAAATATACTCAACATCTACTCAAATCATCTGTGAAGTAAGAACATAACGATATCCACTACACGCCTCAGCACTCATTGGACTGCACACATCAAAATGTATTACTTCCAACAAGTTGCTTTCTAGTTCCATTTTACTGAAAACAAGGCTTTCAGTCATCTTGCCCATGTGGTATGATTTGCATGTCTCAAGTGATTCAAAATCAAGTGAGTCCAAACAGTCCATTTGCATGGAGTTTCTTCATGCATATACACCAATAGACATGGTTCGCATGTCTCAAACTTTTCAAAACGAGTGAGCCCAAAGATCCATCAACATGGAGCTTCTTCATGCGTTTTATACCGATATGACTTACGTGGCAGTGCCACAAGTAGGTGGTACTATCATTACTATCTTATATCTTTTTGCATGAACATGTGTATCACTACGATCGAGATTCAATAAACCATTCATTTTAGGTGCAAGACCATTGAAGGTATTATTCAAATAAATAGAGGAACCATTATTCTCCTTAAATGAATAACCGTATTGCGATAGACATAATCCAATCATGTCTATGCTCAACGCAAACACCAACCTTGATGGTAGAGGGAGCGTGCGATGCTTGATCACATCAAGCTTGGGAAAAACTTCCAACACATATCGCCAGCTCACCTTCAGCTAGTCTCCGTTTACTCCGCAGCCTTTTATTTCGAGTTACTAACACTTAGCAACCGAACCGGTATCTAATACCATGGTGCTACAAGGAGTACTAGTAAAGTACACAATGTATATCCAATATACTTCTATCGACCTTGCCAGCCTTCTCATCTACCAAGTATCTAGGATAATTCTTCTCTAGTGGCTGTTCCCCTTATTACAGAAGCACTTAGTCTCGGGTTTGGGTTCAACCTTGGGTTTCTTCACTAGAGCAGCAACTGATTTGCCGTTTCATGAAGTATCCCTTCTTGCCCTTGCCCTTCTTGAAACTAGTGATTTCACCAACCATCAACAATTGATGCTCCTTCTTGATTTCTAGTTTTGTGGTGTCAAACATCGCGAATATCTCAAGGATCATCATATATGTCCCTGATATATTATAGTTCATCACGAAGCTCTAGCAGCTTGGTGGTAATGACTTCGGAGAAATATCACTATCTCATCTGGAAGATGAACTCCCACTCGATTCAAATGATTATTGTACTCAGACTATCTGAGCACAAGCTCAACAATTGAGCTTTTCTCCTTTAGTTTGCAGGTTAAGAAAATCGTCGCAGGTCTTATACCTCTTGACGTGGGCACGAGCTTGAAATCCCAATTTCAGCCCTCGAAACATCTCATATGTTTCGTGACGTTTCAAAACGTCTTCGGTGCCTCAACTCTAAACCGTTTAACTGAACTATCACGTACTTATCAAAATGTGTATGTCAGATGTTCGCAACATCCACAGACGACGTTCGAGGTTCAGCACACTGAGCGGTGCATTAAGGACATAAGCCTTCTATGAAGCAATGAGGACAATCCTCAGTTTACGGACCTAGTCCGCATAATTGCTACTATCAAATTTCAACTAAATTTTCTCTAGGAACATATCTAAACAGTAGAACTGAAGCGCGAGCTACGACATAACTTGCGAAGACCTTTTGACTATGTTCAGGATAATTAAGTTCATCTTATGAACTCCCACTCAGATAGATATCCCTCTAGTCATCTAAGTGATTACATGATCTGAGTCAACTAGGCCGTGTCCGATCATCACGTGAGACGGACTAGTCATCATCGGTGAACATCTTCATGTTGATCGTATCTACCATACGACTCATGCTCGACCTTTCGGTCTCTTGTGTTCCGAGGCCATGTCTGTACATGCTAGGCTCGTCAAGTCAACCTAAGTGTTTCGCGTGTGTAAATCTATCTTACACCCGTTGTATGTGAACGTTAGAATCTATCACACCCGATCATCACGTGGTGCTTCGAAAGGACGAACCTTTGCAACGGTGCCCAGTTAGGGGGAACACTTTCTTGAAATTATTGCGAGGGATCATCTTATTTAAGCTACCGTCGTTCTAAGCAAATAAGATGTAAAAACATGATAAACATCACATGCAATCAAATAGTGACATGATATGGCCATCATCACTTTGCTCCTTTTGATCTCCATCTTCGGGGCTCCATGATCATCATCGTCACCGGCATGACACCATGATCTCTATCATCATGATCTCCATCATCGTGTCTTCATGAAGTTGTCTCGCCAACTATTACTTCTACTACTACAGCTAACGGTTAGCAATAAAGTAAAGTAATTACATGACGTTTATGTTGACACGCAGGTCATAAATAAATTAAGACAACTCCTATGGCTCCTGCCGGTTGTCATACTCATCGACATGCAAGTCGTGATTCCTATTACAAGAACATGATTATCTCATACATCACATATATCATTCATCACATCCTTTGGCCATATCACATCAAAAAACACTTGTTGCAAAAACAAGGAAGACGTCCTCTAATTGTTGTTGCAAGTTTTTACGTGGCTGCTATAGGTTGCTAGCAAGAACGTTTCTTACCTACGCCAAAACCACAACGTGAATTGCCAATTTCTATTTACCCTTCATAAGGACCCTGCTCATCGAATCCGATCCAACTAAAGTGGGAGAGACAGACACCCGCCAGCCACCTTATGCAACTAGTGCATGTTAGTCGGTGGAACCGGTCTCACGTAAGCGTATGTGTAAGGTTGGTCCGGGCCGCTTCATCCCACAATGCCGCCGAATCAAGATAAGACTAGTAACGGCAAGTAAATTGACAAAATCGATGCCCACAACTACTTTGTGTTCTACTCGTGCATAGAAACTACGCATAGACCTAGCTCATGATGCCACTGTTGGGGAACGTAGCAGAAATTCAAAATTTTCTACGCAACACCAAGATCAATCTATGGAGTAATCTAGCAACGAGGGAAGGAGAGTGCATCTACATACCCTTGTAGATCGCTAAGCGGAAGCGTTCAAGTGAACGGGGTTGATGGAGTCGTACTCGTCATGATCCAAATCATCAATGATCCTAGTGCCGAACGGACGGCACCTCCGCGTTCAACACACATGCAGCCCGGTGACGTCTCCCATGCCTTGATCCAGCAAGGAGAGAGGGAGAGGTTGAGGAAGACTCCGTCCAGCAGCAACACGACGGCGTGGTGGTGGTGGAGGAGCGTGGTACCCCAGCAGGGCTTCGCCAAGCACCGCAAGAGACGAGGAGGGAGAGAGGTAGGGCTGCGCCAGGGAGAGGTCAAAACTCATGTGTTGGTAGCCCCAAAGACCTCAACTATATATAGGGGAGAGGGAGGGGGCTGCGCCCCCTCTAGGGTTCCCACCCCAAGGGGTGCGGCAGCCCCAAAACCCATCTAGGGCGGCGGCCAAGGGGGGGGGAGAGGGGGAAACTTGCCCCCCAAGTAAGGTGGAGGCGCCCCCTCCCCAAACCCTAGGCGCCTTGGGCCCTGGTGGGGGGCGCACCAGCCCACCTGGGGCTGGTGCCCTCCCACACTTGGCCCATGCTGCCCTTTGGGGCCGGTGGCCCCACTTGGTGGACCCCCGGGACCCTCCCGGTGGTCCCGGTACATTACCGACAGCAACCGAAACCTTTCCGGTGACCAAAACAGGACTTCCCATATATAAATCTTTACCTTCGGACCATTCGGGAACTCCTCGTGACATCCGGGATCTCATTCGGGACTCCGAACAACATTCGGTAACCACATACAAACTTCCTTTATAACCCTAGCGTCATCGAACCTTAAGTGTGTAGACCCTACGGGTTCGGGAACCATGCACACATGACCGAGACATTCTCCGGTCAATAACCAACAGCGGGATCTAGATACCCATGTTGGTTCCCACATGTTCCACGATGATCTCATCAGATGAACCACGATGTCGAGGATTCGATCAATCCTGTATGCAATTCCGTTTGTCTCACGGTATTGTACTTGCCCGAGATTCGATCGTCGGTATCCCGATACCTTGTTCAATCTTGTTACCGGCAAGTCTCTTTACTCGTTCCGTAACACATCATCCCGTGATCAACCCCTTGGCCACATTGTGCACATTATGATGATGTCCTACCGAGTGGGCCCAGAGATACCTCTCCGTCACACGGAGTGACAAATCCCAGTCTCGATTCGTGCCAACCCAACAGACACCTTCGGAGATACCCGTAGTGCACCTTTATAGCCACCCAGTTACGTTGTGACGTTTGGCACACCCGAAGCATTCCTACGGTATCCAGGAGTTGCACATTCTCATGGTCTAAGGAAATGATATTTGACATTAGAAAAGCTTTAGCAAACGAACTACACGATCTTGTGCTAGGCTTAGGATTGGTCTTGTCCATCACATCATTCTCCTAATGATGTGATCCCGTTATCAACGACATCCAATGTCCATGGTCAGGAAACCGTAACCATCTATTGATCAACGAGCTAGTCAACTAGAGGCTTACTAGGGACATGGTGTTGTCTATGTATCCACACATGTATCTGAGTTTCCTATCAATACAATTCTAGCATGGATAACAAACGATTATCATGAACAAGGAAATATGATAATAACTAATTTATTATTGCCTCTAGGGCATATTTCCAACAGTCTCCCACTTGCACTAGAGTCAATAATCCAGTTCACATCACTATGTGATTAACACTCAAGGTCACATCCCCATGTGACTAACACCCAAAGAGTTCTGGGTTTGATCATGTTATGCTTGTGAGGGAGGTTTTAGTCAACGGGTCTGCAACATTCAGATCCGTATGTACTTCACAAATCTCCATGTCATCTTGTAGATGCAGCTACTACGCTATATTTGGAGCCATTTCAAATAACTGTTCTACTTGGAGCTATTCTAAATTGTTGCTGCATTATACGTATCCGGTATCTCTACTCAGAGATATCCGGACAGGTGTTAAGATTGCATCGACGTAACTCTTTACGTCGAACTCTTTATCACCTCCATAACCGAGAAACATATCCTTATTCCTCTAAGGATAATTTTGACCGCTATCTGGTGATCTACTCCTAGATCACCTTTGTACCCTCTTGCCAGGCATGTGGCAAGGCACACATCAGGTGCGGTACTCAGCATGGCATACCGTATAGAGCCCATGACAAAAGCATAGGGGACGTCCTTCGTCCTTCCTCTTTCTTCTACCGTGGTCGAGCTTTAAGTCTTAACTTCATACCTTACAACTCAGGCAAGAACTCCTTCTTTGAGTGATCCATCTTGAACACCTTCAAGATCATGTCAAGGTATGTGCTCATTTGAAAGTACCATTAAGAATTTTGATCTATCCTTATAGATCTTGATGCTCATTGTTCAAGTAGCTTAATCCAGGTTTTCCATTGAAAAACACTTTTCAAATAACCCTATATGCTTTCCAGAAATTCTACATCATTTCTGATCAACAATATGTCAAAAACATATACTCATCAGAAATTCTGTAGTGCTCCCACTCACTTCTTTGGAAATACAAGTTTCTCATAAACTTTGTATAAACCCAAAATCTTTGATCATCTCATCAAAGCGTACATTCCAACTCCGAGATGCTTACTCTAGTCCTTAGAAGGATTGCTGGAGCTTTGCATACTTGTTAGCATCTTTTAGGATTGAAAAAACCTTCCGGCTGTATCACATACAACCTTTCCTCAAGAAAATCATCGAGGAAACAATGGTTTTTGACATCCTATCTGCAAGATTTCATAAATAATGCAGTAATCGCTAATATAATTCCAACAGACTCTTAGCATCGCTATGAGTGAGAAAGTCTCATCGTAGTCAACTCCTTGAACTTGTCAGAAAACATCTTAACGACAAGTCGAGCTTTCTTAATGGTGATACTTACCATCATTGTCCGTCTTCCTTTTAAACTCCATATGTACCTAACAGCATTACGACCATCAAGTAGTTCTTCCAAAGTCTACACTTTGTTTTCATATATGGATCCTCTCTCGGATTTTATGGCCTCGAGCCATTTTTGGAATCCAGGCCCACCATCGCTTCTCCATAGCTGATAGGTTCATTGTTGTCTAGCAACATGACTTCCAAGACAGGATTACGTACCACTCTGAAGTAGTACGCATCCTTGTCATTCTACGAGGTTTGATAGTGACTTGATCCAAAGTTTCATGATCACTATCATAAGCTTCCACTTCAATTGGTGTAGGTGCCACAGGAACAACTCCCTGTGCCCTGCTACACACTAGTTGAAGTGACGTTTCAATAACCTCATCAAGTCCCCACCATCCTCCCACTCAATTCATTCGAGAGAAACTTTTCCTCGAGAAAGGACCCGATTCTAGAAACAATCCTTTATTGCTTTCGGATCTGAGACAGGAGGTATACCCAACTGTTTTGGGTGTCCTATGAAGATGCATTTATCCGGTTTGTGTTCGAGCTTATCATCCTGAAACTTTTTCACATAAGCGTCGCAGCCCCATACCTTTTAAGAAATGACAGCTTAGGTTTCTCTAAACCATAGTTCATACGGTGCCATCTCATCGGAATTACGTGGTGCCCTATTTAAAGTGAATGTGGTTGTCTCTAATGCCTAACCCATAAACTATCGTGGTAATTCGATAAGGGACATCATGGTATGCATCATATCCAATAGGGTGCAGTTATGATGTTCGGACACACCATCATACTATGGTGTTTCAGGCTGTATCAGTTGTGAAACAATTTCCACAATGTCTTAATTCTGTGCCAAACTCGTAATTCAGATATTCATCTCTATGATCATATCATAGATATTTTATCCTCTTGTCACGACGATCTTTCAACTTCACCCTGAAATTACTTGAACCTTTCAATAATTTAGACTCGTGATTCATCAAGTAAATATACTCAACATCTACTCAAATCATCTGTGAAGTAAGAACATAACGATATCCACTACACGCCTCAGCACTCATTGGACTGCACACATCAAAATGTATTACTTCCAACAAGTTGCTGTCTAGTTCCATTTTACTGAAAACGAGGCTTTCAGTCATCTTGCCCATGTGGTATGATTTGCATGTCTCAAGTGATTCAAAATCAAGTGAGTCCAAACGGTCCATTTGCATGGAGTTTCTTCATGCATATACACCAATAGACATGGTTCGCATGTCTCAAACTTTTCAAAAAGAGTGAGCCTAAAGATCTATCAGCATGGAGCTTCTTCATGCGTTTTATACCGATATGACTTACGTGGCAGTGCCACAAGTAGGTGGTACTATCATTACTATCTTATATCTTTTGGCATGAACATGTGTATCACTACGATCGAGATTCAATAAACCATTCATTTTAGGTGCAATACCATTGAAGGTATTATTCAAATAAACAAAGTAACCATTATTCTCCTTAAATGAATAACCGTATTGCGATAGACATAATCCAATCATGTCTATGCTCAACGCAAACACCAACCTTGATGGTAGAGGGAGCGTGCGATGCTTGATCACATCAAGCTTGGGAAAAACTTCCAACACATATCGTCAGCTCACCTTCAGCTAGTCTCCGTTTACTCCGCAGCCTTTTATTTCGAGTTACTAACACTTAGCAACCGAACCGGTATCTAATACCATGGTGCTAGTAGGAGTACTAGTAAAGTACACAATGTATATCCAATATACTTCTATCGACCTTGCCAGCCTTCTCATCTACCAAGTATCTAGGGTAATTCTGCTCCAGTGGCTGTTCCCCTTATTACAAAAGCACTTAGTCTCGGGTTCGGGTTCAACCTTGGGTTTCTTCACTAGAGCAGCAACTGATTTGCCGTTTCATGAAGTATCCCTTCTTGCCCTTGCCCTTCTTGAAACTAGTGGTTTCACCAACCATCAACAATTGATGCTCCTTCTTGATTTCTACTTTTGTGGTGTCATAACATCGCGAATATCTCAAGGATCATCATATATGTCCCTGATATATTATAGTTCATCACAAAGCTCTAGCAGCTTGGTGGTAATGACTTCGGAGAAACATCACTATCTCATCTGGAAGATCAACTCCCACTCGATTCAAATGATTGTTGTACTCAGACAATCTGAGCACAAGCTCAACAATTGAGCTTTTCTCCTTTAGTTTGCAGGTTAAGAAAATCGTCGCAGGTCTTATACCTCTTGACGTGGGCACGAGCCTGAAATCCCAATTTCAGCCCTCGAAACATCTCATATGTTTCGTGACGTTTCAAAACGTCTTCGGTGCCTCAACTCTAAACTGTTTAACTGAACTATCACGTAGTTATCAAAATGTGTATGTCAGATGTTCGCAACATCCACAGACGACGTTCGAGGTTCAGCACACTGAGCGGTGCATTAAGGACATAAGCCTTCTATGAAGCAATGAGGACAATCCTCAGTTTACGGACCTAGTCCGCATAATTGCCACTATCAAATTTCAACTAAATTTTCTCTAGGAACATATCTAAACAGTAGAACTGAAGCGCGAGCTACGACATAATTTGCGAAGACCTTTTGACTATGTTCAGGATAATTAAGTTCATCTTATGAACTCCCACTCAGATAGACATCCCTCTAGTCATCTAAGTGATTACATGATCTGAGTCAACTAGGCCGTGTCCGATCATCACGTGAGACGGACTAGTCATCATCGGTGAACATCTTCATGTTGATCGTATCTACCATACGACTCATGCTCGACCTTTCGGTCTCTTGTGTTCCGAGGCCATGTCTGTACATGCTAGGCTCGTCAAGTCAACCTAAGTGTTTCACGTGTGTAAATCTATCTTACACCCGTTGTATGTGAACGTTAGAATCTATCACACCCGATCATCACGTGGTGCTTCGAAACGATGAACCTTCGCAACAGTGCACAGTTAGGGGGAACACTTTCTTGAAATTATTGCGAGGGATCATCTTATTTAAGCTATCTTCGTTCTAAGCAAATAAGATGTAAAAACATGATAAACATCACATGCAATCAAATAGTGACATGATATGGCCATCATCACTTTGCTCCTTTTGATCTCCATCTTCGGGGCTCCATGATCATCATTGTCACCAGCATGACACCATGATCTCTATCATCATGATCTCCATCATCGTGTCTTCATGAAGTTGTCTCGCCAACTATTACTTCTACTACTACAGCTAACGGTTAGCAATAAAGTAAAGTAATTACATGACGTTTATGTTGACACGCAGGTCATAAATAAATTAAGACAACTCCTATGGCTCCTGCCGGTTGTCATACTCATCGACATGCAAGTCGTGATTCCTATTACAAGAACATGATCATCTCATACATCACATATATCATTCATCACATCCTTTGGCCATATCACATCACAAAACACTTGCTGCAAAAACAAGTTAGACGTCCTCTAATTGTTGTTGCAAGTTTTTACGTGGATGCTACAGGTTGCTAGCAAGAACGTTTCTTACCTACGCCAAAACCACAACGTGAATTGCCAATTTCTATTTACCCTTCATAAGGACCCTGCTCATCGAATCCGATCTGACTAAAGTGGGAGAGACAGACACCCGCCAGCCACCTTATGCAACTAGTGCATGTCAGTCGGTGGAACCGGTCTCACGTAAGCGTATGTGTAAGGTTGGTCCGGGCCGCTTCATCCCACAATGCCGCCGAATCAAGATAAGAGTAGTAACGGCAAGTAAATTGACAAAATCGACGCCCACAACTACTTTGTGTTCTACTCGTGCATAGAAACTACGCATAGATCTAGCTCATGATGCCACTGTTGGGGAACGTAGCAGAAATTCAAAATTTTCTACGCAACACCAAGATCAATCTATGGAGTAATCTAGCAACGAGGGAAGGAGAGTGCATCTACATACCCTTGTAGATCGCTAAGCGGAAGCGTTCAAGTGAACGGGGTTGATGGAGTCGTACTCGTCGTGATCCAAATCACCGATGATCCTAGTGCCGAACGGACGGCACCTCCGCGTTCAACACACATGCAGCCCGGTGACGTCTCCCATGCCTTGATCCAGCAAGGAGAGAGGGAGAGGTTGAGGAAGACTCCGTCCAGCAGCAACATGACGGCGTGGTGGTGGTGGAGGAGCGTGGTACTCCAGCAGGGCTTCGCCAAGCACCACAAGAGACAAGGAGGGAGAGAGGTAGGGCTGCGCCAGGGAGAGGTCAAAACTCATGTGTTGGCAGCCCCAAAGACCTCAACTATATATAGGGGAGAGGGAGGGGGCTGCGCCCCCTCTAGGGTTCCCACCCCAAGGGGTGCGGCAGCCCCAAAACCCATCTAGGGCGGCGGCCAAGGGGGGGAGAGGGGGAAACTTGCCCCCCAAGTAAGGTGGAGGTGCCCCCTCCCCAAACCCTAGGCGCCTTGGGCCCTGGTGGGGAGCGCACTAGCCCACCTGGGGCTGGTGCCCTCCCACACTTGGCCCATGCTGCCCTTTGGGGCCGGTGGCCCCACTTGGTGGACCCCCGGGACCCTCCCGGTGGTCCCGGTACATTACCGGCAGCAACCAAAACCTTTCCGGTGACCAAAACAGGACTTCCCATATATAAATCTTTACCTCCAGACCATTCCGGAACTCCTCGTGACATCCGGGATCTCATCCGGGACTCCGAACAACATTCGGTAACCACATACAAACTTCCTTTATAACCCTAGTGTCATCGAACCTTAAGTGTGCAGACCCTATGGGTTCGGGAACCATGCAGACATGACCGAGACGTTCTCCGGTCAATAACCAACAGCGGGATCTGGATACCCATGTTGGTTCCCACATGTTCCACGATGATCTCATCGGATGAACCACGATGTCGAGGATTCGATCAATCCTGTATGCAATTCCCTTTGTCTCGCGGTATTGTACTTGCCCGAGATTCGATCATCGGTATCCCGATACCTTGTTCAATCTCGTTACCGGCAAGTCTCTTTACTCGTTCCGTAACACATCATCCCATGATCAACCCCTTGGTCACATTGTGCACATTATGATGATGTCCTACCGAGTGGGCCCAGAGATACCTCTCCGTCACACGGAGTGACAAATCCCAGTCTCGATTCGTGCCAACCCAACAGACACCTTCAGAGATACCCGTAGTGCACCTTTATAGCCACCCAGTTATGTTGTGACGTTTGGCACACCCAAAGCATTCCTACGGTATATGGGAGTTGCACAATATCATGGTCTAAGGAAATGATACTTGACATTAGAAAAGCTTTAGCAAACAAACTACACGATCTTGTGCTAGGCTTAGGATTGGGTCTTGTCCATCACATCATTCTCCTACTGATGTGATCCCGTTATCAACGACATCCAATGTCCATGGTCAGGAAACCATAACCATCTATTGATCAACGAGCTAGTCAACTAGAGGCTTACTAGGGACATGGTGTTGTCTATGTATCCACACATGTATCTGAGTTTCCTATCAATACAATTCTAGCATGGATAATAAACGATTATCATGAACAAGGAAATATGATAATAACTAATTTATTATTGCCTCTAGGGCATATTTCCAACAGTTCAGTCTGCTCACAGTCCAAGATCCCCTCTGCGGCGTGAAGATCGTGCTTATCGCCAGGATTAGACCTGGATCGAGGCCACGGGCAGTTTGATCCTCGACATCACCGCGACGACCGCCGTCGAGTTCCTACACCCCTTCTGAGGGGTGGATCGTACGCGCCCCGCCAGTATGATGACATGCACCCATATAGTGATGAGCGGAGGTATCCAGTCGACCCCCGAGAGCCTGGGTTTGACGCAAGGTTGGTCCTCGTGCATGGCCTGGTTGACAGAGGCAGAGCCAACTGAGAGGGTTTTGATACGTCTCCAACGTATCTATAAATTTTGATTGTTCCATGCTGTTATATTATCATTCTTGGATGTTTTACAATCATTTTATAGCAACTTTATATTATTTTTTGGGACTAACCTATTGACATAGTGCCCAGTGCCAGTTGCTGTTTTTGCTTGTTTTTTACTTCGCAGGAAATCAATACCAAATGGAGTCCAAACGCAGCCAAACTTTTTGTGAACTTTTTTGGACCAAAGGACACCAGATGGGCTAGAGAAGTACCTGAGGGGGGCTCCGAGGGGAGCACAACCCACCAGGGCGCGCCTGGGGGCCCAAGCGCGCCCAGGTGGGTTGTGCCCACCTCGGCCGCCTCCCGAACCACCTCTTTGCTCTATAAATACCCTGGATGCCCCAAAACCCTAGGGGCCGATGAAAATCAACTCCAGCCGCTGCAAGTTCCTGTCGGATTTCGGGTTCCGGCAGACCCTTAAGGTTCAAACACTGGGGTGCGCGCGGAGATTACGCCTTCTACCTCCCTGTCTCGCAAAGATCTAAACTACTAAAAGAACTGCACAAGGGACACAAGATTTATACTGGTTCAGGCCACCGTTGTGGTGTAATACCCTACTCCAGTGTGTGGTTGGTGGATTGCCTCCTGGGGCTGATGATGATGAACAATACAAGGAAGAACAGCCTCGCGAGGGTCTGTTCTTGGCTGGGGTGATGAACTGCTAGGAGGAGTTCAGTCACCTCTCTCTCTCTCTCTCTTACTCACTCTCTCTGCTTGCGAACCGAACGAGTGAACCCAACCGAACCGAACCCCCTTTGCTATGCGGGTGGCTGGTCCTATTTATAGAGGCCCTGGTCCTCTTCCCAAATATCGAGCGGGAAGGGAGCCAACAATGGCAGGCTAATTTGAAGGGGGACATCAAGTATCAACTATCCTGACAAAAGCAGTCTTCGCCTGCGCAAAGCTCTGGTGATGACGCCGTCATGGGCTCCACGGTGACCTCCGTCTCGTAGTCCTCCTGGTCTTGGTCTCGTTGCACCGAAATGGCAACCTTTGCCTGATGCCTCGGTACTCCGCGGCTGCGCTTGCCCCCTTTGCACCAAAGAGGAAAGAAGGACGCTGCGCGCGCTGGCACCCGCCTGGCGCCCTGAGTCGTCATGGCTTGCGTCATGGGCACCTCGCGAGGTACCCCGCCTTGATCTCTCCGCCTCCTCGCGAGCCAGCCTGACGAGGCCGTGCCTGAGGAAGCTCCGTGTCGTCCGCCTCACGAGGCTTGGCCCCTCGCGAGGGTCTTGAGTCTTGTGTTGATTAAGATGGGCCGTGCTGGGCCTCCTTTGAGCCACGCCGCAGGCAGGCAAGTCTGGGGACCCCCGTTCCCAGAACGCCGACAGTAGCCCCCGGGCCCAAGGCGCGCCTGGACTTGGTCGTGCCGAGAGGCGAAAGGGCGAGGGTGAAGCGCCGCGGGCCCTAACAGCCTGCAGCCTTGGGCGCCGCGTGGCGGTTGATGGGACGTGGGCGTCTCCATTTCCCCATGACGCCTTGGTGACCGCGCGAGTTGGACAAGTCCCTGCATGCAGATCGTGTCATGATTACCTGTGATCGTGGAGGCCGGCGGTTGGTCTTTGCCGGCTATAAGTACGGAACTGTGCGTGCCCTTCCAGTCATTCCTCCTAGCTTCTCCTTCTTCCCGATCCTTGCTCTGTCTTGCTGCGATGGCTCCGATCCACCGGTTCTCTGCAGCGGAGAAGGGAAAGGCTCCTCGAGAGGGGCCAGACCCGCTCCCGCCGAAGAAACGGCTCGCCCTTTGCGGCCGGGACGAGGAGGACCGCCAGGTGGTGGCGAGGCCTCGGTGCGAGAGGGCTCCGCCGGGGTTCCCACTTCCCTTGTATGCCCACGTCGAGGGCCTCGAAGGTGTCGATGCCGATCCCCGCAGTCGGCGCCGTCGGGTCACGAAGGCGTGGGTTGTTCCTCCTGGAGTCCATGCCGAGGGCTCCTCCCAAGAGTTCGTGCTCCACGTCGCCATTCCTCTCCAGTCTTGGACCCGTCTGCCTCCCTTCTTCGCGTCCATCATCCCTCCGGGGGAGCCCCTGGAGCTCTGGTTGCAGCACGCCGGCTGCAGCACCCTCGCGACCGAGGCAGAGGTCGTGGTCGCTGCCCCGGGCGAGGTCTACATGTCCCGTGGCTGGAGAGAGATCGCCCGGGTTTGCAGGGAAAGGGGCGTCTTCGCGGTCCACTTGGAGTACGATGGCGCTGCGGCGATGTTCTTCAAGGTCTTCGACACGAACGGGCGCCGACTAGAGTGTTGCCCCGGGAGAGGTGGCCAGGACCTTGCCCTGGTGAGGGCTAGGCCTGTCGACCGCTCCCTTGGCGGAGGCGCCGAAGGGTCCTGTGACTCCGGCGAGATCTTCGCGACTCCGGAGACGAGCGACGACAGCTACGAGCCCCCAAGTCGGCGCCGCTCCCGGAGCAGGGCGGGCTCGTCTGGCCGTCGCCGACTCTGATCTGATGGGGTTGGCGCCGGCGCTTGACGGCCCACTGTTGATGATGGCATCTTTTGCAGGAGCACGTGTAGTTAGCATCCCTTAGGATCAGTTCCCTGCGAGGAATCGAAATGCGCCCCATGGGGGCTTGTAAGGTGCCTGTAGTCCCGTTTGTTAATACATAACCTTTGCTGCAGAGCTGTGTGAGTTGTTGATTCCGTCTTAGCTCAGTTCTCCCTTTCGAACCTCGCGAGGGCTTGGTGCTCTGCGCCGACAGGTCCCAGTCCCAAGGCAGCGTCAGCCATTGCTGGTATGCCAGGTCGCGATGCCGTGGTCAAGGCCAGGAGGTGAGTGACCCGGGGTCCGGTAAGAGCCCCTGAGTCGCGATGCTCAGGAGGTCCCCTTTGGCGCCCAAGCAGCCGTCGTTCGGTGAGAAAGGAGAGCGGCGTCGCTGACACGGAATTGCATTAGGTGCGGGGGTAGTGCTGCTGCCGCTGCCGAGGCCGTGAAGGGTCATGCAGAAGCTCTGCTGGGGATGTTCCGGGCCTTCAGTACCAAGCCGAAGCAGGATGCTTCCGGTTCTGCTGCTCCGTGAGGCGGGGCCACCCGCACTGCTCCACCGCCGCCAAGTCTCTCCGCTACTGCTCCTGCCCTGCTTTTAATTCCTGCATCATGCATCATGCCTCGGGGAGGCGTTTAAACTTGCGTTTGGTATTGAGACGACTGTATGGACTGTAATATTTGCTTTTAAGTTCCTTGAATTTTATGCTTTCCCTCCCTACTTGCTTGTGTTCTACGCCGGCAGAGCCCGGCCCCGCGCGTCCTCACCCAGCGTTAGCCCCGACCGGAAACCAGGACGGGACCAAAGGAGTGAGGGGCTACGGAGCCAGTTAGGCTCCTGAGTCGCCGATGCTCAGGAGTCCCCCTTAGTGCACGAACAACAAGTAGGGAGGTGTGATGTAGGTGAATCTTCCGTTTTATGTCTGCAGAGCCTGACTCCGCGCGTACCTCACCCAGCATTAGCCCCGACCGGAAACCAGGACGGGACCAAAGGAGTGAGGGGCTACGGAGCCAGTTAGGCTCCTGAGTCGCGATGCTCAGGAGTCCCCCTTGACGCGCAAACAACAAGTGATTAGGTGAGATGTGAGTGGGACCACCGTTCTACATTTGCAGAGCCCGGCCCCGCGCGTGCCTCACCCAGCATAGCCTTTCAGAACTAAGGAGTGAGGGGCTACGGGACCAGTTAGGCCCCTGAGTAGTGATGCTCAGGGGTCCCCCTTGACGCTCAAACGGCCTTCATACCTTGGCTCCACTCGGGGAGAGGCGCGCGATGAACCAGGCCCGAGGGGCCTGGCTGGGTGGCGTACGTCCGGGCGTGACCCAGGCGCAGCCCCCGTGCCCAGCCCCCTCGCGCGGCGCTCCCGAGGGGAGGCGTTGCGATGAGGCTAGACACTGAGCTCTGGGCTCCCTGAGGTGGTTGCGGCCCGGGGGCCACCCTTAGTTGTTTATCACCAGCGCGGAGCATAGCGCTTCCGCATGTGTACGGGCATAGCCGCTCCTCGGCAGTGTCGTCAGCCAGCGCGGAGCATGGTGCTTCCACTGGTATGTGGGAGGGGGCTCCCCTCCGGGAGGAGCCCCCGGGGCGTGTACAACCCCGCCCTGACACGTGGCCGGCACGATAGGGCTAGGTGAGGTGTATCTGGGCACCCGTGAGCCAGCGCCGGACTCACGGGGCCCTACCTCTAGGCGGGTTGCGCTTGGCACTGGGCCTTATCTTGGGCTGCGTTCCTGCAAACTTGGTTAGATGCCGACACTCTACGTCCTCGGGTCCCAGCCCTCGAGCTTGTCTCAGCCGTCACTGGTATGCCAGGTCGCGATGCCGTGGACATAACCAGAGGGTGAGGGCTGGAGAGCCAGTAAGAGCCCTGAGTCGCGATGCTCAGGTACCCCCCCTTTAACGTGCAAGTGGTCGGCATGGAGAAGAAAAGGTGCCGTGGACAGGCATCAAGTAATCATGCATGATGGGCGAATGCATAACCAGAAATAAATGCAAGGGAGATACATGCCGCTGGGCCTGGCCCGAGCGACTTGGGGATGATGCAGCTCGAGGGGCGCCCCCAACAAAGCAAGCTAGCGATATGAAATAAAGGGATACATACCGCAGGGACGGACCCACGTGGCGTGGGAATGATGCAACCCTGGGAGGGCGCTCCCAGCTGAAAATGAAACTTGTAAGATGTCACCTGAGGGTGTCGAGGGCGAAGGGGTGTCGGTGCAGCAGACTCGGGAGGCTGCGGAAGCCGATCCTCACGAGCCCCCAGGCCCAGGGGCCTCGGGAGGCTCCGGAGGCACTGGTAGCTCTTCACGAGTCATCTCCATCTCCGCCAGGGCTGCGGAACGCCTATCTTCTTGAGCCTCCATGATGCCCCTCATGAGGCGCTGGCGCGTAGCAACCGCGCCCGGCAGGCCGTAAGGCATGCGAACGTAGCTGTGGGGCGGACCCCCGCAGCGCCCCACTCGCGAGGGCCAGAGGCACTCCATGGTAGCGGCTTTGTTGAGCCCTGGTACATCGACGCAGACGCGCAGCCCACCATCCTCGCCTAGATGGGGAGCCGCAGCCGGCAGACGGCGGCAACCTCTCATGATCCTTGATTCCTGTAGTTCTTGAATGGCCTTGTCGACAAACTCCTGTGGGTCTGACCTTCCTTGCCTTGCTCCTTCTTGAGGGAAACGTGCTTCGAAACACGCCTCCACATGGTGCCCAAGCGCCTCCCTCGTGACCCTGGCCAGGTCGGTGGCCCTCCTGGGGGGAGCCCCGAGCCCAGCCTGAGGAGGGCACCGGGCACGCTTTCCTATGCGATGGAAGGAGGTTCCCCCAGGGCGGACGCGGGCCCTGAGGGGCCGGTCCGGATGATGTCTTCTTCTTCTTGGGGGTGGTCTCGGGAAGCCTCCTGCTTCCGCGATCCGGGTCTTCCAGTGACGCGGCCTGAAAGGCTCGCTCCAGGGAGCACACTGCATCCCTCTCTTCACAGGGCACCGTGATGACTCCGCCACTCCCTGGCATCTTGAGGACGTTGTAGCCATGGTGAGTTACGGCCATGAACTTGGCCAGCGCTGGGTACCCGAGGATGGCGTTGTACGGCAGGCGTATGTGGGCGACGTCGAAGTCGATGAGCTCGGTGCGGTAGTTGTCGCGTGCCCTGAAGGTGACAGGGAGGCGGACCTGCCCAATCGGGACCGTGGAGCCGTCGGTGATTCCGGAGAAGGGCTTGGTTGGCTGAAGCTGGTCGTAGGGCACTTGGAGATTGTTGAACTTTTCCACGGACAGGACGTTGAGTCCTGCCCCACCATCGATGAGGGTCTTGGTGACCAGTACATTGCTGATGACTGGGGAGCAGAGCATCGGGAGGACGCCAGCTGTGGCTGCACACTTGAGTTGATCCACTGAGCTGAATGTGCTGGCGCACGCCGACCACCTGAGAGGGCGCGTTGCTTCGAGCCTAGGGAGGGCTGCGTTCACCTCGCGGGCAAACTGCTTGAAGATGCATTGGGAGGCTAGGGCTTGAGCTCCGCCCAGGATGCAGGCGATTGCGCGTGGCTCCTGGAAGCCCCCAGCCCCCTTGTCTTGATGGCGGTCCTCGTTCCTCCTTGGCTGAGGAGGCAGTAGAGGGAGGCCTGCATTGCCTTGTGGGCGATCCTCACGAGGCTGATCCCTCCAGTCCCCCTCGCGAGGCAGGTCTCGCTAGCGATCCTCGCGAGGTTGATCGCGCCACCCTAGGCACGGGCCGCGGTCTTCCCAGCGTCCTGCGTTTCTTCCTCCTCCTCGGCCGTAGCCCCGATCGGCGCGGTCGGGACGACGGCCGATCCTTCCTTCTCGCATGGCGCGGAGTTCTTGGCATTCGTTGGTGTTGTGGGTGTGGAGGTCGTGGTACACACAGTACCGGCTGCCCCTGGTGGACTCAGGCAGATCTTTGCCCCGCTTGGTGTCTGCCTCTGCTGCGAGCACATCAGCCCCCTTGCGCTTCACGTCCTTGGCCTTGGGCTTCTTCTCTTCTGGGTCTGCGGCAGGCAGCTCGAGGAGGGAGAGGCGTCCCTCCTCAGCCCTGGTGCACTTGGTCGCCAAGTTGAACAGCTCCAGGGAGGTGCACAGGTCTTCATGCATCGCCAGCTCCTCCTTCATCTTGACGTCGCGCACACCATCGGAGAAGGCCGAGATGATGACCTCCTCGGACACCTTGGGTATCTTGAGGCGCGCGCTGTTGAAGCGCTGGATGTACTTCTGCAGGGTCTCTCCGGGTTGTTGCTTGATACGGCGCATGTCGCTCACGGCGGGTGGCCGGTCGCGAGTACCTTGGAAGTTGGCGATGAAGCGGGTGCGCATCTGGTCCCAGGAAGAGATCGTGCCCGGAGCCAGATCCAGGAGCCAGGTGCGAGCTCCTTCCTTGAGCGCCATGGGGAACCAGTTCACCATGACCTTTTCGTCCCCGCTGGCAGCTTCGATGCCCAGCTCGTAGAGCTGGAGGAACTCCGCAGGGTCAGTCGTGCCATCGTAACGAGGAGGCAGGTCTGGCTTGAATTTTCTGGGCCACGCGACGCTACGCAGCTTGGTGGTGTAGGCACGACAGCCTACGGTGGCCACGAAAGGCCTCGGCTGGTGGAGAGCTTGGTCTTGAGGGTCCCCACACGCTGCAGCTAGGAGCAGTGCGGGGTCTTGGCGCGCCGGAGCAGGGAGCACCCGGGCAGCTCCTTGTGGGCGTGGGATCTCTTGGCAGCTCCGTTCTTGCTGCGCTGGCGCCTGACGGAGCGGGTTCCGCCCAGGGGCCACGCACCTTGGAGCCATGGCATCTTCTTGGAGAGGAGGCGGCTGGTACGCCTCCGGGGCTTCGTTGCCCGCGCGGGGCGGGGTGCGGCGCAGCGGAACGGACGGCGCGGGATAGCCCCCTGCGGCGCGGACAAGCTCGGCGACGCGGTCAAGCCAGTCTTCGTAAACGTCGTCGACGGGATGGTAGCGCAGGAGCTCGTTTGCCGCGAGGAGCACAACTCGAGCCACCAAGGGTGCACGGAGCGCGCGGGACGAAGAACCAGCTGGTGCGACCGACGGAGTAGCGGTGTGGCCGTCTTGCCGCACGGAGGGATGCTGGGACTGCGCTTGCTGCTCGCCCCCTGCCGGGCCGGTGGCGGCGTTGACGGCGGGCGACGGGGAACGACAAGGACATCCGCCAACGGGCGCCGTCTGGGCCACGCGAGAAGTGATGGCGGCCTGGCGCTCGGCGCGGGCCCGACGTGCGTCGGACATGGATGCGACGGTCAGAGGAGAACAGGGCGGTGGACGACGAATTCCGGCGCACCCCTACCTGGCGCGCCAAATGTCGGATTTCGGGTTCCGGCAGACCCTTAAGGTTCGAACACTGGGGTGCGCGTGGAGATTACGCCTTCTACCTCCCTGTCTCACAAAGATCTAAACTACTAAAAGAACTGCACAAGGGAAACAAGATTTATACTGGTTCGGGCCACCGTTGTGGTGTAATACCCTACTCTAGTGTGTGGTTGGTGGATTGCCTCCTGGGGCTGATGATGATGAACAATACAAGGAAGAACAGCCTCACGAGGGTCTGTTCTTGGCTGGGGTGATGAACTGCTAGGAGGAGTTCAGTCACCTCTCCCTCTCTCTCTCTCTTACTCACTCTCTCTGCTTGCGAACCGAACGAGTGAACCCAACCGAACCGAACCCCCTTTGCTATGCGGGTGGCTGGTCCTATTTATAGAGGCCCTGATCCTCTTCCCAAATATCGAGCGGGAAGGGAGCCAACAATGGCGGGCTAATTTGAAGGGGGACAACAAGTATCAACTATCCTGACAAAAGCAGTCTTCGCCTGCGCAAAGCTCTGGTGATGACGCCGTCATGGGCTCCACAGTGACCTCCATCTCATAGTCCTCCTGGTCTTGGTCTCGTTGCACCGAAATGGCAACCTTTGCCTGATGCCTCGGTACTCCGCGGCTGCGCTTGCCCCCTTTGCACCAAAGAGGAAAGAAGGACGCTGCGCGCGCTGGCACCCACCTGGTGCCCTGAGTCATCATGGCCTGCGTCACGGGCACCTCGCGAGGTACCCCGCCTTGATCTCTCCGCCTCCTCGCGAGCCAGCCTGACGAGGCCGTGCCTGAGGAAGCTCCGTGTCGTCCGCCTCGCGAGGCTTGGCCCCTCGTGAGGGTCTTGAGTCTTGTGTTGATGAAGATGGGCCGTGCTGGGCCTCCTTTGAGCCACGCCGCAGGCTGCAGGCAGGCAAGTTTGGGGACCCCCGTTCCCAGAACGCCGACAGTTCCAGAACCACCAGATCCAATCTAGACACCATCATGGAGGGGTGCATCATCCCCATTGGTGCCTCTCCGATGATGCCTGAGTGGTACATTGTAGACCTACGGGTCCGTAGTTAGTAGCTAGATGGCTTCCTCTCTCTCTTTTGATTCTCAATACAACGGTCTCTTGGAGATCTATTTGATGTAACTCTTTTTTGCGGTGTGTTTGTTGGGATCCAATGAACTTTGAGTTTATGATCAGATCTATGTTTTTATCCATGAAAGTTATTTGAGTCTTTTGATCTCTTATATGCATGATTACTTATAGCCTCATATTTCTTCTCCGATATTTGGGTTTTGTTTGTCCAACTTGATCTATTTTTCTTGCAATGGGAAGAGGTGCTTTGTGATGGGTTCGATCTTACGGTGCTTGATCCCAGCGACAGAAGGGGAAACGACACGTATGTATCGTTGCTATTAAGGATAACAAGATGGGGTCTATTTCTACATAAATATATCTTGTCTACATCATGTCATCGTTCTTATTGCATCACTCTGTTTCTCCATGAACTTAATACACTAGATGCATTCTGGATAGCGGTCGATGTGTGGAGTAATAGTAGTAGATGCAGGCAGGAGTCGGTCTACTAATCTTGGACGTGATGCCTATATAATGATCATTTCCTTGATATCATCATGATTATTTGAAGTTCTATCAATTGCCCAATAGTAATTTGTTTACCCACTGTATGCTATTTTTCTCGAGAGAAGCCACTAGTGAAGTCTACGGCCCCCGGGTTTATTTTCTCATCATATACTTTCAGATCTATTTTGCCTTCGCGATCTATTTTTATTTGCTTTTATTTTCAGATCTATTAATCCAAAAACCCAAAAATACCTCGCTGAATTTTATTTACTTTTATTTGCATCTATCAATCTACTACAATTCTATCCCGTCCGTTTGCCAATTTCTGGCGCCGTTACACGAAAGGGATTGACAACCCCTTTAACACGTCGGGTTGCAAGTATTTGTTATTTGTATGAAGGAGCTGTTTACGTGGTGTTGCGTGGTTTTCCTACTGGTTCGATAACCTTGGTCTCATCCCTGAGGGAAATACCTACCGTTGCTGTGTTGTGTCATCCCTTCCTCTTTGGGGAAATACCGACGTAGTTCAAGCCAACATCAGGTTTTAATAGGGATCGCCTGAGTGGAAGTGGTACTTTTGTCTCTGGGCCTGAGTGTTTCAGAAGGGCCATCCGAGCCGCTGAGATTCCTCCCAACTTCAGGTTGGCAGCAAGAGTGAGTAAGTTTACTGGCAAGCCGAAGCCAGATACATGGTTAGAGGATTACCGAGTGGCTGTGCAAATCGGTGGAGGTAACGATGATGTCGCTATGAAGCACTTGACCTTGATGCTAGAAGGATCAGCTCGGGCATGGTTGAACCAGTTGGCTCCTGCCAGCATCTTCTGCTGGGATGACTTGGCTCGAGTGTTTATCATAACATTCGAAGGCACTTGCAAGCGGCCAGCTGGGCTGGCTAAACTATAGCACTGCATCTAGAAGCCTAATGAGACCCTGAGGGATTATATCCAGTGGTGGACCACACTTCACCACATGGTGGAAAATGTTTCTGAACACC
This sequence comes from Triticum urartu, assembly GCF_056163025.1. Classification (NCBI taxonomy): domain Eukaryota; kingdom Viridiplantae; phylum Streptophyta; class Magnoliopsida; order Poales; family Poaceae; genus Triticum; species Triticum urartu. Next base: position 728,661,535 of record NC_141874.1, read on the forward strand.
AAGCATTTTGCGCCTTTAAAGAAGGTGTCAGATACAGAGAGCTCATACTGAAATTTGGTCGGTCGGGGACCTTGACCTTAAACTGAATGATGGAGATTACCACTTGGTACGCTAATGGCGAAGAAGAAGACCAACTCTGTAATGGTAAGGGGAAGGCTGTTGACCTTGACACTGGAGGCGGGAGTTGCAGTCGGAAGCAGAAGTGCAAAGCCGAAGCCGCTGGTCAAACAGAAGCAGCAGTGGTTGAGGGAGTCCTGGACTAAGGGGTCCTTGAGCGTCCGGGCTGTTAGCCATGGGCCGGACTGATGGGCTGTGAAGATACGAAGACCGAAAACTCTCCCCCGTGTCTGGATGGGACTCCCCTTGGTGTGGAAGGCAAGCTTGGCGACCGACTATGAAGATTCCTTTTCTGTAACCGACCTCATGTAACCCTAGATCTCTCCGGTGTCTATATAAACCGGAGAGGTTAGTCCAGATAGAGATATATATTCATTACCATAGTCATACAGGCTAGACTTCTAGGGTTTAGCCATTACGATCTCGTGGTAGATCAACTCTTGTAATACTCATATTCATCAAGATCAATCAAGCAGGAAGTCGGGTATTACCTCCGAGAGGGCCCGAACCTGGGTAAACATTGTGTCCCCTGTCTCCTATTACCATCGACCTTAGACGCACAGTTCGGGACCCCCTACCCGAGATCCACCGGTTTTGACACCGACAGTGGTGCTTTCATTGAGAGTTCCACTGTGCCGTCCCCAAAAGGTTCGATGGCCTCTCCAATCTTCAACAACGAGTCCGTCCAAGGAGAGACCTTCTTCCCCAGATAGATCTTCATGTTCAGCGGCTTCATACTGCGGGCCAACTCGCTTGGCTGTCTGGAGTAGGTCGATAGCTACGCCCCTGGACATCAGGTCAGATTTGGAAGCCTGAACTATGTGACGGACATCCGCGGAGACTTGATCTTCGACAGATTTGAGACCGTGGCGGCCATACCTCATCACCCCGATGAACATGACTTAAATCTGTCATCGGACTACATCCATGAGATGGTTCCTGTAACCGCTCTAGCCTTAGATCCGGAGCAGATCGTGCCGTCCGAGGCCACGGATTCCGCGGCGTTGGAGCCGCAGACAGACTCAACCTCATGCAATATCTGCGTTACTGAAACTCCGGACTCGTCTCCGGCTATAACCTCCGAACCATGTGCGCCCACGAACGCCGAGCTCGATCGGCTGTCGATCTTCGAGTTCAGCGCCGTAGACATCTTTCAGCACTCGCCCTTGGGCGATGTGCTAAACTCATTAAAGAACCTATCTTTGGCGGGGGACTCACGGCCGAACTATGTCCGGTTTGAACTAGGGGCTGATGATGGAGAATTTTTCTTCCCACCCGCCACCCAGTTCATAGCCACTGTCGAGGATCTAACCGACATGCTTGATTACGGCTTCGAAGCCATCGACGGTATGGACGACGATGCCGATGAGGAGCAAGGCCAAAACCCGCCATTTACTAGACGTTGGATGACCACTTCTTCATACGATGTGTACATGGTGGATACACCTAAAGAAACCAACGGCGATGACAAAGAAAATCCAGTCGAGAACAATGCGGCTCAGGCTGTTTGGAATTGAGGTTCGTCACTGGCATTGAAGGTTATGGCTGTGTCGTTCCATGGATTTATTATTGCACCGTGGCAGCCTTCGGCGAGGCTGCGGAGTGCCCGCTTGCGCCTATTATTTGAGGCGAAAGTCTCGAAGATTGTCAGTACTGTATTGTTATTTTCCGCAGGAGGGTGCTCTGCGGTATTGTTGACGAGGAGATCCTCGCCGCTCTTGGCCACCTGTCGGAGTATCCAACATGCTCTAAGGCTGTGTGTTGGCATGGTATCCGGTGTACTGTGAATTTTGCATGGCCCATTGAACCATCCCTCCAACACGGTTCCACGCCCTGTAGTGGGCTTTGGCTTCTTTAATTGGATTCGGTGACTTACGAGAGTACACCCTTTTAGTTCGGACGGAGGGTTTAGTTAGAGCCAGAGGATCCCATAATTGTGTTTGGGTTTTCCAGGTGCTTTCCATCGCACAGTACTTCCGTACTATGGCCGCCAAGTCAGCGAAGTGTGCTATGTCACGGTGACTTATGGCGTTGAGGATTCCCTTGTCCGTGCAATTTTTGCAAAATAATGAAATTGCGTCTTCCTCGCGACAGTCCTTGACCTTGCTTATTACAAGGAGGAATCTGGCCCAATAGTGATGTACTATCTCTTGGGGATCTTGTCTAATGTGGGAAAGATCACTTATGTGAGGGTGGGTGGGTAGATTTAAGTCCAAACCCTGACCCGGTCTAAGACCCAGAGGAGTTTCCGAGCTTGGTAGTTCGGGCTTCGGGACGTTGCCCAATAGTACTAGGCCGCTGTCCGATTCTAGGTTCGAAGCTTGGGCCATGTCCTCCTATAGACGGGTATCCGACTCAGAGAGCTCAGGAATCCAGACATAGTTTGTCCTCAACATAGAGGAAGAATCGCTGCATTCCTCCTCCACCACCTCTATCTGATGGGTAACCGGCGGAGAGTTAATCTCCCTTTGGTCGGGTTTAAGCCCAATCCGATCATAGTCCGTAGCAACTCCCAAGGCGGCGATGCGATCCAAGAGCTCGTTCAAAGAAGAGAGCTCCATTGGATCCATCTGCTCGGCGAATCCCGAGCCGACGTGGAGGCTGTTCTTGATGACCCGAGAAGTCATCGTCGGCGCGACGGCCGAAGGGGCGGTCATGACAAAGCCGCCTAATTGGAGAGTTTGGCCTACAACCAGGGCTCCCCCAGAGGTAACGTTGTCCCTGACAACAAGACGAGCCATCAAGCCTTATCACGACGGCACAGTGGAACTCTCAATGAAAGCACCAATGTCGATGTCAAACCGGCGGATCTCGGGTAGGGGGTCCCGAACTGTGCGGCTAAGGCAGATGGTAACATGAGGTGGGGGACACAATGTTTTACCCTGGTTCGGGCCATGTCGATGGAGGTAATACCCTACTTCCTGCTTGATTCAACTTGATGATATGAGTATTACAAGAGTTGATCTACCACGAGATCGGAGAGGCTAAACCCTAGAAGCTAGCCTATGGTATGATTGTTGTTGTCCTACGGACTAAAACCCTCCGGTTTATATAGACACCGGAGGGGGCTAGGGTTACATAGAGTCGGTTACAAGGGAGGAGATCTACATATCCGAATTGCCAAGATTGCCTTCCACGCAAGGGAGAGTCCCACCCGGACAAGGGACGAAGTCTTCAATCTTGTATCTTCATAGTCCAACAGTCCGGCCAAAGTATATAGTCCGGCTGTCCGAGGACCCCTTAATACATGACTCCCTCAGTATCCAAAGGGCTCAGAGTTTGGTCTAGTTGGATTCTCGGATGCGGATTATGCTAGTGACAAGGTGGATCGCAAGTCTACATCAGGCACATGTCACTTTCTGGGACGATCACTTGTCTGTTGGTCTTCAAAGAAGAAAAACTGTGTATCACTCTCCACTGCTGAGTCTGAATACATTGCTGCTGGATCTTGCTGCAATCAACTTCTATGGATGAAGCAAACACTCAAGGACTATAGCATCCATCTGAAACAAGTACCACTCTACTACGACAACGAAAGCGCCATCAAGATTGCCAACAACCCAGTTCAACACTCGAAGACAAAGCACATTGAAATTCGTCATCACTTTCTCAGAGATCATGTCATGAAGGAAGATATTGATATCGTACACGTCAACACTGAAGAGCAATTGGCAGATATCTTCACGAAGCCCTTGGATGAGAAAAGGTTTTGCAAGTTGCGGTGTGAGCTAAATATCTTGGAATCCTCGAATGTCTTGTGATCAGGCACACATCCTAACACTTATGCATGTTGATGACTTAGATGTGCAACACACGAAGTAATGTATGTGTTCAATCAATGAAGACTTACACTCTCAATGTGAATACATTAATGCGGAATTTGACTTTGGAGTGCCACGATAATTGTGCGCCCTGTCTGGGTCTAATACTTCCTATACGGTGGGTAACGCCACCACCAAACCTTTATTTGAAGTGTTTCTCCTGTTGTTACATTTGCTAAGTATTCGCATTTGGTTTGTCTTCAATATTAACATGACTTCATGTTTATCTTCACAATGTTGATTTGATCTTATTCTGATACATACACATATTAGTATTTTGTCCTCTACAACATTCACTTATTGCTATGTCTTCTCATTTGAATCTTTTGGACTAAGTGAATGTGATCGGACCCTAACCTATCTATGCTTTCTTCTCAAATCTATCTATCCAAATCATATGCATTCTATTGGAACCGTCGAATATCTTCTCTGCGTCCTTGTCAGCAGAAGATACAGAGACAAACATTAAATCTGTTTTAAATGCTCAATTCTTATTGCCTGAAACCCGGAGAAGCCGGAACGACCACCCAACAGTCCAGGCGTGCGTGGGATCATGGAACAACTTCCAATGTGTTGCATGTTTGCCATGTGTCCCTCAGATGTGAACCGCCAGGGGCACCTACGTAATTACGCTGTGTCGTCCCTCTCCTTATAAATGCACATCACATCGCGGTCAAAAATCCTTCTTCCACCTCTCCACCTCGACAAACCCTAGCGCCACTGCTAGCTCTCGACGACGCCGGTGATGAAGCGCTTAGCTGCCGCGACCTCACCGACGCCGTCCTCACGTCGGCCGCGGACATCGTCTTCTCCGCTGCCGCCGTAGGTGTCCTCCGTCGCCAAGTTAGTGCATGGAAGATTGAACTGCTCGGCCTCATCTTCCACTCCGTCTAGCAGTTCATCGTGTGGTAAATTAAAAATCTCTTTTTACCATCTTTTTGATCCGATAGATTCATCCTTTCTACCAAAAGTGGTTTCTGCCGCCACAAATTTGGGTCTATCCTGTTCTGCATCTCATAATATGCCTAGTATATTCACTTATGCTTCACACGTAGTTAGATTCCTCACCTGTACCTATTCTTGGATTCGTACAAATCTGGAACCAACTCTCAACATATAAGTGAATGTCTTGGCGCTATGAGGTCAATGTCTTCTAAACTGATTTATCTTCAAAAATCTTCTGAGAATGCATATGACCTCTTCCCCTTCCCTCACATATCTAATGCTGTCACAGGTACATGTCCGTGGGAGAATCCCTTGGTTCTCATAGTCTGCATTCATGTGCAGAATTCTTACAACATCATATCAACTCTCCCGAAGCTAGTTCCTATCTGACCAGCAGATGGAAGCCTTTGACAGTTTTGAAGCCATTCAGTCTGAACTTCATGGCAACAGAAAATTTAGCAAGGAAGGGAGGAAGACAGCGCCATGGGGGGACATCAAGAGATTTGCCGCCTGACCTCTATGAGCTGTACAAGACAGATCCAGAAGAGGATTACAATCAGCGCAAAACACGAATCCAATGGATTCGAAGATATTGGGTAGAGCAATGGTTCAAGTACAGGTTCATGACCCAGGAATATGCTGAAAATAATGCCATCAAGCGACCCTGGGGAGACATCTTGTACAAAAATCTTCCACCCAGGTCCAGATCTGAAGCTATTGATCAAGGTTTCTACCCTTGCATGGTCCGTGGACCACAGCCTGCTGATGCCGACCCATCTTCTCTGCTGTGGTGTCGTGAAGACAATCTGTTCAAGCGCAACTTCCAGTTTGCCAAGAACTCGGCCAAAGAGAACAAGAAGTCGCGAGGCTTAGACTTCAACCCCGGTCCCTCTGCTCCTCATGCCGATGGCACACGTGAGGCTGAACCCAATATTGTTGGGCCCTTCTACAATCTAGAAGGTCTCATCACTCGCATTATGATTCAAGGGACAGCCGTGGATCACTCTGCAGATGACGCTGATTTTGACGAAGTGCCTGCACCACCGAAGCCGAAGAAGCTGAAGAAACCCAAGGCTTCGAAGCCTTCCACTGCACCAAGTGCTTCGCGAGCGAAGCCTCTGGCCACTGCTCCTCCTGCACCAAGTGTGCACTCTGAAGATCTCTCACGCATCTCCAAGACCGAGAAGAAGAAGAAGCCCATGCACACCACTGGTCAAGCAATGACCCCTGCTGATGTTCTAAGAAATTAGAACAACGCCATTGATGTGCCGAGTGACGACGATCTTGCTGATGATGCTCTTGAGCTGCTGATAAAGAGTAAGCAAGAGGCGGAAATCTTCAATGATTTGCCTCTCTTTGACGTGGAAGTATTGAACAACTTCATTGATGAGTGGTTTGACACCCCAAAATCTCAGCTTTGATGATCTTTAACTTCCAATTGGTCTCAGCGTCTCCTTCCATGGCGCCATTGCTCCTGAGCTGGCTCTTGCTCAGAAAATCGTTGAACTGAAGCACAAAATTCACTATGAGAAGGCTCAGTTCAAGAAGCATATGGCCCAGCTCAGTGTGACAAACATCCAAAACTTCAAGATAATGATGCATGAGCTCAAGGAGGCATTTCACAAGAAACGAGACGAAGCCAAAGGTTCTCGAGAGCGCATGAAGCACTTGGCTGCCAAATGTGTTCAAGCCTACAATGAAGCTGAGAAGCGCAAGGCACTTGGGCGTCCTGGCATCGACCCCAAGATGGCTGCCAAGCAGAAGAAGCCATCTATGGACCAAGATGAAGCATCCAGGTGGGAAGAACCTCACATTGTCTTCCCCGCTAGTATGACAGGCATGAAGCCTAAGGTCTCTGTCGTAGAATTGTCACAGTAGATGTCCTAGTGTGAGGACTTAGCCGTGAGGCCAACGCATCTATGTGGTAGCTTGAGAGGGGTTGAGCGGAACCGAGAGACGCAACACAAGACACGGATTTAGACAGCTTCAGGCCCCGGGAAACATCATCCGGTAATAGCCCTACATGCTGTTTGTGGCTAGATCTCATTATGATCCCGAGGAAGTCGCCGTAAACCGGCTCTCCCAGTTAACCCTAACCCTTAAGATTGTTTCTCCTTACTTGTCCCTCTTTGGGGAGCCCTGCCCCTCCTTATATAAGTTGAAGGGGTGGGTTACATGTAGAGTCCAACTTGGACTTAAGACTTAACTATTATAACTTCTCTTCATGGGCTTCTTAACATCTTGGGCTTCAGAACGTCTCGGGCTTCATAACTCCTGGCAACCTAGTTATCACTGTCTGCCGAGTTATAACTGGTGCCGGTTTAAGATGGTCTGCCGGTTTATGATTGTCTACTGAGTTATCATCTGACTTAACTCATGTTTTAACTGTCAGCCAGTTTAACAACCTGCCGGTTTATCATTTGGGTTAACTGTCTGTTTTACCTGTCTGTCTTAACTGTCAGCCGGTTTAACAACCTGCCGGTTTACCGTCTGACTTAACACCTGCCGGTTTACCATCTGTCTTAGCCATCTGTCTGAACTGTCAGCCGATTTACTAAGTCCCAGCCGGGTTATAACTCCGGCCGGATCATACCGCAGGGTATATCCCTGACATTAGCCCCCAGTTTAATTTGGATTTATCCATGTTAAACTGATCCTGATCATCCTTAAGTCCTTGTTACTTCCTTCTTCTATAAAATCCTGGTCAATAGGCCAACTTTATAATCAATTTGCTGACATTGGTTTCTCACAGGGAAATATTGTGAAGAATAACTCCTTTGATTCAGCTCCCAATGCTTAACGAAAATATTGATCTTTGAAATATTCATCTGATCTTCAGCTGGTTTAAGAATGTAGAACTTTGCCGGTTTAAGAATGTAGAACCTTGCCGGTTTAAGAATGTAGAACTTTGCTGGTTTATCATTGTCGGTTTACAAATATTGATGGCACTGGGTCATAATTGTAGTTAACATCAAGCTTGAAAATGTACCTCTTATATGCCTATCACTTGTAGCCCCCAAGTCTTAAGAAGGTAGCATATCAACAGCTTAAGACTTGCTTCAATATGAATGTCACAGGCTTGGAGAAATCTAGGTTGTTCATCTCAATCACCAGTCAGAACTGAGTATTCCACATATGTGGCCCCCAAGTGCCGGGTTGTTATGCTTGCAGCAACCTGGGACTTGAAATTGCCTTATGCTTATTGAAACTTCAACCAGTGTAGCCCCCAAGGGCCGGGTCATTATGCAATAATGAGCAGGGACTTTGTAAATATAATCATGTAGACTTTGAATAGTAACGTGTAGTCCCCAAGGGCCGGCTCAGTAAGATAATATTGAGCTGGGACTTTATATATACTTCATTGTGAATAACATTATATGATGTAACCCCCATCATGGGGCTTGAACCCACGTCCACAATGTTAAGAGCCTTGTGCTTTACCAACTGAGCAGTGGACCCTTCAATATAATGGATTAAAAGCTTTGTACCTTGAATTGTTGACAGTCTCCACAGTGTCTTCAAAGCTCAAGAAAACAAGGGTAGCTGAAGCCAAAGCCAGAAAGCGCAATACCAAGAACACCACTGACGAGGCTCCACCTGCCAAGAAGCGTAAAACCAAGAAGAAAGATCGGGCTGCTCCCACATAGCCCCTTCTTGTCGAGCCATTTTCTGTTGCTCGTCTTGCATCTGCACAACAAGAGCGTCGTTTGATAGTTCATGAGCCTGCTTCCCCAGAGGCTCCTGAAGCTGAAGACATTATGAACTATCAAACGACGCCTCATGAACTATCAAACGACACTCTGGGGAAGCAGGCTCATGAACTATCAAACGACGCTCTCATTGTGGAGATGTAGGACGAGCAACAGAAATTCGCTCGACGACAAGGGGCTCTGTGGGAGCAGCCCGATCTTTCTTCTTGGTTTTACGCTTCTTGGTAGGTGGAGCCTAGTCAGTGGTGTTTTTGGTCTTGCGCTTTCTGGCTTTGGCTTCAGTTGCCCTTGTTTTCGTGAGCTCTGAAGCCACTGTGGGGACCTTAGGCTTCACGCTGTCATACTAGCGGGGAAGACAATGTGAGGTTGTTCCCTCCTGGATGCTTCAGCTTGGTCCACAGTTGGCTTCTTCTGCTTGGCAGCCGTCTTGGGGTCAATGCCAGGATGCCCAAGTGCCTTACGCTTCTCAGCTTCATTGTAGGCTTGAACACATTTGGCAGCCAAGTGCTTCTGAAAGTGCAACTATCCCTAGGTGGTTTTGGTAATTCATAACAACATATAGCTCATTGAGCTAATGTTATTCCAAGATGATTATTTCAGGAAAGCTCAATGATTGGCATGGCATGGATGTGAAAGTGGAACCCTCAAAATGCTAAGGACTAAGGATTGGCTCAAGCTCAAAAGCTCAAGACTCTTCATTTTACATTTTAGTGATACAAGATCACATTGAGTCTTTAGGAAAAGCCAATACTATCAAGGAGGGATGAGGTGTTGCTTAATGAGCCTCTTACTTCATGTGCTTAGTGATATGCTCCAAAACCCTCAACTACTTTCCCATATCCACATATGACCAAAACCCTAAGCCAAACTCGGTCCTACCGATTCTTTCTATCCGGCACCACCGAGTTTCATTTGTCATAAGCCACTGCCAAACCCTAGCAAATCGGTTCTACCGATAGGGATCTCGGTCTCACCGAGATGGGATTGCAAACTCTCTGTTTCCCTTTCGTAACTTTTCGGTCTCACCGAAAGAGCGAATCGGTCCCACCGAGATTGCAATGTAAATTCTGTGTTTCCTTTTTGTAACTTTTCGGTCTCACCGAAAGAGCAAATCGGTCCCACTGAGTTTGCCTGACCAACTCTCTGGTTAGCTAATTACCAAATTCGGTCCCACCGAGTTTGTGTAATCGGTCTCACCGAGATTATGTTATGCCCAAACCCTAACCATATCGGTCCTACCGAGTTGTATGTCAGTCCCACCAAAAATCTCTAACGGTCACTAGGTTTACCTTTTCGGTCCGACCGAGTTTGTTGATTCGGTCCCACCGAGATTGGAAAACTGTGTGTAACGGTTGGATTTTGTGTGGAGGCTATATATACCCCTCCACCTCCTCTTCATTCGTGGAGAGAGCCATCAGAACACATACACAATTCCAACTCATATGTTTTGAGAGAGAACCACCTACTCATGTGTTGAGATCAAGACATTCCATTCCTACCATATGAATCTTGATCTCTATCCTTCCCAAGTTGCTTTCCACTCAAATCTTCTTTCCACAAAATCCAAATCCTATGAGAGAGAGTTGAGTGTTGGGGAGACTATCATTTGAAGCACAAGAGCAAGGAGTTCATTAGCTACACACCATTTGTTACTTCTTGGAGAGTGGTGTCTCCTAGATTGGCTAGGTGTCACTTGGGAGCCTCCGACAAGATTGTGGAGTTGAACCAAGGAGTTTGTAAGGGCAAGGAGATCGCCTACTTCGTGAAGATCTACCGCTAGTGAGGCAAGTCCTGTGTGGGCGATGGCCATGGTGGGATAGACAAGGTTGCTTCTTCGTGGACCCTTTGTGGGTGGTTGCTTCTTCGTGGACCCTTCGTGGACTCGCGCAACCGTTACCCTTTATGGGTGGAGCCCTTCATGGACTCACGCAACCGTTACCCTTTGTGGGTTGAAGTCTCCATCAACGTGGATGTAGGATAGCACCACCTATCCGAACCACGGGAAAACATCCGTGTCTCCAATTGCGTTTGAATTCTCCAAACCCTTCCCTTTACATTCTTGCAAGTTGCATGCTTTACTTTCCGCTGCCAATATACTCTTTGCATGCTTGCTTGAATTGTGTGATGATTGCTTGACTTGTCCTACAATAGCTAAAATCTGCCAAGAACTAAAATTGGGAAAAGGTTAAGCTTTTATTTGGTCAAGTAGTCTAATCACCCCCCTCTAGACATACTTTCGATCCTACAAGTGGTATCAGAGCTTTGGTCTCCATTTGCTTTGATCTCCATAGCTTTTGGTGGTCATAGCCTTGGTTTCACAACCTAGGAGAGTATGGCGTCTAGCGAGGGAAATTATCACCGTAAAGGTCCTTACTTTGATGGTACTAATTTTGCTAGTTGGAAACATAAAATGAAAATGCATATTCTTGGACATAACCCCGCCGTTTGGGCTATTATGTGTGTTGGTTTGCAAGGTGACTTCTTTGATGGGAAAGAACCAAACCGTGAAGCTACCGCGGATGAGTTGAAGATGTTGCAATACAATGCTCAAGCTTGTGATATTCTCTTCAACGGATTGTGCCCCGAAGAATTCAACAAAATCAGCCGTCTTGAGAATGCAAAGGAAATTTGGGACACTTTGATTGATATGCACAAAGGTACCGACTCCGTCAAGGAATCCAAGTTGGATGTGCTTCAAAGTCAACTTGACAAATTCAAAATGAAGGATGGTGAAGGTGTCGCTGAAATGTACTCTAGGCTTGCTCTCATCACAAATGAGATTGCCGGCTTAGGAAGTGAAGAGATGACCGATAGATTCATCATCAAGAAGATTCTAAGAGCCTTGGATGGAAAATATGATACCGTGTGCACATTGATCCAAATGATGCCCAATTATAAAGATCTCAAGCCAACGGAGGTGATTGGAAGAATTGTTGCTCATGAGATGTCACTTAAGAATAAAGAGGAACTTCACAACAAATCAAGTGGTGCCTACAAAGCCTCATGTGAAGCCCCTACATCATCAAGTGAGAAACAAAACTTCAATGAAGAATTGAGCTTAATGGTGAAGAACTTCAACAAGTTCTACAAGAGCAGAAGCAAAGATAGAAGCTTCAAGTCAAGGTCCTACAATGACAAAAGATCTTCTAGTCGAGAGAGAAACTGCTACAGTTGTGGAAGACCCGGACACTATTCCAATGAGTGCACGGCTCCCTACAAGAGAAGAGAAGATTCTCCAAAAAGAAGAAGCAAAGAATCACCACCAAGGGAGAGAAGGAGTAGAGATGATCATTATGAACGAAGATACTCACGGAGAAGCAAGGATTCAGAAAGGAAGGAAAAATCATCAAGGAGCTACACAAAACGAAGACATCAAGCTCATGTTGGTGAATGGGTATCCAGCTCCGACTCCGACAGCCACTCCGAGAGAAGTTATCACTCCGACTCCGAAGATACTCAAGATGAAGGTGTTGCCGGTCTAGCACTTGTGTAAACCAACTCCTACGACATATTTGACTCACCAAATGAAGGAATTGGAAGATGCTTCATGGCCAAAGGTCCTAAGGTAACACACCCCGAGTATGTTGATTTCAATAGTGATGAAGATGACTTGTTAGGTGATGATTTGCTTGTTGACAACTCTAGTGATGAATACTATGATGAAAGGTCAATTAATCATGCTAATCAAGATAAAACGAATGACAATGTTAAGGAGAAGATTGAGGCTCTAACTAAAGAACTAAACACTCTTAAGTTAGCTCATGAAACTATCTTCGAAGATCATCGAGAACTTTTAAGAGCTCATGAGAAATTACGCTTTGAAAAGCTCAATCTTGAGCAAGAGCATGAGTTCTTAAAGGCAATCAATGATGATCTCTGCAAGAAAAGTTCTTCTCACATTGCCAAGCGTTTACTCTTATCCACTTACATGCCTCAAGTCAAGTCTAGTAACAAGAACAAGAAAGATTCTTCCTCTAGTAGTAACAATGATCATGCTAAATCCAATATTGTTGCTTCTAGTAGTTCTCTTGATTCCACTAATGATTCTCTTAGCCAAGTTACACTTGAGCAAGAAAATAGCTTATTGAATGGAATTATAGAGAAAGGAGTGTACAAAAGCCTTGCCGGGAGTAAGCAATTCGAGGAAATTGTGCGCAAGCAAGGAATGCACCGGAAGAATCAAGGTGTTGGTTTTGAACGAAAGTTCAATGCCAATGGAGTTGAGCGGGAAGAAGATCAATACCCCAAGACAAAGTTTGTTCCTCAACAAGAGAAGTATGATACTTCTTTCAAGGGGACACAAGCTCAAGATGATCTTCCACCACAAGACTACAAGCAAAAAGGCAAGGACAAGCTTCAAGAGGAAATTGATGCATTTGAAGAAGCTCCTAAGACCTTAGTCAAGTGGATTCCCAAGACTACTTCAAGTTCCACTTCATCAAGTACGACTACAACTCCAAGGATTCCCATCAAGATGGTGTGGATCCAAAAGAAGAAGAACTAAAGAGTTCTTGAGGGTGACTCCACCAACATACTTCACTCTTATCATTTTGGCAAGAACAAGTGCAATCAACTTCCACATCTTGCACTAGTTCAAGGAGTCACAAACCCTCTTGTTGGTAAGACAAGGGACAAGGTAACCTAAAAGTTTTCATGGACATCATCTTGTGTGTGCATCACTCTATGTCTATGGATATCCTTGTTTGTTCCTTGCGGGAGTAACCCATGTAGGTATTGAAAGTGCAATTCACTCAAAGGGATAGCTCCAAGTGATCTACATCAACATTGAGCATCCACATCTTCAACATCTACATGAAGTCATCATCGACAAAACCCGAGGTTAGTTCATCCCTCTAAGGGGGGACATCACATCTAGGGGGAGCTTTACTCTAAGACTTGAGCTAAAGCAACTCTAAAGATGTGAACACAACAATGCTTTATGTAAAAGTGGTAACCCCACTTGAGCTTAAACGATGAGTATGACCTATGATCAAGTGTTCTCACTTGACTCCTAAGTCAATATACTCATATATAGATGACCTTGTCATCGCAAATTGCTTGATAGATGCTAGAATTGGTTGTGCATGCCTTGTCACATATTTCATTTGCCATCTTATTGTGTGAGCATGCTGGTTGCATATTTTACTCATTCGAGGACATCCACTTGTTGTTTTGATTGTTTGGTTTTAGTTTCTTTTGCCAAGTGGATGGACAAGAATGCCTAAGAACCTCCTCTAGCTATCTATGCTTTTCTCGTCTCAAACTCTATTCATGCTACATCACAAAATTGATCAAGTCAGATTCGAACCACTCTATGTGAGGAGCGCTCGGAGTCCCTGATTCGTCATAGACTTAAACTTCCAAAACCTCTTTATGATTCTCGGTCTGACCGATACCCCACTTTCGGTCCTACCGAGATCATTAAGTTGATCTAGGTTTTCGATCTCGGTGCAACCGATTTGAACTTTTCGGTCACACCAAGTTTCAGTAACTGCTTGCAGTTATGAATCTCGGTGCCACCGAGTTGTTCCACTCGGTCACACCGACAGGGTCGGGCTATATATAGTCACGGGCAAAATTTGGAAATTTCTCCGAACCCCTTCGCCTGCACGATAGCCTGCTCTGCCAACGTGGTCTCCGGATCGTCTTCTCGCCGCCAGCCGCCTCCAGTCGCTGGTCTCCGTCGCCGTCAACGGGAATTCTACCCCGCCGTTGCCGCCGTAGCGAGTCTCCGCCGAACTAGGGTATGGACTCGATCTTTGTGCTATTCCCCAATCCAATTCTTAGCACATTGTGATCATCATGATTCTTGCCACGATTGAAACACTCCTATCCAGTCAATACGCTCGTAGATTAGGTTTGATTCGAAAATTTTAGGGTTAGGTTTCCGTCGAAACCATCTCGGACCCACCGAGTTGAAAAACTCGGTCCCACCGATTTGGCTTATGCCATTGCACAAGTGAGACTCGGTCTGACCGAGAATTACTTATCGGTGTGACCGATTTTGGAACTTTGTGAAACCCTAGCAGTCTCGGTGCCACCGAACTGTGACTCGGTCTGACCGAGTTCACTAGTTTAGGTTCCAAAACTGCTTCGGTATCACCGAGTTTGAAAATCGGTAGATCCGAGATGATTTCAGTGGGAAACTAAAACTAAGTTTTTGGATCATTCTTTTGCAAAAATCTCTGCATTTTGTGATGCTCATCTATTCTACCTCATCTATAAACTATTCACAGGGTCAGCAATTAGAATTTGCAACATGTCTGATCAGAGTGACAGCCAGAACATGTCAGAAGAGCAAGTGCAGATGAGTGAGGGCACTAGTCCCTCAAGTTCTTCAGATGATGGCAGCAGGAGCACCCCTAGCAATTTGCCAAAAGCTGCCACCAGACAAATGAAGAAGAGGACTTCAGATTCTGAGGATGAAGATTATGTGGCAGAGGAAGAGGCCACATCAAAGAGAGTTGAGCCAGTCAAGGCACAAAGCCAGGCTTGAAAATCAAAAGGCCAGCAGGCAGGCAGCCTATGTCAAAGGCTAGAGCTTCAACTGAAAAGCCTGCACCCATAGAGCCAGTT
The DNA here is from genome assembly GCF_056163025.1 of Triticum urartu. NCBI lineage: Eukaryota > Viridiplantae > Streptophyta > Magnoliopsida > Poales > Poaceae > Triticum > Triticum urartu. The sequence goes on from NC_141874.1 coordinate 728,676,704, forward strand.
GCTGCTGAAGGCAAGAAAAGGAAGGAAAGGGTCAAGAAGACCGTAGCCAGAGTGCTTGGAAAGGCTTCCATCATGGAAGAGGAAGAGGAAGAAGAGGTTGCTGCACCAGCACCTAAGGCACCTAAGCTTATGGGTGATGCTATCAGGACAGGGGCTGCTGCATCTAAGCCCAAAGAAGCATCCAAAGCTGCCTCCAAGCCCAAGTCTGCACCAAAGAGAAATACAAGGAGCATCCCAGCTGCTGAAAAGAACAAGGCCCCAGTGCCTAAAGCTGCAGAAGAAGAGGAAGAGAATGTTCTGAGAAAGCTCAAACCCAAGATCCCAGACCACAATGATGCTCATCCTGTGGCTGAGGATATGAAACTCAGGAGAGATTCAGGGCTCGGGAAGTGGAGAGAAGCAGATCCGTATGCTTCAAGGAGAAGAACTGCTGTGGATTACAGATTTCACACCAAGGAACAGCAGGACTTCTATGAGATAGTGCTGCTAGATAAGAAGCCCATTGTTTGTGACATGAGATGGGTCGACTGGACCTACATGAAGGAAAATGAGGAACATTATCCTGGAGTGAAAGACAGCTTCATAGCGTGTGGAGTAGCTGACTTTGTTGGGCAGAAGCTCACAAAGTGGAACGAGGAGCTTATCATGCAATTCTACTCCATGGCACACTTTTATCCAGATGGGAGGATCACATGGATGTCTGAGGGTACGAGGTACCAATCTACAGTTGCTGAATGGGCTCAGCTGATCAATGCCCCAGAAGAGCAGGATGATGACTTGGATATCTATGCCAAGAAGAAGATGGACCACAACTCAATGTCCAATATGTACAAGGAAATTCCAAATGAAGCACTTGATACTTTCAAGTTTGGGTCTGTGCACTATCTTCTATCAGGGCTGCCAACTATCAATTGGATCTTGAGGCACACCTTATTGCCCAAGTCAGGTGATCACAAGATGATCAGAGGCCATGCGATCAACTTTCTACATGTATTTGATGTGCCTCAGAAGTTCAAGGTGATGAGCCTCATAGTGGAAACTATCAAAAGGAATGAGCAGATCAGAAGAGGAGTTGCGGATATGCCCCTCAGATCCAGGAGCTCATTAACTCAAAGATGGGCACGGGCATATACTTATTGGACAAGGAACACCTGCCCATCCGTCCAGATTTTGAGGACAATGAAGTTGTGATGACTGAGAATGAACCATCATCTGCCCAAGCACAAGCAAAGAAGGAGAAGGCAAGGAAGGAGAAAGCTGCCAAGATGCCAACTCAAGAGGAGGCATCTGAGTACTTCTTGAAAACCAAACAAGAGCAGCTTGGTTACCTGATTGCATCCACCCTACGGATTGAGAAAGGACTAGCCACCCTAACTCAGAACCAGGCAAGCCTAGAGAGAATCATGGAACAAAAGTTCTATGACTTGGATGTCAAGGTGACAGAGATTCAGACTACAGTGGAGCAGCTCCAAGATGACATGCAGGAGAGGAAAGGGAAGACAACCACTGATGCCTTTGCCAGAGTGCCATGAGGTCCGAGGTCGTCTGCAGTGCCAGTTCCTGACACAAGAGCAACTGCCTCAGCTCCAGCTGTAGCACCAGCCCAACCTGCTCCAGCATCTACCTCAGCTCCAACTCCAGCGTCTACTTCAGCGTCTACGGAAGCCTTCGTCCTTGGAGTGATCCGGACTCCACCACCACCAGAAGATCAAGCCTGAGCGTCGATCTAGCACTATGCATTTTCTAGGAACTTTTTGGTAACTTGTTGCCAAAGGGGGAGAAAAGTATAGATCATAGGCTTCGAGAGAGAGAGTGTTGCTTTTATTCTCTCTTGCTTTATTTGGTGGTTTTTCGAACTTTGTTTGCTTTTGAGTGCTTGAGATACTACGTCATTATTTGTGAGACATTGATGATCATGTGTTTGATCATAAGCTACACTTAATGTTTGCCTAATGCTATTATCTTATCTATCTTATGTGATCATTCACTATTCTTGGTGATGAGTGCATGTATTTCATTCTTATCATTTTAAGCGCTCCACCAAGATGTATGTGACATGAAAGAGTAACCCATGATTCTAACTCTTTGTGCATTTGCAGTCCAAAGCAAATTTTAAATATGCACAAATTTAGGGGGAGCTCTTACTTGTCACATACTTCTCAAAGCGACAATATATTTCATGCTTATTATCATTTTTTGAAGCTTTGATTTATATGTTGTCATCAATTACCAAAAAGGGGGAGATTGAAAGTGCAACTATCCCTAGGTGGTTTTGGTAATTCATAACAACATATAGCTCATTGAGCTAATGCTATTCCAAGATGATTATTTCAGGAAAGCTCAATGATTGGCATGGCATGGATGTGAAAGTGGAACCCTCAAAATGCTAAGGACAAAGGATTGGCTCAAGCTCAAAAGCTCAAGACTCTTCATTTTACATTTTAGTGATCCAAGATCACATTGAGTCTTTAGGAAAAGCCAATACTATCAAGGAGGGATGAGGTGTTGCTTAATGAGCCTCTTACTTCATGTGCTTAGTGATATGCTCCAAAACCCTCAACTACTTTCCCATATCCACATATGACCAAAACCCTAAGCCAAACTCGGTCCTACCGATTCTTTCTATCCGGCGCCACCGAGTTTCATTTGTCATAAGCCACTGCCAAACCCTAGCAAATCGGTTCTACCGATAGGGATCTCGGTCTCACCGAGATGGGATTGCAAACTCTCTGTTTCCCTTTCGTAACTTTTCGGTCTCACTGAAAGAGCGAATCGGTCCCACCGAGATTGCAATGTAAATTCAGTGTTTCCTTTTTGTAACTTTTCGGTCTCACCGAAAGAGCAAATCGGTCCCACCGAATTTGCCTGACCAACTCTCTGGTTAGCTAATTACCAAATTCGGTCCCACCGAGTTTGTGTAATCGGTCTCACCGAGATTACGTTATGCCCAAACCCTAACCATATCGGTCCTACCGAGTTGTATGTCAGTCCCACCAAAAATCTCTAACGGTCACTAGGTTTACCTTTTCGGTCCGACCGAGTTTGTTGATTCGGTCCCACCGAGATTGGAAAACTGTGTGTAACGGTTGGATTTTGTGTGGAGGCTATATATACCCCTCCACCTCCTCTTCATTCATGGAGAGAGCCATCAGAACACATACACAATTCCAACTCATATGTTCTGAGAGAGAACCACCTACTCATGTGTTGAGATCAAGACATTCCATTCCTACCATATGAATCTTGATCTCTAGCCTTCCCAAGTTGCTTTCCACTCAAATCTTCTTTCCACAAAATCCAAATCCTATGAGAGAGAGTTGAGTGTTGGGGAGACTATCATTTGAAGCACAGGAGCAAGGAGTTCATTACCTACACACCATTTGTTACTTCTTGGAGAGTGGTGTCTCCTAGATTGGCTAGGTGTCACTTGGGAGCCTCCGACAAGATTGTGGAGTTGAACCAAGGAGTTTGTAAGGGCAAGGAGATCGCCTACTTCGTGAAGATCTACCGCTAGTGAGGCAAGTCCTGTGTGGGCGATGGCCATGGTGGGATAGACAAGGTTGCTTCTTCGTGGACCCTTTGTGGGTGGTTGCTTCTTCGTGGACCCTTCGTGGGTGGAGCCCTTCGTGGACTCGCGCAACCGTTACCCTTTATGGGTGGAGCCCTTCGTGGACTCGTGCAACCGTTACCCTTTGTGGGTTGAAGTCTCCATCAACGTGGATGTAGGATAGCACCACCTATCCGAACCACGGGAAAAACATCCGTGTCTCCAATTGCGTTTGAATTCTCCAAACCCTTCCATTTACATTCTTGCAAGTTGCATGCTTTACTTTCCGCTGCCAATATACTCTTTGCATGCTTGCTTGAATTGTGTGATGATTGCTTGACTTGTCCTACAATAGCTGAAATCTGCCAAGAACTAAAATTGGGAAAAGGTTAAGCTTTTATTTGGTCAAGTAGTCTAATCACCCCCCCTCTAGACATACTTTCGATTCTACAGCTTCATGCGCTCTCGAGAACCTTTGGCTTCGTCTCGTTTCTTGTGAAACGCCTCCTTGAGCTCATGCATCATTGTCTTGAAGTTTTGGACGTATGTCACACTGAGCTGGGCCATATGCTTCTTGAACTGGGCCTTCTCATAGTCAATTTTGTGCTTCAGTTCAACGATTTTCTGAGCAAGAGCCAGCTAAGGAGCAATGGCGCCGTGGAAGGAGACGCTGAGGCCAATTGGAAGTTGAAGATCATCAAAGATGATATTTGGGGTGTCAAACCACTCATCAATGAAGTTGTTCAATACTTCCACATCAAAGAGAGGCAAATCATTGAAGATTTCCGCTTCTTGCTTGCTCTTTATCAGCAGCTCAAGAGCATCGTCAACAAGATCGTCTTCACTCGACAGATCAATGGCATCATTCTCATTTCTTAGAACAGTAGCAAGGGTCAGTGTTTGACCAGTGGTGTGCATGGGCTTCTTCTTCTTCTCGGTCTTGGAGATGCGTGAGAGATCTTCAGAGTGTACACTTGGTGTAGGAGGAGAAGTGGCCAGAGGCTTCGCTCGCGAAGCACTTGGTGCAGTGGAAGGCTTCGAAGCCTTGGGTTTCTTCAGCTTCTTCGGCTTCGGTGGTGCAGGCGCTTCGTCAGAATTAGCGTCATCTAAGAGTGATCCACGGCTGTCCCTTGAACCATAATGTGAGTGATGAGACCTTCTAGATTGTAGAAGGGCCCAACAATATTGGGTTCAGCCTCACGTGTGCCATCGGCACGAGGAGCAGAGGGACCGAGGTTGAAGTCTAAGCCTCGCGACTTCTTGTTCTCTTTGGCCGAGTTCTTGGCGAACTGGAAGTTGCGCTTGAACAGATTGTCTTCACGACACCACAATAGAGAAGATGGGTCGGCATCAGCAGGCTGTGGTCCACGGACCATGCATGGGTAGAAACCTTGATCAATAGCTTCAGATCTGGACTTGGGTGGAAGATTTTTGTACAAGATATCTCCCCAGGGTTGCTTCATGGCATTCTTTTCAGCATATTCCTGGGTCACGAATCTGTACTTGAACCATTGCTCTGCCCAATATCTTCAAATCCATTGTATTCATGTTTTGCGCTGATTGTAATCCTCTTCTAGATCTGTCTTGTACAGCTCATAGAGGCCAGGAGGCAAATCTCTTGATGTTCCCCCACGGCGCTGTCTGCCTCCCTTCCTTGCTGACTTATCTATTGGCATGAAGTTCAGGCTGAATGGCTTCAAAACTGTCAAAGTCTTCCGTCTGCTGGTCAGACAGAAACTAGCTTCGGGAGAGTTGATATGATGCTATAAGAATTCTGTAAGTGAATGCAGACTATGAGAACCAAGGGATTCTCCCACGGACATGTACCTGTGACAGCATTAGAGATGCGAGGGAAGGGGAAGAGGTCATATGCATTCTCAGAAGATTTTTGAAGATAAATCAGTTTAGAAGACATTGACCTCATAGCGCAAAGACATTCACTTATATGTTGAGAGTTGGTTCCAGATTTGTATGAATCCAAGAATAGGTACAAGTGAGGAATCTAACTACGTGTGAAGCATAAGTGAATATACTAGGCATATTATGAGATGCAGAACAGGATATACCCAAATTTGTGGCGGCAGAAACCACTTTTGGTAGAAAGGATGAATCTATCGAATAAAAAAGACAGTAAAAAGAGAGTTTTAATTTACCACACGATGAACTGCTAGACGGAGTAGAAGATGAGGCCAAGTAGTTCAATCTTCCGTGCCCTAACTTGGCGACGGAGGACACCTATGGCAGCGTGGGAGAAGACGATGTCCGCGCCGGCGTGAGGACGGCGTCGGTGAGGTCGCGGCAACTAAGCGCTTCATCACCGGCGTCGTCGAGTGCTAGCGGTGGCGCTAGGGTTTTTCGAGGTGGAGAGGTGGAATAAGGATTTTTGACCGCGATGTGATGTGCATTTATAAGGAGAGGGACGACACAGCGTAATTACGTAGGTGCCCCTGGCGGTTCACATCTGAGGGACACATGGCAAACATGCAACACATTGGAAGTTGTTCCATGATCCCACGCACGCCTGGACTGTTGGGTGGTCGTTCCGGCTTCTCCGGGTTTCAGGCAATAAGAATTGAGCATTTAAAACAGATTTAATGTTTGTCTCTGTATCTTCTGCTGACAAGGACGCAGAGAAGATATTCGACGGTTCCAATAGAATGCATATGATTTGGATAGATAGATTTGAGAAGAAAGCATAGATAGGTTAGGGTCCGATCACATTCACTTAGTCCAAAAGATTCAAATGAGAAGACATAGCAATAAGTGAATGTTGTAGAGGACAAAATACTAATATGTGTATGTATCAGAATAAGATCAAATCAACATTGTGAAGATAAACATGAAGTCATGTTAATATTGAAGACAAACCAAATGCGAATACTTAGCAAATGTAACAACAGGAGAAACACTTCAAATAAAGGTTTGGTGGTGGCGTTACCCACCGTATAGGAAGTATTAGACCCAGACAGGGCGCACAATTATCGTGGCACTCCAAAGTCAAATTCCGCATTAATGTATTCACATTGAGAGTGTAAGTCTTCATTGATTGAACACATACATTACTTCGTGTGTTGCACATCTAAGTCATCAACATGCATAAGTGTTAGGATGTGTGCCTGATCACAGGACATTCGAGGATTCCAAGATATTTAGCTCACACCGCAACTTGCAAAACCTTTTCTCATCCAAGGGCTTTGTGAAGATATCTGCCAATTGCTCTTCAGCGTTGACGTGTATGATATCAATATCTTCCTTCATGACATGATCTCTGAGAAAGTGATGATGAATTTCAATGTGCTTTGTCTTCGAGTGCTGAACTGGGTTGTTGGCAATCTTGATGGCGCTTTTGTTGTTGTAGTAGAGTGGTACTTGTTTCAGATGGATGCCATAGTCCTTGAGTGTTTGGGGTGTAAGCCAAATATCGAAGAATTCGCTTCACAGCTAAGTGATGCGATTCCTTTGGTGCCGCTAGTAATTGAGCACACATGCAAACACTAAGCATGATATCTGGCCTAGATGCACATAAATAAAGTAAAGAACCAATCATGGAGCGGTATACCTTTTGATCGAACTCTTTACCATTGGCGTCGGGACCCAGATGACTCTTGGTTGGCATTAGCGTCGTGTAACTTTTGTAGTCTTGCATTCCAAACTTATTCGGGCAGTCTTTGAGGTATTTCTCTTGAGATATGAAGATGCCATTGCTTTGCTGACGAATTTGAAGACCAAGGAAGAACTTCAGCTCACCCATCATGGACATCTGATATTGCTCTTGCATCATGTGTCCAAATTCATCACTGTATTTCTGGTTGGTGCAGCCGAAGATAATGTCATCCATGTATATTTGGCACACAAATAGTTCACCATCATATGTCTTCGTGAAGAGTGTGGGATCCGGGGAACCAGGTTTGAAGCCTTTGCTCTTCAGGAAGTCTTTGAGTGTGTCATACCAAGCGCATGGGGCTTGTTTGAGGCCATACAATGCCTTGTTGAGCTTGTATACCATATCAGGACGTTTTGGATCTTCAAAGCCAGGTGGTTGTGCAACATACACTTCTTCTTCAATCTTGCCGTTGAGAAAAGCACTCTTCACATCCATTTGATACAGAAGGATGTTGTGATGATTTGCGTAGGCTAGCAGTATGCGAATGGCTTCCAGCCTAGCCATAGGAGCAAATGTTTCATTGAAGTCAATCCCTTCAACTTGAGTGTCTCCTTGAGCAATGAGACGAGCCTTGTTTCTAACAACTTGACCATGCTCATCTTGCTTGTTGTGATATATCCATTTTGTGCCTATTATGTTGTACTTGCGAGGGTCAGGACGCTTGAAAAGTTCCCAAACATTGTTCAGGTTGAACTGTTGTAGCTCTTCTTGCATAGTTTGAATCCATTCAGGTTCCATGCATGAAGGCTTCAACAACTTTCTTGGGTTCAGGTATTGAGACAAATGCAAAGTGCCCACAGAAATTTGCTAGCTGTGTTGCTCTTGAACGAGTGAGTGGAACAGGCGCATTGATGCTATCAATTATCTTCTCAATTTGTACTTCATTTGCAACACGAAGATGAACTGGACGATGATTTTGTTCTTGCTGATCATTATCATTGTCAGGAGGATTGTCTTCAGGCTGAGCATTGTCTTCAGGTTGATTAGGTGTAGAAATGATAAGTGCCTCTTCAGGCTATGCTTCATTTGGTATGATTTCTCCAGTTCCCATAAGCTTGATGGATTCACTAGGTGGAACTTCATCTAGCACATTTGGCAGGTGCTCTCTTTGCGAGCCGTTAGGCTCATCGTACCGCACATCCACAGTTTCAACCACTTTATAGTGAAAGAGGTTGAAGACTCTGTAGGAGTGTGAATCCTTTCCGCAACCAAGCATAAAACCTTCATGTGCTTTCAGTGCAAATTTTGAAGTGTGATGTGGATCCTTGATCCAGCACCTAGCACCAAATACTCTAAAGTAACTGACATTTGGCTTCTTACCAGTGAGGAGTTCATAGGATGTCTTCTTCAGAAGCTTGTGAAGATAAACATGGTTGATGACATGGCATGCAGTATCAATAGCTTTAGGCCAAAACTTTCTTGGAGTCTTGTATTCATCAAGCATCATCCGTGCCATCTCAATGAGTGTTCTGTTCTTGCGCTCCATGATGTCATTCTGCTGAGGTGTGTACGGAGCTGAGAACTCATGAGTGATGCCCAATGTATCCAGGTAAAGGTCGAGGCCGGTGTTCTTGAACTCTGTGCCGTTGTCACTTCTGATATGCTTAATCTTGACGCCATAGTTGTTCATGGCATGGTTGGCGAAGCGTCTGAAGACATCCTGCACTTCAGTCTTGTAGAGAATTATATGCACCCACGTATATCTTGAATAATCATCAACAATGACGAAGCTATAGAGACAAGCAGTAGTAGTGAGAGTAGAGTAGTTAGTAGGGCTAAATAAGTCCACGTGTAGCAGCTCGAAGGGTTGAGATGTCGTCATGATTGTCTTCGAGGGATGCTTGGCCCTTTTCATCTTTCCAGCTTCGCAGGCACCACACAGATGATCTTTCTTGAACTTGACGCCCTCGATGCCTATGACGTGCTTCTTTTTTGCGAGAGTGTGCAAGTTCCTCATGCCAGCATGCCCTAGCCTTCGATGCCAGAGCTAGCACTCTGAAGCTTTTGCTAGAAGACATATGGCAAGCTGTGGTTGTCGGTGTCAAAACCGGCGGATCTCGGGTAGGGGGTCCCGAACTGTGCGTCTAAGGCGGATGGTAACAGGAGGCGGGGGAAACAACGTTTACCCATGTTCGGGCCCTCTCGATGGAGGTAATACCCTACTTCCTTCTTGATTGATCTTGATGATATGAGTATTATAAGAGTTGATCTACCACGAGATCATAGAGGCTAAACCCTAGAAGCTAGCCTATGATTATGATTGTTGTTGTCCTATGGACTAAACCCTCCGGTTTATATAGACACCGGAGGGGGCTAGGGTTACACAGAGTCGGTTACAAGGGAGGAGATCTACATATCCGAATTGCCAAGCTTGCCTTCCACGCAAAGGAGAGTCCCATCCAGACATAGTACGAAGTCTTCAATCTTGTATCTTCATAGTCCAACAGTCCGGCCAAAGTACATAGTCCGGATGTCCGAGGACCCCCTAATCCAGGACTCCCTCAGTAGCCCCTGAACCAGGCTTCAATGACGATGATCCGACGCGCAGATTGTCTTCGGCATTGCAAGGCGAGTTCTTCTCCAAATTCTGAGTACCTGTCGAGTAGTGTCCGGCTTCCCATAAATGTTGCACTCCTTGGCTTCTGCGCCTAGTAATTGATATCTTCCACGTGTCGAGCGAATGCGAGAAGTTGGGGCATTTTTACACTTGCCACCCTAACCATGCGAGTAAATTGTCTATTTAAAGAGCCGGGGATCCTTATATCCAGATCAAACCATCCTCCCATAGCGAGTATCCATCGGAGCACGCCCGGAAAAATCCATCCCATCGTGGCCGGCCATTGCACCTCCTCCTCTCGCTCCCGTAGCCCTAAGCCAGGCAATTGGAAGAAGTGTTCCGTCTCTCACAACCAATTAGTAGAGTTGCAGACCCAAGGGTTTCTCCCTCATGCATATATGGTCCCCGTCCGAGCTGGACTAGCCACTTACAATGGCGGGGAGCAAGCGGAGAGCTTTCCCAACCCATCCATGGGGGAGCGGGTATGCCTTGTCCCTTACTTATTGAGGGGACATGGATTTCCAATCCATCCGTTCCTCCGCGGGCTCCAGGAGTTCTACGGCCTCCACCTACATAATTTTACTCCCGCCTCCATATTACACATCGCTGGCTATGTCGCCCTTTGCGAGATGTTTTTGGGCTACAAAGCTCATTTCGAGCTCTAGAAGAGGCTATTCTGCCTCGTACCCCGTACACAGGAGGGGTCAATATATCAAGTGGGCAGAGCCGAGATATGGCGCATCGTTGGGACCAGATATCTGTCCGGTACTCCGAAGAAGATATCTGAAGACTGGCCTTCGGAGTGGTTTTATATGGAGGACGTCCCCCTCCCGGACCCTGTTCGGATGGGCCTTCCTGAGTTTGATAACGCCCCTTTGAAGAAACGCCGCAGCTGGCGCCCTCGGAGCCCCCAGGAGGAAGATAACAGAGAGGTCCTTTACTTGATGGTCCGGATACAAACGCTGGCCAAATCAGGATTGACAATAATCAAGATTAAGTTAATATGTATAATGCGGGGGGGGGGGGGGGGGGTGGGGGGGTGCAGCCACTTCAATATCGGGGACAACCCATGTGGCACTTCAATGGAGAGGACGATTGTCGGTGTCAAAACCGGCGGATCTCAGGTAGGGGGTCCCGAACTGTGCGTCTAGGCGGATGGTAACAGGAGACAAGGGACACAATGTTTTTACCCAGGTTCGGGCCCTCTTGATGGAGGTAAAACCCTACTCCTGCTTGATTAATATTGATGATATGGGTAGTACAAGAGTAGATCTACCACGAGATCAAAGAGGCTAAACCCTAGAAGCTAGCCTATGGTATGATTGTTGTTCGTCCTATGGACTAAAACCCTCCGGTTTATATAGACACTGGAGAGGGCTAGGGTTACACAGAGTCGGTTACAATGGGAGGAGATCTACATATCCGTATTGCCAAGCTTGCCTTCCACGCCAAGGAAAGTCCAATCCGGACACGGGACGAAGTCTTCAATCTTGTATCTTCATAGTCCGAGAGTCCGGCCAAAGGTTATAGTCCGGCTATCCGGACACCCCCTAATCCAGGACTCCCTTAGTAGCCCCTGAACCAGGCTTCAATGACGATGAGTCCGGCGCACAGATTGTCTTCGGCATTGCAAGGCGGGTTCCTCCTCCGAATACTTCATAGAAGATTTTGAACACAAGGATAGTGTCCGGCTCTGCAAAATAAGTTCCACATACTGTCGTAGAGAGAATAATATTTACACAAATCTAATCTGCTAACGTATTCCATAGCGTGTCATCACGCCATAGCCAAGCCTTTATTTGAACCGTTTTTACTGTCCCACCTCAGCATGTTTTGCGAGGCGGTTTCCTTGGCACGTCTTGTCGAAGCAGAGATCGTGTCCCCTTATCCCGGGATTCTCATCAATACGGGCGTGGGTAACCCAACCGCGCCATTGATTACGACGCTTGGGAGATAAGAGAGTTTTACCAGGCTGGTGGGGACGCATAGTTTCGTCCGCCCATATAAGGGGATAAGGATCCGCCTTTCCATCCATGCCTTCTTCCTCCTTTGCTCATCCATTTTTGCACACTCAAGCTCCAGCGCCCAAGTCCACATTCCTCACCTCAACCTTCTCCAGCCATGTCCGGAGCGGGAGGCAAGTGGATGGTCTCCTCCATTATGGAGGGACACATCAAGAAGCTGAGGAAAGCCGGGTACTTGTCTGATGACATCGCGCACTGGCTCCCAGACGAGGGGCAGCTCATCCCCACCCCCAGGCCCCATGAGAGGGTGGTGTTCCTCACCCATTTCTTCCGCGGACTAGGCTTCCCTCTCCACCCATTTGTCTGGGACTCATGTTCTACTACGGCCTGGACTTCCACGATCTAGCCCCGAACTTCATCCTCAACATCTCGGCTTTCATCGTCGTGTGTGAGGCCTTCCTCTGCATCCAGCCCCACTTTGGCCTATGGCTGAAGACCTTCAATGTCAAGCCGAAGGTAGTGGGCGGCCGCCAGGCGGAGTGCGGTGGTGCCATGGTGGGCAAGATGCCCAACGTCCTATGGCTCGAGGGCTCCTTCATGGAGACCATAAAGGGGTGGCAATCGGGGTGGTTCTACATCACCGAGCCGCGTGACCCTGAATGGGTCGCAGCCCCCAAGTTCCGATCCGGAATCCCTACGCGGCTCACCTCCTGGAAAGAGAAGGGCCCGTCGTGGGGTAAAAAAGGAGAGCTGACTGGACTCCAAACATGCGTCCAAAACCTGGTGAGCAAGAAGCTCAAACTTGTTAACGTAGTCCAGGTCATGCTCATCCGCCGGATCCTCCCGTGCCAACAACGGGATTTCAGCTTGTGGGAGTTCAACCCGGCCCAGCACCGAACTCTGAGCAGGCTCTTCGACACAACATACGAAGATGCCTGGAAGGTGCTATTCAAGGGCGCCGAGGCTCCCGCATCCGCTACCGAGGATCGTGGATTCAGCATGCAGCGTCAAGCCAACGCGGTAAGCTGTTTTTACCTCTTACAGGATATTTGTCTTTCATAGTTTGACTCTATACAGGATCTACCCCCATGCCTTTGACAGGACTGGCAGAGGACGGCCGAACAGATCAACTGTCCGGCTCCTTTGCCCGAAGACCCAGTGGACGCCCACTTGGCGGAGCTGCTGGTTCCGGCACCTTACGTGGTGCCGGAGAAGAAGGCCAAGAAGAAGGCCATGGGAACCCGGAAGAGTTCAGGCGCCCGGTGGAGTCGCACTCATCATCCGATGACTCCGAGGCGCACTCCTCCCACGAAGACGAGGAGGAGGAAAGAGAGGTTTCTTCCCCAGCAGGGGGAGAAAAGAAAAGGAAGGCCGCCCCAACTAGGGAGGCCGGAGGGTCCAAGAAAGGGAGGACCCTCCCTACGGACTACTCCACCAATGCCGACGACGGCGAAGAGGAGTGGCCGCTCAGGGCCAAGCCCCTGGCAAAATCGTAAGTATTCGGATACCTGAGTGACTCATGGCGTTCCTTTATTGCACAGCTTCTCCTGATGCCTAATATAATTATGCAGTCCGCCCAAAGCCCGGCTCGACGTGTCGTCGAGCGGCTCCCTGGATTCGTCGGATGTGAATAGTTTTTCACTTCCGACCGCTACCTCCCCCCGCCCTACGGACGACGCCGAGGTGTTGTCCCAAAAGGTTCCAAGCCAGGAGGAGGTGGTCCTGGAGGCGCTGCAAGGCGACCTCCCGGACTCCAGGCGCAAAGGGGAAAAAACCCCAAGGGCTCCAAGTCCGGCCCTGGGCCGGACACCGCACTAGAACCTTCAATGGTTCCGGAGTCTGTCAGGCGGCCCCCTAGTAAGAAGGGCAAGCCTACGACGCCGGTGACCTCCGTCCAACCGGAGGCACCGGATAATTTGCTGGAGGTGCTTAATGGCGCCTCCATCGACGAGGAGCACCGCACTATTATGAGTGCGGTGATCCAGAAGGTTCAGTCCGCCAAAAGCGGGCTGACTGAAGCCTGTGCCAGCCTGCTAACAGGCTTTGAGGTATGTGAAAAATATGTGAAAATATTACCGCATAGACAGTAGCCCCTGATGCTCTGTTTGGCGTTCGGAAAGAAAAGCCGAATGGAGGATCTAACAACATTCGCAGGAGTCTAACATAATTAAGTCAATATGCATATGCAGGCTTCGCTGCTGGCCTCTGCCGCACTGAGTGTGGAGGTGGATGCACTGAAGCAGAGCCTCGAGCGGTCCGAGCAAGAGCTCGGCCTTGCTAAAAAGGAGCTCGAGGAAAAAGAAGGTAAGTAATACCTTGTGGAGTATATCTAAAAAGATGCAGCTGCAAAAAATGACAGGATTGCTATTGGTGTCCTAGGGGCCACGACTGAGGTGGCGACCCTTAAGCAAGCGCTTTCCGAGGTCGAAAAGAAGGCGGCCACGAAGCGCACCGAGCGGGAGAAACATGAGGCGCGGGTTGGCGAGGTGCAACAAGAGATCCTGGCTCTCATGAAAAAACATGAGAGTTTGGAGTTTGACTCAAAGACGCGAGAGTCCGAGCTCGCGGCGGCCCTTGAAAGCGCCAAGTCTGCCAAGGCCGAAGCCTAGAAAGCCCTCCAGGAAGTTGAGGCAATGAAGAAGATAGCGGTGGGTAAGGCATTATTTATGCAAAGCAAGCACGTGAAAGTGAATTACTTGTTACTTACCCGAATCCGGAGCTCTCCAGGAGCATTCGCAGATTTGCCCCGTAGCGTGTCAGATGCCGCCGCCTTCTACCGGGCTGAGGAGGGCAGCTCGACGGAGAAGGTGTTCTGGTCTCAGTATGCTGAGGCCGGACACTCGGTGCCCTTGAGCGACCAGCTGAAGCAACTGGTCGAGCTCCATAAGGTGGCTGAACAGGCCATGAAGGGACTTATAGTTCGGCTGTGGCCTGGAGAGGCCCTGCTTGGGAGCTACTTCGGGCTGGTGAGGCGGCTGGTGGATGCCTGTCCGTGGCTTGAAGTCGTCAAGCGCTCCGTCTGCATCGAAGGTGCCCGTAGGGCGCTTACCCGTGCTATAGTGCACTGGGGCAAGATGGATGCGGAGAAGCTTGTGAAGGACAAGCCACCGCAGGGCAAGGAGCATCGCCACCCCGAGATGTATTATGAGGGCGTCCTGAAGGGCACCCGCCTTGTGGTGGACGAATGTTCCAAAGATTTAATATTTGAGTGAACTTGTCCGTTTTATCCTGTGCGCTGAAAACTTGTTCATATGCACTATGCAACGCTTGTTTTAATTTAAAATATTACCTTCTATGCGGCCGTTTATCGAGTCTGAGAGATGGCGAGTCGTCGGCTTCTGCCCCCATGCCATGAGTGCTGGGGTGTTCGGGATAAACCCGAGCACTCTTTTTCCCATTCTTGGGTCCTTCGAGGGAGGTCCTCAGCACAACGAACAAGGCAATCGGACTATAATGCGTTATCACTCTCACTTAGCCAGAGAATTCTATAATTTTAAATTTTAGCGAAGCCCCTAGTGTTCGGAAGACCGAGTTCGGGGCGCTATACACGCCTAGGTCGGACAAAGCCGACTCCTCGCTCTAAGCGGCATAAGTCTTTAGGGACTCGAAACCTCCCAAACAGCGACCAGCTCTCACCCTATCATGACAGTTAGTTTTAGCTTTCTCTATTGAGGTGCTTAGCCCAGCTCAACTAGGGCACAATCGCAGTAGTTCTCCCAGCGCTACCTTAGCCGATATAGAGGAACGTAAGGTACCAAAACATGGGAGCCGGGCAAACCCAACTATTGACCAAAGACATGATTCGTAGCTGATGCGTATAATGCTATAAGTTCGGAGGGCCGCACTTTGTGAAAGTGTTCGGACTTCTCACGCCGTATTATGGGGTGCTTGAGCCCCTGGCGTATGGACCATACCAAAGTGTATGGGTGCTAAATGTCATAACTGAACATATGTATTGAAAAAGAAATGAATAGAGAATGCAATAATAAGCTGAAGCTAAGCATTGTTTATTTTAAAAGGCTGCTGTGAAAGCAGAACGATACAAATAGTGTGATAAGCAAGAGATGGGACTATTTGACATGTCCCCCTCCAGGGGCGAGCTGCGAGATGGTATGTAAGACATGTATTTTACTCGTTATAGAGACCACCTGGGAATTCGACGTAGCTTTCTGCCTCCTTGGTTGTTGCATCGTGTGTTCGGCGGTTGTACTGCCGGACAGGCCTTCCGAAGAGTGGAGTCCTGAAAGTAGGAAATAATGACAAAATCGGAAGCCCCTAGTGCGGTTGAGCCGCATTTTTGGGCGTGTCGTGGTCGTGCCCCTCCCCCTGTGCCCATGGTATTTTCAGAGCATAGTTACGTACGCGTAGTACTGATTTTGCAGTTTCGCGAGGGCTGGGGTTGGGGCCGCATTGCTACGCTTGCTCGGAACATGCCAGGCGGTCTTGTTGTAGGTTACTCTGGGCGCGCTTGACGGTGTCCGGACGTTTAATAGCCAGACTGGAGAATTGCCTTGAGAGGCTGCTTTGTACTTCCGCTACGAGGGCCGCCGTGTGCTCCTCCGTTCGGAGAGAGCGTTTGGTGTTTCCATTGACCGTAATGACTCCTCGAGGTCCTGGCATCTTGAGCTTGAGATATGCGTAGTGCGGCACCGCATTGAACTTTGCAAATGCGGTTCGTCCGAGCAGTGCGTGATAGCCACTGCGGAACGGGATTATGTCGAAGATTAACTCCTCGCTTCGGAAATTATCCGGGGATCCGAAGACCACTTCAAGTGTAACTGAGCCTGTAGAGTTGGCCTCTACACCTGGTATGACGCCTTTAAAGGTTGTTTTTGTGGGTTTAATCCTTGAGGGATCTATGCCCATTTTCCGCACTGTATCCTGATAAAGCAGGTTCAGGCTGCTGCCGCCGTCCATAAGGACTCTAGTGAGGTGAAATCCGTCAATGATTGGGTCTAGAACCAATGCGGCGAATCCGCCATGGCGGATTCTAGTGGGGTGGTCCCTTCGATCAAAAGTGATCGGGCAGGAGGACCATGGGTTGAATTTTGGGGCGACTGGCTCCAACGCATATACGTCCATGAGTGCACGCTTCCGCTCCCTTTTGGGGATGTGGGTTGCATATATCATGTTCACCGTCCGCACTTGTGGGGGGGAAGCCCTTCTGTCCACTATTGTTCGGCGGCCGAGGCTCTTCGTCCTCGTCGCTGTGCAGCCCCTTGTCTCTGTTTTCGGCATTTAACTTGCCGGCCTGCTTGAACACCCAACAATCCCTGTTGGTGTGATTGGCTGGTTTTTCGGGGGTGCCATGTATCTGGCACGAGCGATCGAGTATACGGTCCAAACTGGACGGGCCCGGAGTGTTCCTCTTAAATGGCTTTTTTCGCTGACCGGGCTTAGAGCCTCTGAATCCGGCATTAACTGCCGTATCTTCAGAGTTGTCGCTGTTAATGCGGCGCTTGTGCTTGTTACGACGCGACCTGCCATTGCTGTCCTTGGTATCCGAATTACCAGGGCTCTTGGTCATGTTCTTGCTACAAGCTAGCCAGCTGTCTTCTCCCGCGCAAAAGCGGGTCATGAGTGTCGTGAGGGCTGCCATAGATTTCGGCTTTTCCTGTCCAAGGTGCTGGGGAAGCCACTCATCACGGATGTTATGCTTGAAGGCTGCTAGGGCCTCTGCGTCCGGACAGTCGACGATTTGATTTTTCTTGGTTAGGAACCGTGTCTAGAATTGTCTGGCAGATTCTTCTGGCTGCTGAATTATGTGGCTCAGGTCATCGGCGTCTGGCGGTCGCACATAAGTGCCCTGGAAATTGTCGAGGAATGCGGCTTCCAGGTCCTCCCAACAACCAATTGATTATGCTGGCAGGCTGTTAAGCCAATGCTGAGCCGGTCCTTTAAGCTTGAGTGGGAGGTATTTGATGGCGTGTAGATCATCTCCACGGGCCATGTGGATATGAAGGAGATAGTCCTTGACCCATACCACAGGATCTTTTGTGCCATCATATGATTCAATGTTTACGGGTTTGAAACCCTCTGGGATTTGATGATCCATTACTTCATCTGTGAAGCATAGTTGGTGTGCGGCGCCTCTGTACTGGGCTATATCACGACGTAGCTCAAATGAGCTTTGTCTGCTGTGTTCGGCCCGGCCGGATTTACTGTATCCAGCGTGATGGTTATCGTCTCGTGTCGTGGGGCGCCCGCGTGATCCGTAGATCGATCTTGTTTGCCTTGCCCTGTCTTCCAACATATCTCGCAGGTCTAGCGCATTTCCCCGTGCCTTGGTATTTTTTGAGCGACGCCGGGGTGCGGCTTGAGTGGAGGGCCGGGAGGACTCTCTGTCGCGGCCGTGAGGTGGCCGGTTAGCCGCATCATGCCCTAGTGATGTAGGCTTAAGTGCTTCCTCCTCTAAACGGGGTAGCAACCTGCGCTTTGGGTAGCTCTTGGAGGGGCGTTCGAGTTCATATTCCTCGGCCGCAAGGACTTCCGTCCATCTATCGGCTAGCAACTCTTGATCAGCTCTAAGCTGCTGCTATTTTTTCTTAAGGCTACTCGCTGTGGCCATAAGCCTGCGCTTAAAGTGCTCTTGTTCGACGGGATCCTCAGGCACGACAAATTCGTCGTCGCCGAGGCTTGCCTCGTCTTCGGAGGGAGGCATGTAATTATCATCCTCTTCTTCTCTGTCTGGCGCTCGCTCAGGGGGGCTAGCTTCTCCATCCTCCTGCGCTGAATCTTGCTAGAGGGAATTGTCTTCGACACTGTCCGGGGTGTTATTATCTCCCGTGCTGGCATCACCGTTTTTGCTTTGGCAGGACTTAGAGCGGCGCCGCTGACGCCGGCGCTTGGGTTGCTTCTTGGAGGGGTCATCCCCCGTTGTTCTATCGCCATTGCCTTCTTTGGGTGTATCCACCATATATATGTCAGATGACGAGGTGGCTTTCCAGTGCCCTATAGGCGCTGGTTCATGTTCGTCTCCTACATCGTCGTCCATACCGTCGATGTCTTCGGAGTCGATGTCGAGCATGTCGGTTAAATCATCGACAGTGGCTACGAAGTGGGTGGTGGGTGGGCATCGAATTTCTTCGTCATCCGCATCCCAATCCTGTTGGCCATAGTCCGGCCAGGGCTCTCCTGACAATGAGAGAGACCGTAGTGAATTCAGAATGTCGCTGAAGGGTGAGTGCTGAAAGATATCCGCGGCGGTGAATTCCATGATCGGTGCCCAATCGGATTTGATTGGCAGGGGCGCGGAAGGTTCAGAGTCCGAAAAAGAGTTCGGCACCTTGGAGTCACGGGCTTCGCATAGGATGAGGCTGGTGTTCGGCTCGATCGCCATTGAGACTGTAGCCCCCGAGGCGGTGTCTAGCCACCCGTCCTCGATCGGCGCAGTTGGCTCTGAGCTAAGGGTCGGAGCTGATGCAGGCGCGGCCTCTAGGGTACTGTTCGGCGGCAGAGCTAGGTCATACCCATCGTGACAGTGCGGCGCGCCCAGCTATGGCTCGAATCCGTCGACGATCAAGTCTCCGCGGATGTCGGCTATGTAGTTCAAACTTCCAAATCTGACCTGATGGCCAGGGGCGTAGCTTTCAATCTGCTCCAGATGGCCAAGCGAATTAGCCCGCAGTGCAAAGCCGCCGAACACGAAGATCTGTCCGGGGAGAAAGGTCTCACCCTGGACCGCATCGTTGTTGATGATCGGAGGAGCCATCGGGCCTAAAGGTGACGACACAGAGGAACTCTCAATGGAAGCACCAATGTCGGTGTCAAAACCGGCGAATCTCGGGTAGGGGGTCCCGAACTGTGCGTCTAGGCAGATGGTAACAGGAGACAAGGGACACAATGTTTTTACCCAGGTTCGGGCCCTCTCAATGGAGGTAAAACCCTACTCCTGCTTGATTAATATTGATGATATGGGTAGTACAAGAGTAGATCTACCACGAGATCAAAGAGGCTAAACCCTAGAAGCTAGCCTATGGTATGATTGTTGTTCGTCCTATGGACTAAAACCCTCTGGTTTATATAGACACCGGAGAGGGCTAGGGTTACATAGAGTCGGTTACAATGGGAGGAGATCTACATATCCGTATTGCCAAGCTTGCCTTCCACGCCAAGGAAAGTCCCATCCGGACACGGGACGAAGTCTTCAATCTTGTATCTTCATAGTCCGAGAGTCCGGCCAAAGGTTATAGTCCGGCTATCCAGACACCCCCTAATCCAGGACTCCCTCAATGATGCCACCCGCTGCGGTTGTAAAGGTCTGGACTCCGTCGCTGCTCTAGCGAAAATACTGTCCGATTTATATAAAGGAGAGGGAGAGGAGTTCATCTGTATTAAGCCACAAGATGGATTCTCCATGTGCAACCCCCCGAACTGGGTGAGCCTCTACTTTTTACTCCAGACCTTCCCGCATTCTTTATCATAAATATTTACCTTGCTATTTCGTAGGAGGAACTGCGAAAAGCCATGAGGGAAGTCCACAGCCCGTCTCCACAGCCAGAGGACCCTGACCGGGCCCTCGACCCCGGACTCGAAGAAGATGCGGACACATTTATGGAGCTCATCGACAGGAGGTTCAATCAGTTGAGCTGCGATGGTGCCTTGGTGGCCATCATAGCTGATTATCCTGGACTGCTCCCTGCATCGCATGTAAGTAAAATCGGAGTCCCAACTTCTGAGAAGGAACCCTTTTTTGCACTTCACCTACCGCACACATTTGGTGTCTTATAGGGAAGGCCCTCGGGACGCCATGCCGAACCCGCAGTGGCCCACCAACAAGGGGCACCGGAACCGGGCAGGCTTAAAAGGAAGGCGGTCAGGACTGAGACGCCGTTGCAGAGGCATGCAAAAGAACCCTGCTCCGTGGTTGTCATCTTGAAAATATAATGACGTCCATGCTTCCTGGCAGGAAAAACACTCGCCGGACCATATCTAGAGAGCCTGCCGACCACGCGTCCACCAGCCGGGCTTCAGAGCCGGACTTAGAAGCAGATGCTAATGCGGGGACAACGCCGGATGTTCCTCCTAGAGAGGATGCGGATAGGCTGTCCGCTACGTATTCCGGGGTGGAGAGTGCCATGAGTCACATGCGTCGCTGGCCGTACTCCGCGACCCTTGTTTCTCTGAAGAGGTGTTCGATGCCTTCAACGCAGGAGACACGTACATCCGAGCTGCTCAAAATGGTCTTGCCAGAGCCACGGACCAGTATGTAAAGGATATACAGGTAAGAAAATCTGATAATTATGTATATCAGTAGCCCCTGATACTTGAAACAGTTGAGGCAACTGATTTAAGGATAATTATTTGCATAGGTTCTGACGGGGAAGAATACCCAGTTGTCTCAAGAGCTGGAGGAGTGCAAAGCCCAGCTACGAGCCGCAGTTGCCGCAATGAAGGAGTCTGAGAAGGCCCCGTCTGGTAACACTTGTCTCGTATCTAAAAAGAATGACAGGTACCAATTAGTATGCGGCGTGTATGCAAATCTAACAATAGATTCTACAGATGATCCCGGAGTGAATCCGGAGGTCGTGCGAGAGGATGAGCAACATGCTCAACGACAGTTAAAGGATGGCGAGCACGTGCTTAAGCAGGTTAGGCGGGAGAAAAAGATCTCCAAGATGCCAATACCAGGCTGAGTGTTGAACTGAAAGATGTTTGGGCCCAGCTTGCTAACTTCGTAAAGGAGAATAAGAGGCTTCGACGCGGCATTTTTAGTAAGTGCTTGAACGAAATTTTATAGAGTTCGACGAAGAATCCAGCTAACAGAGTTATATCTGTAGGTATGCAGACGGGTCATCCCGCAGAGGAGATGCCCAGGTCTGCAGGCGATCTGCTGCCCGAGCTCTCACAACTGCACGAATAAGTTCGGTAGGTGATGCAGGGCATTGCCCAGGCCTTTTGGCCATCCGCCTCCCTGCCAGGAGGCATGGGGGGAGCTCGTAGAGATGCTCAAGGGAGCGCGGTGGCACTTCCGATTATGGAAGATATCTGCCTGCCGACAAGGTGCGAGGGAAGCCTAGGCCATGGTGAAGACTCGATATACCAAGGCTGACCCGAACCATATGGCCGAAGTCGGACCTATGGGGTCTGACGGGAAAGAGATCCCTGTCAGTTTGGTGTATGACCAGGTGAAATTAGCCGCAAAGTATTACCAACAGGATTGTAGGCTAGACAGCCTGTTGGATGGTATAGAAGAAGAATTTAGTCAGTCTAAGTGACTGTGTACTTCGATTGACATATATTGTCGCTAGTCGGATTGTAAATCATTTGTCATGGCGGCCTTTTCGCTTCGACCTCTGGACCTGACAGTCCGGAGTGTATCTGAATACCCGCTCAGTTATGTAAAAACCGGGGTACGCGTGGAAACCAGGCGTAGGGGTCATAAGTGCTTGAACAGACAAGTACCCAACTAGCTATGTTATATTACATGGATAGTAAGAAACATCTTCCAGGGAGAATAGTTCCGTTAAGGGTTCCTTTCCCTGGGTACGCATGCATTAATGTGCATGTCCAAACTACGAAAAGAGACGCAGAATATAAACATCTGGGGCATGTATTACAATAAGTAAAAGTCATCTTTTGTTCACGACCGAATATTCCCTTAAGAATGCTAGCTTTCGGCTTCACCCAGTCTGAGGTACACATCCGGCTGACCCGACAGTAACAATCGCAGAGGTGCTCCCCTTATGCCCTAGCCGAATTAACGGGAACGTAGGGCATAAACACAAGAGCCAGGCAACCCAGCTTGGCCAAAACTTAAGTCATATCGATGAATATAATGGCGAAGAAAAGGTACATGTGGAAAAGTAACACATGTGCGGGGGGGGGGGGGGGCATAGAGCCCGGAACATAGTTACATTAAGCTTCTATGTAAGAAGCCCCCAGGTATAATGAGCACGCCTAGCATGTCAAGATTCTTCAGTCAAGACACATTTTAACCTTTTAAGGCCATGAAAAAAGGGAGAAAAGAAAAAAAACAGATAATGGATATATATATATATAAGAAATTGATGGAGGTAAGGAGACAAACAGAGAGTGCGGCACTAGGCGTAAAACCTTTGGAGTCTGGCCGCGTTCCATGGGTTTGGCTCGAGTCGATTGTCCGATGCATCCCGCAGACTGTACGCTCCACTGGTCAGAACTTTGTCAATAATGAAGGGACCTTCCCATTTGGGCTTGAGCTTGTTATTTTTCTTCTCTGGTAGGCGTAGAACGAGTTCACCAACGTTATAAGTTTTGGCCCGTACTTCTCTGCTTTGATACCGTCGAGCCTGATGCTGATAGAATGCGGAGCGGGCTTTTGCCACGTCGCTCCTTCTTCAGGGCGTCCAAACTGTCCTGTGGATCAAGCTCGGCTTCTTTCTCTTTGTACATGCACACTCTAGGTGAGTCATGAATGATGTCGCAGGGCAGTACCGCCTCTGCACCGTACACCATAAAAAACGGTGTGTATCCGGTAGTGCGATTCGGCGTGGTCCGCAGCCCCCATAGTACGGAGTTGAGCTCGTCAACCCAGTGCGCATCTGACTCCTTCAAGGATCGCACTAGTCTGGGTTTAATGCCGCTCATAATGAGAGAATTTGCTCGCTCAACCTGACCGTTTTTTTTTGGGTGATAGACGGAGGCATAATCGAGCTTAATGCCCATGTTGCCGCACCACATTTTTACCTTGTCGGCTGTAAAGTTCGAGCCGTTATTGGTCATGATGCTATGGGGGACGCCGTAACGGTGAAAAACCCCGGATATGAAGTCTATCACTGGTCCGGACACGGTCGTTTTAACTGGTTTGGCTTCTATCCATTTGGTGAATTTATCCACCATGACTAATAGGTATTTTTTCTTATGGCTTCCCCCTTTAAGGGGTCCAACCATATCAAGCCCCCAGACCGCAAAGGGCTAAGTAATGGGGATTGTTTGGAAAGCGGTAGGTGGCATATGGCTTTGGTTTGCAAGAAGCTGGCAACCGACGCAACGTTGGACGAGGTCCTGTGCGTCTACTTGAGCCGTCTGCTAGTAAAAACCTGTACAGAAGGCCTTGCTTACAAGGGCCTGAGCTGCGGCGTGGTGGCCACCAAGTCCAGCATGAATTTCTGCCAAAAGTTCCCGTCCTTCCTCTTCGGAGATGCACCTTTGAAGTACTCCGGTAGCGATTTTCTTATAAAGCTCTCCCTCGTGGACCTTGTAGGCTTTAGACCACCGCACAATGCAACGTGCCTCGTTTGGGTCCCAGGGAGTTCTTGCCTAGTTAGGTAAGCCAAGAAGGGTTCTGTCCACAGGGCAATGGCAGCCATAATCACGTGGGCCGAAGGTGTTATTTCGGTGGCAGAGCCTCCGGTTACGTCAGAGTGTTCGGTATCTGGTGTTGTGGCCGGATCCGGACTGTTGTTGCCGGTCTCCCCTTCCCACACCACGAAGGGCTTAAACAGCCTTTCCAAGAAGATATTAGGTGGGACAGGGTCGCGCTTAGCACCGATGCGGGTGAGGATATCCGTCGCTTGATAGTTTTCTCAGACCACATGGTGGAATTCGAGCCCCTCGAACCGAGCTGACATTTTGAGGACGGCGTTGCAGTAAGCCGCCATTTTCGGATCCTTGGCGTCGAAGTCTCCATTTATTTGAGATATTGCGAGGTTCGAATCCCCGCACACCTCTAGGCGTAGGCGTTGAATGCCCATGGAGACTACCATCCGGAGACCATGTAACAGAGCCTCATATTCTGCTGCATTGTTGGAGTCTGTGTATAATATTTGGAGTACGTATTGGACTGTATATCCGGTAGGGGATGTCAGGGCAACGCCTGCCCCCAGACCAGCCAGCATTTTAGAGCCGTCGAAGTGCATGATCCAATTGGAGTACGCGCCGTACTCTTTAGGGAGTTCGGCTTCTGTCCATTCGGCAACAAAATCAGCCAGTACTTGCGACTTAATGGCTCGCCGTGGTTTGTATGTTATGTCGAACTGGAGGAGCTCGATGGCCCATTTAGCAATCCGGCCCGTGGCATCGCGGTTATTTACTATGTCGTTGAGTGGTACTTCAGAAGCCACCGTAATTGAACACTCTTGAAAGTAGTGTCGTAGTTTCCGGGATGCCATGAAGACCGCGTATGCTATCTTTTGATAATGTGGGTACCGTGATTTGCATGGAGTGAGGACAGTAGATACGTAGTATACTGTCTTTTGAAGCGGGAACTTATGTCCGTCCGACTCTCATTCGACGACGAGCACTGTACTTACAACTTGGTGTGTTGCCGCTATATATAACAATATTGGTTCACCGATGTTTGGCGCGGCCAAGATTGGGTTGCTGGCCAAGACGACCTTTATTTCTTCCAATCCAGCCATGGCCGCATCCGTCCACTCGAAGTGTTCAGTGCACCGAAGAAGGCGACAAGGAGGTAGTTTCTTTTCTCCTAATCGGGAGATAAAGCAGCTTAAGGCAGCCACGCATCCAGTTAATTTCTGGATTTGCTTGAGGTCTGTTGGGATAGCCAACTGTGACAGAGCCCGGATTTTAGCCGGATTTGCTTCAATTCCTCTATTGGAGACGATGAAGCCCAAGAGCTTTCCGGCGGGCACGCCGAAAACGCATTTTTCCGGATTGAGCTTGATGTCATATGTTCGGAGATTGTCGAACGTAAGCCTCAAGTCGTCTATTAAGGATTCGACATGTCTGGTTTTAATGACCACATCGTCTACGTATGCCTCAATTGTTTTGCCGATTTGAGTTTCCAGGCATGTCTGGATCATGCGTTGATAGGTTGCACCGACGTTTTTGAGCCCAAAAGGCATGGTGTTAAAACAAAAGGGTCCGTATGGAGTGATAAATGCCGTTGCGGCTTGATCGGACTCCGCCATCTTAATTTGATGGTATCCGGAGTACGCGTCGAGGAAACATAATGAGTCGTGTCCTGCGGTAGCGTCGATAATTTGATCGATGCGGGGGAGGGGGAAGGGATCCTTGGGGCAAGCCTTGTTAATGTCCTTGAAATCGACACATAGGCGCCAGGATTTGTCCTTCTTTGGTACCATCACCAGGTTTGCTAGCCAGTCCGGATGTTTTATCTCTCTAATGAATCCGGCCTCAAGTAACTTGGCTAGCTCTTCTCCCATGGCTTGTCGCTTAGACTCAGAGAAACGCTAGAGAGTCTGCTTGACCGGCTTGAACCCCTTTAGAATTTTAAGGCTATGTCCGGCCAGCCTGCGTGGGATTCCTGGCATGTCTGAAGGATGCCAGGCGAATATGTCCGAATTCTCGCGCAAGAACTCCCGCAGTGCAGCATCTGTTGTGGGGTTCAGCTGTGCCCTGATGGATGCTGTTTTTGTAGGGTCCGTTGGGTGGACCTAGAATTTGACTATTTTGTCCGCTGGTTTAAAAGAGGTGGACTTGGGTCTCTTGTCGAGTATCACGTCGTCCCTGTCCATTGTGGAGCGTAGCGCAGTTAGTTCTTCGGCCGCAAGGGCTTCGGATAACGCCTCGAGGGCTAGTGCGGCGGTTTTATTTTCGGCGCGGAGTGCTGTGTCTGTATCACTAGCTAGAGTGATGATTCCATTGGGGCCGGGCATTTTGAGCTTCATGTACTCGTAATGGGGTATAGCTTGGAAGATCGTGAATGCCTCCCACCCTAAAAGGGCGTGGTATCCGCTACTGAATGGGGCCACTTGGAATGTGATTTCTTCGGACCTATAATTCTCCGGCGTGCCGAATACCATATCTAGTGTGATTTTTCCCGCACATCGTGCCTCCCGACTAGGGATGATTTCTCTGAAGGTCATGCTACTTTGCTCAATGTAGCTCTTGTCTATTTCCATTTTGTTAAGAGTCTCCTCGTAGATGAGGTTTAATCCGCTGCCACCGTCCATGAGCACTTTAGTAGGCCAGAAGCCGTCCACAATTGGATGAAGGACCAAAGCGGCTGGTGCTCGGGCTGTTCGGAATTGAGGTTCGTCACTAGCATTGAAGGTTATAGCCATGTCATTCCATGG
The DNA here is from genome assembly GCF_056163025.1 of Triticum urartu. Lineage (NCBI taxonomy): Eukaryota > Viridiplantae > Streptophyta > Magnoliopsida > Poales > Poaceae > Triticum > Triticum urartu. Next base: position 728,703,417 of record NC_141874.1, read on the forward strand.
ATTTATTGCTGCAACGTGGCAGACTTCGGCAAGGCTGTGGAGTGCTCGCTTGCGCCTATTGTTTGAGGCAAAGGTCTCGAAGACTATCAATATTGTGTTGTTATTTTCCATGGGATGGTGCTCTATGGTATTGTTGATGAGGAGTTCCTCACCGCTCTTGGCCACCTGTCGGAGTATCCAGCATGGTCTAAGGCTGTGTGTTGGCATGGTATCCGCTGTACTGTGAATTTTGCGTGGCCCATTGAGCCATCCCTCCAATATAGTTCCACACCCTGTAGTGGGCTTTGGTTTCTTTGTAATTGGATCGGGTGACTTACGAGAGTACACCCTTTTAATTCGGACGGGGGGGGGGGGGGTCTAGTGAGAGCCCGGGGATCCCAGAATTTTGCTTGGGTTTTTCAGGCACTTTCCATCGCACAGTACTTCCGTACTATGGCCGCCAAGTCGGCAAAGTGTGCTATGTCACGACGACTTATGGCGTTGAGGATTCCCTTGTCCGTTCAATTTTTGCAAAAGAATGAAATTGCGTATTCCTCGCGATAGTCCTTGACCTTGTTCATTACAAGGAGGAATCTGGCCCAATAGTGGTGTACTGTCTCTTGGGGCTCTTGTCTAATGTGGGAAAGATCACTTATGTCTGGGTGGGTGGGTAGATTTAGGTCCAAACCCTGACCTGATCTGAAACCTAGGGGCGGAGAAGTTTCCGAGCTTTGAAGTTCGGGCTCCGGGATGTTGCCCAATAGTTCTGGCCCAATGCCTATTTCTAAGTTCGAAGCTTGGGCCATGTCCTCCCATAGACGGGTATCCGGCTCGGAGAGCTCGGGAATCCGGACATAGTTTGTCCTCAAAATAGAGGAAGAATCACTACATTGCTCCTCCACCACCGCTATCTGATGGGTGATCGGCGGAGAGTTAATCTCCCTTTGGTCGAGTTTAAGCCCGATCCGATCATAGTCCGTAGCGACTCCCAGGGCGGTGATGCGATCCAAGAGCTCGTTCAAGGAAGAGAGCTTCATTGGGTCCATCTGTTCGGTGAATCCCGAGCTGGCGTGGAGGCTGTTTTTGATGACCCGAGAAGTCATCGTCGGTGCAACAGCCGAACGGGCGGTCATGACGAAGCCGCCTAGTCAGAGAGTTTGGCCTACAACCAGGGCTCCCCTAGAGGTAATGCTGTCCTTGACAACAAGACGAGCCATCAAGCCTTATCGTGATAGCATAGTGGAACTCTCAACGAAAGCACCAATGTCGGTGTCAAAACTGGCGGATCTCGGGTAGGGGGTCCCGAACTGGGTGTCTAAGGCGGATGGTAACAGGAGGCGGGGGACACAATGTTTACCCAGGTTTGGGCCCTCTCGATGGAGGTAATACCCTACTTCCTGCTTGATTGATCTTGATGATATGAGTATTACAAGAGTTGATCTACCACGAGATCATAGAGGCTAAACCCTAGAAGCTAGCCTAGAGTCACAATCATGTTCAAGTCACAAAGCATTGAGACAGACATTAAGTTGAAACCAAGGGATTCAACAAGCATCACTTTATCCATGTGCTGATCCTTTGAGATTGCAACTCTACCTAGACCCAATACCTTGCTTTTACCAGTGTCAGCAAATGTGATGTGACTCTTGTCAGATGGACGTAAGGTTGAGTCCATGAGAAGACTTCGATCACCAGTCATATGATTAGTGCATCCGCTGTCCATAATCCATTCTGAAGCATGAGGTGTCATACCCTACAGTACAGTTAGGGGGATAGGCCTCAGCAAGAGTATTGTGAATCATAAACATTTGACGCACAAGAGGATTATCAAAGCTCAGATCAAGATTAGGACTGATAGGATGATTGGCAAGCGATTCAGGAACTAAATACATAGTGAGACCATTTGGGCATTTGATCTTGCGCCCTACAAGATGTTTTAGGTCCCCAGCATTAGCATCAGACACCTTTGATTTTCGGTTGGAGACCTTTCCCTGCAAAAGAAAGTTAATTCTTCTTAACCACCCACATCTTCAGGGGTGGCTTAGAAGCAATGAGTCTAAGTGCAGCATCTGAGAACTTTAGCTTTGGAGCCCTAGCAAATAGCCTTGCAGGAGATGAATGATACTCATATGAATAAGCAGAAAAGTTCTTAGTTTTATGAACATAGTAGTTTGAAGAAACATGCTCATATTCATAAGTTTGAGTATGATTTCCCTGCAAAACATTGGCGTTAGGGTAACTCAGGTGAGTCCTCTGTCTGTATGAAGCCTTTGGACCATATGATGCCTTTGGTCTGGGGTTTGTCTTCTTCCCAAGCGGTGTCATGATTACATTCACTGGAAGATTCTCAAGACAACTTTTGGGAACCCAGATCTTCTTCATAGGTGGTCCATTCCTGTAGTTAGTACCAATGTACCTGGCAAACACTTCACCATTCTAATTCTTAAACAGTTTATAATTTGCATCAAAGGATTCATCAATGATAATAGGGTTAGCACAAGTGAAGCCAGATAAGGTGGATGGATCCACTGAAGGTCCCTTTGCAGCAACCCATGTGGTTTTGGGGTACTGCTCAGGCTTCCAGTAGGAGCCATCAACATTCATTTTCCTCTCGAACCCAACACCCTCTTTCCTAGGGTTTCGGTTCAGAATCTGCTTTTTGAGGACATCACACAGTGTATGATGCCCTTTGAGACTTTTGTACATCCCTGTTTCAAGCAATGTCTTCAACCCAGCATTTTCATCAGCAATAGTAGTGGTATCCTTAGCAGAGGGGTTCATTACCACATCAACAGCTGAAGATATTGCAACAGTAGCAGCAGTAGAACATTCTGCAACAGAAGTAGCGTTATCATGCTCAAGGCATTTTAGACATGGTGGTTCAAATCCTTCCTGAACGGGACTGATCTATTGAGCACGAAGTGACTCATTCTCTTTTTGAAGATCTTCATGAGCCGCTCTCAATTTCTCAAGCTCTTGCTTCCTTTGAAGATAATCACAGGAAAGCTTTTCATGAGTGGTTTAGAGCGTTTCATGACGACTTTCAAGTTCCTGGTACTTAACATGAAGATTTTTTATGTCTTCAATTAAGGACTGAGATCGGGTCATTTCCGCGTCCAACAGGTCATCGCTTTTGTCTAACAGTTTTTGAGTATGTTCCATAGCTTGCTGTTGTTCAGTTGCCATTTTAGCAAGTGTTTTGTAGCTGGGTTTGGATTCACAATCAGAGTCATCTTCACTTGATGTTTGAAAGTAAGCATTGCGTGATTTTACCTTGGCACCACGTGCCATGAAGCAGTAGGTGTGAGCAGAGTCGTCCTTGTCATTAGCATTAGTGTTGGTGATGGGGCCATTGTCTTCAGTGTTGAAGATGGACTTTGGAACGTAGGCTGTAGCTAGAGCCAGACTTGGAACGCCAGGGTCGGACTCCTCCTCAGACTCCACCTCCGCCTCCTCAGAAGCAGACTCCTCCTCTAAATCCATCTCCTTGCCAACAAAAGCACGAGCCTTGCCAGATGAGCTCTTCTTATGTGATGAAGACTTGGACGAAGACTTGGAAGAAGACTTTGAAGATTTCTTCTTATTCTTGTCATCAGAATCATATTCCTTGCTCTTCTTCTTCTTCTTCTTCTTCTTCTTCTTCTACTTCTTCTTCTTGTTCTCATTGTCCCACTGTGGACACTCAGAGATGTAGTGTCCAGGTTTCTTGCACTTGTGACATGTTCTCTTCTTGTAGTCATGAGTGGAAGCTTCATCATTTCTTGAGCTGGATCGTGAAGACTTTCTGAAGCCCTTCTTCTTACTGAACTTCTGGAACTTTTTCACAAGCATAGCAAGCTCCTTTCCAATGTCTTCAGGATCACTAGAACTACAGATAGATTCTTCTTTAGATGAGGAAACAACTTTTGCCTTCAAAGCACGAGTTACCATAGTTTGGACTATATATATATCTTTTCTCAGATAGCTGGAACTCATGTGTGTTGAGCCTCTCAAGTACGTCAGACGGATCGAGTGTCTTGAAGTTAGGGCGTTCTTGTATCATCAGGGCAAGGGTGTCAAATGAGCTGTCAAGTGATCTCAGGAGTGTCTTGACGATTTCATGCTTGGTGATCTCAGTGGCGCTGAGAGAACGAAGCTCATTTGTGTTGTTAGTGAGGCAATCAAACGTGAGATGGACATTCTCATTGTCGTTTCTCTTGAAGCGGTTGAAGAGGTTGCGAAGAACACTGATCCTTTGATCTCTCTAGGTTGACACGCCTTTGTTGACCTTGGAGAGCCAGTCCCAGACTAGCTTCAATGTTTCTAGAGCACTCACACGGCCATACTGCCCTTTGGTCAGATGACCACAGATGATGTTCTTGGCAGTAGAATCCAGTTGAATGAACTTCTTAACATCAGTAGGGGTGACACCTTCACCAGTCTTGGGAACACCATTCTTGACGACATACCAGAGGTCGACATCAATGGCTTCAACATGCATGCGCATCTTATTCTTCCAGTAGGGATATTCAGTTCCATCAAAGACGGGGCACGCAGCGGAGACTTTGATTATCCATACAGTCGAAATCGCTAAAACTCCAGGTGGTTAAACCGAATCACACAGAACAAGGGAGTACCTTGCTCTGATACCAATTGAAAGTGCTAGTTATCGACTAGAGGGGGGGTGAATAGGCGATTTTTATGAAAGTCTTCAAACCATGACCGTTTCGAAGAAAAAACAATAGAAATGAACCTATTGATATGCAATGGAAGGTAGACTACACTAAGCAAGCCATAGTCAAGTATTCAATGAAGTGAATGCACGAAGACTAATAGCAACTAGGTAGTAAAGATCAGGATGGAAGATAGTATGAAGCCAAACAACAATAGTAGTCACACACTAAAGTCAAACAGGTAGTGCAAACAGCAATGACTTCACGAAGACAAACTATAGGTAAAGAGAGAGAGAGAGAGATGATAGAACCAGTCACTTGGTGAGGACAAGGATTTGTTGGACTAGTTCCAGTTGTTGTGACAACTGTACGTCTGGTTAGGGAGGCTGAGATTTAACTCAGAAGACCGTGTCTTCACCTTATTCCCCTTGAGCTAAGGACACCCAGTCCTCGCCCAATCACTCTGGTAAGTCTTCAAGGTAGACTTCCAAACCTTCACAGACTTTGTTCACCGGTGATCCACAATTACTCTTGGACGCTCAAAACGTGATGACTAACCGTCTGGAGGATTCACAGTCCTCAAGTGTAACAAGTCTTTAGGTCACGCGGACAGAAAGATTTCAGTGATGCCTAACACTCTTTGGCTCTGGGAGTTTGGGCAATGGGCTTTGTCCTCGCAAGGATTTCTCTCTCTCAAAAGCTTCAGAGGTGGGTTGCTCTTAAACGACAAAAGCCGTGCACTAACTCTGAGCAGCCACCAATTTATGGTGTAGGGGTGGGCTATTTATAGCCACTAGGCAACCCGACCTTATTTGTCCTAAATGACCCTAGGTCACTAAGGAACTGACACACGTTCTAATGGTCAGATTTCAAACACACGCGGCATCTTGACTTGGGATACAAGTAAAGCTGACTCATCCAGCTCTGGATAAGATTTGCTCTCATTGTCTTCGCTCAAAGACATAGGATTTGGTTGAGCATCACTTCAGTCACTCTGACTTTATTCACTGGGACCCCACTTAACAGTACGGTGGTTCCTATGACTCAACAAAGAAGAAAAGGAAACAACGAAACAACTAAGTCTCCGCGCTCCATAGTCTTCACGTGATGTCTTCTCTTGTCATAGTCTTCAATGTGAATATCTTCACATACCACCATTGTCTTGAATGTCTTCATACATTTTTAGGGGTCATCTCCGGTAGGTAAACCGAATCAATGAGGGACTACTACCTGTGTTATCCTGCAATTCTCACAAACACATTAGTTCGTCAACCAGGTTTGTCGTCAATACTCCAAAACCAACTAGGGGTGGCACTAGATGCACTTACAATACCTGAAGGAATTTCAATGTAAACATTTTCAGCATGTTCAGAAGGTTGAGGAGCAACTCTTTGCTCTACTAGTCGGGCTGAAGATACCCCGAACAAGCCCCTCAAAGGATTACTTTCCATAGTAACAAGTGACATTAAATTTCAGCACACTATATAAATTTTTCCTTACCAAATTCCACTTACCAAAGGCGATTCACTCCCCGGCAACGGCGCCAGAAAAGAGTCTTGATGACCCACAAGTATAGGGATCTATTGTAGTCCTTTTGATAAGTAAGAGTGTCGAACCCAATGAGGAGCAGAAGGAAATGACAAGCGGTTTTCAGTAAGGTATTCTCTACAAGCACTGAAATTATTGGTAATAGATAGTTTTGTGATAAGGTAATTCGTAACGGGTAACAAGTAACAAGAGTAAATAAAGTGCAACAAGGTGGCCCAATCCTTTTTGTAGCAAAGGACAAGCCTGGACAAACTCTTATATAAAGGAAAACGCTCCCGAGGACACATGGGAATTATCGTCAAGCTAGTTTTCATCATGCTCATATGATTCACGTTCGTTACTTTGATAATTTGATATGTGGGTGATCCGATGCTTGGGTACTGCCCTTCCTTGCACAAGCATCCCACTTATGATTAACCCCTCTTCAAGCATCCGCAACTACAAAAGAAGTATTAAGGTAAACCTAACCATAGCATGAAACATATGGATCCAAATCAGCCCCTTATGAAGCAACGCATAAACTAGGGTTTAAGCTTCTGTCACTCTAGTAACCCATCATCTACTTCTTACTTCACAATGCCTTCCCCTAGGCCCAAATAACGGTGAAGTGCCATGTAGTCGATGTTCACATAACACCACTAGAGGAAAGACAACATACATCTCATGAAAATATCGAACGAATACCAAATTCACATGACTATTTATAGCAAGACTTCTCCCATGTACTCAGGAACAAACATAACTACTCAGAAATCATATTCATGTTCATAATCAGAGGGGTATTAATATCCATAAAGGATCTGAACATATGATCTTCCACCAAATAAACCAACTAGCATCAACTACAAGGAGTAATCAACACTACTAGCAACCCACAGGTACCAATCTGAGGTTTTGAGACAAATATCGGATACAAGAGATGAACTAGGGTTTGAGAGGAGATGGTGCTAGTGAAGATGTTGATGGAGATTGACCCCCTCCCGCTGAGAGGATCGATGGTGACGATTCCCCCCTCCCGGAGGGATGTTTCCCTGGCAGAACAGCTCCGCAGGAGCCCTAGATTGGTTTCGCCGGGTTCCGCCTCGAGACGGCGCCACTTCGTCCCGAAAGCTTCCTTCTATTTTTTTCCAGGGCGAAAGACTTCATATAGAAAAAGATGGGCACCGTAGGCCTGCCTGGGTCCACGAGGCAGGGGGCGCACCCAGGGGGGTAGGGCGCGCCCCCACCCTCGTGGACAAGGTGTGGCCCCCCTCTGGTGCTTTCTTCTCCCAATATTTTTTATATATTCCAAAACTGACTTCCATGGAGTTTCAGGACTTTTGGAGTTGTGCAGAATAGGTCTCTAATATTTGCTCCTTTTCCAGCCAAGAATTCCAGCTGCCGGCATTCTCCCTCTTCATGTAAACCTTGTAAAATAAGAGAAAATAGGCATAAATATTGTGACATAATATGTAATAACAACCCATAATGCAATAAATATCGATATAAAAGCATGATGCAAAACGGACGTATTAGGCGCAGCCCATCCTCAAGTTCCTGGTGAGCGGAGAGCTACCAGCCGACGAGATCTTGGCCCGGCAAGTGCAACGCCGAGCAGCAACATACATCATAGTAAACAGAGAGCTTGTCAGGCGCAGCGTGACCGGCGTCTTCCAGCGCTGTGTCGAGCCAGAGAAAGGCAAGGCAATCCTGGGAGACATCCACCAAGGCGAGCGTGGCTACCACGCGGCCTCCAGATCCCTTGTCGCCAAAGCTTTTCACCATAGATTCTTCCGGCCGACTTCTTTGGGTGACGCCAAGGACTTGGTCAAGAAGTGCAAGGGGTGCCAAAAGTTCAGCTCCAAGCAACATCTACCAGCTTCCGCACTCAAGACCATTCCCCTTACGTGGCCATTTGCCGTCTAGGGGCTAGACATGGTGGGCCCATTCAAGACAGCACGCGGCGACATGACCCGTCTACTTATCACCGTAGACAAATTCACCAAATAGATTGAAGCAAAGCCAATCAAGAAGCTGAATGGTCCAACTGATGTGACCTTCATTGCAGATATCACCGTCCGATACGGTGTACCGCACAGCATCATCACCGACAATGGCACAAACTTTGCCAAAGGCGCCTTGGCCCGTTTCTGCGCGACGCAGGGCATCCGACTAGACTTAGCATCCGTTGCCTTTCCGCAGTCAAACGGCCAAGTCGAGCGAGCAAACGTCCTCATCTTGTCCGGCATCAAACCCCGACTGGTCGACCCAGTAGAGCGCTCGGCCGGCTGCTGGGTAGACGAGCTACCGGCCGTCCTCTTGAGTCTCCGCACCACGCCAAACAAATCAACCAGCTTCACACCCTTCTTCCTCATGTACGGGGCTGAGGCCGTCATCCCAACTGACATAGAGTTTGACTCGCCTCTTGTCACCATGTACACGGAGGCGAAGGCGAAGGAAGCACGATAAGACGGCGTCGATCTGCTGGAAGAGGGCCGGCTGTTGGCACTCAGCCGGTCCGCCATCTACCAGCAGAGTGTGCGCCGCTATCATAGTCGAAAGGTCAAGCCACGATCCTTCCAAGAGGGGGGCCTTGTGCTCCGGCTGATCCAGCGAACAGCCGGCCAGCACAAGCTCTTGGCCCCTTGGGAAGGGCCCTTCATCATTAGCAAGGCCTTGGGCAACGACTCCTACTACCTGATCGACGCACAGAAGCCCAGGGCACGCAACAGGGACGATTCCGGCAAGGAAACAGCGCGCCCTTGGAACGCAAATCTCCTCCGAAGATTTTACAGTTAATGTAGTATGTACCATGCTACCTTTTATATTAAGAGCAAAGACATCGGGTCCCTCGAGGATCACTCGGGGGCTACCCTTTTATCTATATGATAAGATTTATGCCTGTGAATGTGCTATTTCATTCCTTCACCCGACACCGGGTCCAACCAGTCAGCCCGAGGGCTTGCCGCCTTGTCCTATGTCGATGCTACCTGTAGTCCGACAAGTAGTGTGCCGACATCTAAGCCCCCTCTCTTGCCTTAAGCCGCAGCTCGCAGAGCGACTGTCCGGCTGGCAAGAGCTAAAGGCAGGAAATGGTGTCCACATGAAAAATGGCTAAGGAAAAAGCAGCTACATAGGCCAAGCCGACTCCTCGCCTCACCATCCGGCTGCTGAGCAGCCCGCCGGCCGGCTTCTCATTTGACTTGCTACGTTCTAAGCGGCCAAAGTACTTGTCTTCCAAAAAAACTGCTAAGTCCCGAACCCAGCCACAGACCGCAGAGCGGCTGTCCGGCTAGTAGGGCAGCAACCACGGGAAAGCGGCAAAGGAAAATGCCAAAATAGAACAGAGATGCAAGGCAAAGTAGAACCCTGCAGAGGCACAACTTGTGCAAGAATTAATTTACATAAGCAAAAGGTCCTCGGCCAGCATTCAACAAAGTTTGAATACACCCCCAACGGGTGGAATTGCGTGAATTTAACATATTTGTCCAAAGGATTACAAGAACAGGAAAGAAAGATAAGTTGGCCGCATAAGCCAGAGGAGTAGTAGCTGGATCTGATGGGTCGGCGGAGGCTGAGGCATCGGGTGGTGGAATGGCCGTCTGGTTGGTCTCGACCTGGTCGGCACCAGCAGCAGTCGGCTCGCTGACACGTGACTCGTTGGTTGAGACTTGGTCGGGCTGAGGCCGGCCGTTGGCTCCATCATCCGGCGCGTCATCTTCGCCGTCCTCATCTTCTTCGTCCTCGCCCTCATCACTTGAGGCGATCTCCTCTGTCTAGTCCTCCCCATACTCCGGATTCAGCCCGAACTAGTTGGGCGGCACATCAGCGCCCTCCTCGTTCAACTCAGGGATGAACACGGTGGTGTCGGCGTAGTCGGCGATCGCCGTTGTGCGTTGAGTATGGTCGCGGCTCGCCGCCTCCAATTCCGGTCCGGCCTCCTACCGGAAGGTGGCCAGCTAGGCCAAGTCCAGGCCCAGGTACCATGCCTTGATGAACTCCAAGGCCCTCCGAGCGCCAGCACAAGACGCGGCGCCCTTCCAAGCCTCGAAGCGGCCGGCTACCTCCAGCCAGTCGGCGGTCCGGCTGGGGGTGCGTGGGATCTGGGCACCCGGCCAGAGGGCGGTCAACACCTGAGCCCCAACGCGCTGTAGGCGGTGGAGCGTCCGATGAGCCGGCTGGAGGCGCACATGCATGGCGAGAAGCTGCTCGCTGAGGGTCCGGGGCGCGTTGGGCGCGATTTCTGCACCAGCTCTTCTTCACTCGTCATGGCGTGCAACGATGGCTTGGCTGGTGGCGACAGAGTGACCAGGAAAGAACTCTGGGCAAGAAGAAAAAATAAGTCTAAGGCCAGAAACCGGCTCATATAGCAGTCGGCGACTGAAAGAAAGGAAAAAATAACTCACCATCGATCATATCCTCGATCTCGCCGTAGTCGTCGAATAGAGCCTTCTCCTTCTCATCCTAGGTCGAGCGATGAGTCTCAAACTCGGCCTGGAGGTTGGCCTCGCTATCCTTCACCTTCTGGAGCTCCGCCTTGTGTCGCTCTACCTGGTCCACCAGCTCCTTGGCCAGGCGGTCGCACTCCTAAGCCGCCTTGCTGCGCTCCTCCTCCTTGGTGCGCAGCTCTGTTTGGACCTCACCCAGGCGCTGCTGCAGTTCGGTGGCTGCCCCTGCAGAGATAAGAAAGAAAGGACATCAACAATCCATAAAGAAGACAAGTGGTTGCCGGGAGATCCGGCCCGATTGCTCAGCAGTCGGCCCGAATCTCGGGGGCAACACCCAGCGGGTGCGCTGACGCACCCCCGCGAAAGAGAAGACGAAGTGCTTACTCTGGCTCTTGGCCAAGTCAGTGGTCTGCTTGGCTAGATCCTGGACATGAGAGTTGAAGGCGGCCATGCGGATGTTGTGGTAATCCTACAACAAAAACAACAAAAGAGAAAATCAGTTAGCACTCAGAACTTACCTTGAAGTTCCGAGCCGCCTACTCAGTAGCCGGCCCGGAACACGGGGGCTACACCCAGTGGGTGTGCTGGCGCGCCCCCACGAAAGATTACAAGAATAAAAAAACAAGAAGCATACCCGAACAGCCGTCCGCATCGCCAAGAACGCCTGCGTATACTGCTGAAGGGCGGCGCCCTAGGCCTAAAACCGGGCCTGGACGTCCTGCACGACCGCATTCAGAGCACCCGTTCCGCCCCCAGGCGTTGATACGTCTCCATCGTATCTACTTTTCCAAACACTTTTGCCCTTGTTTTGGACTCTAACTTGCATGATTTGAATGGAACTAATTCGGCCTGACGATGTTTTCAGTAGAATTGCCATGGTGTTATTTTTGTGCAGAAATAAAAGTTCTCGGAATGACCTAAAAATCCACGAATAATATTTTCGGAATATATAAAAAATACTGGCGAAAGAATCAAGACCAGGGGGCCCACACCCTGTCCACGAGGGTGAGGGCGCGCCCCCTGCCTCGTGGGCCCCCTGGTGCTCCACCGACCTCAACTCCAACTCCATATATTCACGTTCAGGGAGAAAAAAAATAAGAGAGAAGGATTCATCGCGTTTTATGATACGGAGCCACCGCCAAGCCCTAAACTCTCTCGGGAGGGCTGATCTGGAGTCCGTTCGGGGCTCCGGAGAGGGGAAACCGTCGCCGTCGTCATCATCAACCTTCCTCCATCACCAATTTCATGATGCTCACCGATGTGCATGAGTAATTCCATCATAGGCTTGCTGGACGGTGATGGTTTGGATGAGAGTTATCATGTAATCGAGTTAGTTTTGTTAGAGTTTCATCCCTAGTATCCACTATGTTCTGAGATTGATGTTGCTATGACTTTTCTATGCTTAATGCTTGTCACTAGAGCCCGAGTGCCATGAATTTAGATCTGAACCTATTATGTTTTCATGAATATATGTGAGTTCTTCATCCTTTCTTGCAAGTCATTAGTCACCTACTATGTGTTATGATCCGGCAACCCCGAAGTGACAATAATCGGGACTACTCCCGGTGATGACCGTAGTTTGAGGAGTTCATGTATTCACTATGTGTTAATGCTTTGGTCCGGTACTCTATTAAAAGGAGGCATTAATATACCTTAGTTTCCAATAGGACCCCGTTGCCATGGGAGGGTAAGACAAAAGATGTCATGCAAGTTCTTTTCCATAAGCACGTATGACTATATTCGGAATACATGCCTACATTACATTGATGAACTGGAGCTAGTTCTGTGTCACCCTATGTTATAACTGTTGCATGAATAATCACATCCGACATAATTATCCACCATTGATCCAATGCCTACGAGATTTTCACATATTGATCTCTGTTTAGTTACTTTACCGTTGCCACTGTTACAATCACTACAAAACTACTACTGTTACTTTTGCCACTGTTGCCGTTACTTCCATACTACTTTGCTACTAAATACTTTGCTACAGATATTAAGTTATCCAGGTGTGGTGGAATTGACAACTCAACTGCTAATACTTGAGAATGTTATTTGGCTCCCCTTGTGTTGAATCAATAAATTTGGGTTGAATACTCTACCCTCAAAAACTGTTGTGATCCCCTATACTGGTGGGTTATCAAGACTATTTTCTGGTGCCGTTGCCGGGGAGCATAGCTCTATTCTTTGAGTCACTTGGGATTTATATCTGCTGGTCACTATGAGGAACTTGAAAGACGAGAAAACCAAAATTTATCCCTCAACTACGAGGGGAGGTAAGGAATTGCCATCTAGCTCTGCACTTGATTCACCTTCTGTTTTGAGTAAACTTGCGACACCTAAACCTGCTTCTGCTATTAATTCTGATATGTCGCATGTTATTGATGATGCCACTTCTGCTAGGCATGATACTTATGATGGAACTACTTCTATGCTTGATAATACTGTGCCACTAGGTGAATTTCTTGATGAACAACTTGCTAGGGCTAGAGAGAATGAAATTATTGAAACTGATAATATTGATGAAAGTGATGATGAAGATTCTCCCCCTAGATATGAATTGCCTGTTGTGCCTGAGGGTTATGTTATGGATGAAGAAACTGCTAGAGATTTTCTTGCTTGCAATGATAGGAATGATCTTAAGAAATTATTAGTCAAGCTGAAAGAAAAATCTTTGAACGCTAGAATGAAATATGACCGTGCTTTTGCTACTTCACCTATCTGTATTACTGATAAGGATTATGATTTGTCTGTCGATCCTGAGATAATTACTTTGGTTGAATCTGATCCTTTTTATGGCCATGAATCTGAAACTGTTGTGGCACATCTTACTAAATTAAATGATATAGCCACCCTATTCACTCATGAGGAAAAAATTTGTTACTATTATATCCTTAAGTTATTTCCGTTCTCATTAAAGGGTGATGCTAAAACATGGTTTAATTCTCTTGATCCTGGTTGTGTGCGTAGTCCCCATGATATGATTTATTACTTCTCTGCTAAATATTTTCCCGCTCATAAGAAACAAGCTGCTTTATGGGATATATATAATTTTGTGCAAATTGAAGAAGAGAGTCTCCCACAAGCTTGGGGGAGGCTTCTCCAATTACTTAATGCTTTGCCTAATCATCCTCTCAAGAAAAATGAAATACTTGATATCTTTTATAATGGACTAACCGATGCTTCCATAACCACCTGGATAGTTGTGCTGGTTGTGTTTTCAGGGAAAGAGCTGTTGATCAAGCTGAGTTGCTATTGAATAATATGTTGACTAATGAAAACAATTGGACACTTCCTGAACCAACTCCTAAGCCAACTCCGAAGAAAAGGGGTATTCTATTTCTCAGTCCCGAAGATATGCAAGAGGCAAATAAATCTATGAAAGAAAAAGGTATTAAAGCTGAAGATGTTAAGAATTTACCTAATGTTGAAGATATACATGGCCTTAATTTACCACCTATCAAAGAAATACATGGTCTTGATAACCCGACACAGGTAGTAAAGGTAAATTCTCTCTATAGATATGATAAAGTTGAAATCCCGTCTACTAAGTTTTCTAGCCAATGCTTGGATGAGTTTGATGATTTTATGATTAAACAAGAAAACTTTAATGTTTATGTTGCAAGACAATTGAAACGCAATGCTTATATGATTGAAAACTTGAGTGATTATATGTCTAGAGTTAATGGTGAACGTAAACTCATTAGTAAACATGCTTCTATGGTTACCACTCTAGTAGAACAAGTTCTTAAAGCTCAAAATTATTTACTCAATGAATTAAATAATAAGAAAAATGATAATGATGTTAGAGTTATGACTAGAGGGGGTAAAATGACTCAGGAACCTCTGTATCCTGAGGGCCACCCTAAGAGAATTGAGCAAGATTCTCAGAGAACTAATGTTGATGCACCTAGTCCTTCTAAGAGGAAGAAAAAGAAAAACGATAGGACTTTGCATGCTTCTAGTGAACCTGTTGTTGACACACCTGAGAATCCCAATGATATTTCTATTTCTGATGCTGAAACACAATCTGGTGATGAACATGAACCTAGTGATAATGTTAATAATGATGTTCATGTTGATGCTCAACCTAGCGATAATAATGATGTAGAGATTGAACCTGCTGTTGATCTTGATAACTCACAATCAAATAATCAACGTCATGATAAGAGAGACTTTGTTTCTAGGAAGCACGGTAAAGAAAGGGAGCCATGGGTTCAGAAACCCATGCCTTTTCCTCCTAAACCATCCAAGAAAAAAGATGATGAGGATTTCGAGCGCTTTGCTGAAATGATTAGACCTATCTTTTTGCGTATGCGTTTGACCGATATGCTTAAAATGAACCCTTATGCTAAATACATGAAGGATAATGTTACTAATAAAAGAAAGATACCGGAGGCTGAAATTTCCACCATGCTTGCTAATTATACTTGTAAAGGTGGAATACCTAAGAAACTTGGAGATCCAGGAGTACCAACTATACCATGCTCCATTAAAAGGAACTATGTCAAAACTGCTTTATGTGATCTTGGAGCCGGTGTTAGTGTTATGCCTCTCTCTTTATATCATAGACTTGATTTGAATAAGTTGACACCTACTGAAATATGTTTGCAAATGGTCAATAAATCAACTGCTATACCTGTCGGTATTTGTGAGGATGTGCCTGTTGTGGTTGCAAACGTCACTATTTTAATGGACTTTGTTATTCTTGATATTCCCGAGGACGATAATATGTCGATTATCCTTTGTAGACCCTTTTTGAATATTGCAGGGTCTGTTATTGATTGCAAGAAAGGCAATGTCACTTTTCATGTTAATAGTAATGAGCATACGGTACACTTTCCGAGGAAACAACCTCAAGTCCACGGTATAAACTCTATTGGAAAAATTCCATCGATTATTATTGGAAGTTTTGAATTTCATCTTCTGACTGTCAAAAAGAAATATGATATTCTTATTATTGGGGACGTGCATATCCCCGTTGAGGTAACCTAGTGCTATTCGAAAATTCTCCGGTTTCATGTGATCCGGAATGAGTTTGTTAACAAGACTTGATCAACCTTGTTAGTGGATTCCTTTTGATGAGCATGAGATGGATGAAGTTAGAAAGCACAACTCTCTGTACCCTCCTTTTACTTTCTGTTATTTAGATTTAATAAAGTAAAAATAATATTTTCTATCTATTTTCTGAATTACCCGTGCAATAAAAAATACCCCCAAAATAAAAGTTCTCCAAATGCCCTGAAATTGAAATATGATTTTTTTTCTAGATTATTTAAGAATATTTGGCACTAAGAACACATCAAGGGGAGCCAACACCTTGGCACGAGGGTCCAGGGCGCGCCCACCCCCCTGGGCTCGCCCCCCTGCCTCGTGGGACCCTGGTGCCCCCCTCCACTTATTCGAGCACCCACACACTCCTTCTTCCTCCAGAAAAAATCACCAACTAGCTCAAGCACGAGTTCTAGCTCATCTTGCTGCCATTTTTGATCTCCTTGCTCAAAGCTCCACGCAGAAAACTGCTTTAGGGGATTGTTCTTCGGTATGTGACTCCTCCAATGGTCCAATTAGTTTTTGTTCTAGTGCTTTGTTTATTGCAAATTTTTGCTTCTTAGGTGAACCTATTCTTGAGCTTGCATGTCAAATTTATTTGGTCCCAAGTAGTTCTAATGCATGCTATATTCTCTAGGCACTTGTGGGAGTAGTTGCTATCAATTTTGTTGAGTTTGGTTCACTTTTATTTTGAGTTACTAAAAATTTCAGATATTTTCAGAAAATGATGATGAGATTATTGAGGGGCTCTTCGAGCCGAAGCTCGAAGGATAAGCAAAGTGAAGAAGATAAGAAGCCCAAATATAATCTCCCTCGCACTGCGGAGGTTCGGTCGTGTGAATGGCCTTGTGATGAGTTCTTGAAGGCAGACAGGATTCATGATGATTTTTATTATTTGGCTGAGAATGCAGGCCTCACCGACTTCCTCTGCGACCAGCTCGAACAGTATCTCCTACTCACCAATATTTTTGTGCAAAATTTTCATTTCCATGCTAGGAGGTCACCACCTTCGGTGGACTTTTATTTATATGATGAGTATAGGGAGATGTCACTTTATGACTTTTGTGGGGTTTGAAAGTTGCCCTTTGAGGGCAGCATAGAGGAACCACATCGTAATGGTGTGGAAGGGTTTATTGATATGATCGCTGTAGGGGAGACGAGGAAGGTTTCCGATGCAAGAATTACTAGCATACACTTTCCCGTTCTATGTTACTTTGCAATATTTGCTAGTAGATGCTTAATTGGTCGCGGGAACTGTGGAAATCTTAGTGCCCCTAATATTGTTATTCTGCGCCATGCTTTGTTTCAGGATACCACTTTTAGTTTAGGCGCTATTGTTGCTAAGTGGTTAAACCTGAACCGTACGAAGGGTCCCATCTTTGGAGGTATCTTTGCGTCCCATCTTGCTAAATATTTTGATATACCTATTAGACACTATGAGAAAGAGGAAAAGTTGCTGCCTTCTATTTTTCTAAACTATAAGAGTATGGTAGCACATGATTTTATTGTTAAGAATAAGAAGAAAATGCTTAACTATAGACTGATATTTGATAAAAATTACTTTGAGACTATCACCTTGCCCGCTCCTTCCTTGTTCAACATATTTTCAGGCATGTACCTTGTTCTGCCGGAGGCCATTCATGCCTACCGGAGCCTAACGTCAGCTCCAGAGCCCGAGCTGGAGCCACCACTTGATCCTCACCATCAGTCTGTTTATCAATGGGATCCGGAGGAGATCGCTAACCAGTGGCACCCTGAGGATCCTTCTCGGTACACTGGAGAGGACCACTTTGATCCATGGGCATAAACCAACTTAGGCCAAAAGCCTAAGCTTGGGGGAGTATGTATTTCCCACCGACATTACATTCATGTTCACACACTCATGCTAGTTGTCAGTGTTCATACTTTTTCATTGTACTATCCATGCTAGTTTATTTTCCTTTTTTATGCTTTCTTATTGTGTGTTTGAAAAACCTTAAGAAAAAAAATAGTTGTAGCTTTTAGCTAGTTTACTTTCCATGCCTGTAGTAGTAGTAACTAAAAGAAAACCCAAAAAGATTTCTCGTTCTTCTTTTGCTTGTTGGGAGCTTTCCCATGTAAATAGTTTTATTTCTTTTCTTTTCTTTGGGGGTCGAGAGGAGAAGACCATGATGAAAATGTTAAAGTGGCTCTTATATGCATTATTGTTGATTTAACAAAGAGCCCATATTACCTTGTCTTCTCCTTTGAATTAAATGCTTGCAGATTCCAGCTTAGTCCAATGCACGTGCACTATTATTATTATCCACACCGTTTGTTCATGCAAGTGAAAGGCAATAATGACGATATATGATGGATTGATTGAGATGAGAGAACCTGGTATGAACTCGATGTTGGAAATATGCCCTAGAGGCAATAATAAAAGCATTATTATTATATTTCCTTGTTCATGATAATTGTCTTTATTCATGCTATAATTGTGTTATTCGGAAATCGTAATACATGTGTGAATAATAGACACCAACAAGTCCCTAGTAAGCCTCTAGTTGACTAGCTCGTTGATCAATAGATAGTCATGGTTTCCTGACTATGAACATTGGATGTCATTGATAACGAGATCACATCATTAGGAGAATGATGTGATGGACAAGACCCAATCCTAAACATAGCATAAAGATTGTATAGTTCCTTTGCTAGAGTTTTTCCAATGTCAAGTATCCTTTCCTTAGACTATGAGATCGTGTAACTCCCGGATACCGTAGGAGTGCTGTGGGTGTACCAAACGTCACAACGTAACTGGGTGACTATAAAGGTATACTACGGGTATCTCCGAAAGTGTCTGTTGGGTTGACACGGATCAAGACTGGGATTTGTCACTCGGTATGACGGAGAGGTATCACTGGGCCCACTCGGTAATGCATCATCATTATGAGCTCAAAGTAACCAAGTGTCTGGTCACGGGATCATGCATTACGGTATGAGTAAAGTGACTTGCCGGTAACGATATTGAACAAGGTATTGGGATACCGACGATCGAATCTCGGGCAAGTAACATACCGATTGACAAAGGGAATTGTATACGGGATTGCTTGAATCCTCGACATCGTGGTTCATCCGATGAGATCATCGAGGAGCATGTGGGAGCCAACATGGGTATCCAGATCCCGCTGTTGGTTATTGACCGGAGAGCAATCTCGGTCATGTCTACATGTCTCCCGAACCCGTAGGGTCTACACACTTAAGGTTCGGTGACGCTAGGGTTGTAGGGATATGTATATGCAGTAACCCAAATGTTGTTCGGAGTCCCGGATGAGATCCCGGACGTCACGAGGAGTTCCGGAATGGTCCGGAGGTAAAGAATTATATATAGGAAGTGCTATTTCGGCCATCGGGACAAGTTTCGGGGTCACCGGTATTGTACCGGGACCACCGGAAGGGTCCCGGGGTTCCACCGGGTGGGCCACCTATCCCGGAGGGCCCCATGGGCTGAAGTGGGAAGGGATCCAGCCCAAAGTGGGCTGGGGCGCCACTTCCCCTAGGGCCCATGCGCCTAGGGTGGGGGAAACCCTAAAAGGGGGGCGCCCCCTTGCTTGGGGGGCAAGCCCCCCACCCCTTGGCCGCCGCCCCCCTAGGAGATTGCATCTCCTAGGGCCGGCGCCCCCCTAGGCCCCCTATATATAGTGGGGGGGATGGAGGACCTCTCACTTTTTGCCTTTGGTGCCTCCCTCTCCCTCTCCAACACCTCCTCCTCCTCCATAGAGCTTGGCGAAGCCCTGCCGGAGTACTGCAGCTCCATCACCACCACGTCGTCGTGCTGCTGCTGGAGCCATATTCCTCAACCTCTCCTTCCCCCTTGCTAGATCAAGAAGAAGGAGACGTCATGCTGACCATATGTGTGTTGAACGCGGAGGTGCCGTCGGTTCAGCGCTAGGATCTCCGGTGATTTGGATCACGTCGAGTACGACTCCCTCATCCCCGTTCTTTGAACGCTTCCGCTCGCGATCTACAAAGGTATGTAGATGCATCCGATCACTCGTTGCTAGATGAACTCATAGATGGATCTTGGTGAAACCGTAGGAAATTTTTTGTTTTCTGCAACGTTCCCCAACAGTGGCATCATGAGCCAGGTTTATGCGTAGTTCTCTTTGCACGAGTAGAACACAATTTGTTGTGGGCGTAGATGTTGTCAACTTTCTTGCCGCTACTAGTCTTATCTTGCTTCAGCGGTATTGTGGGATGAAGCGGCCCGGACCAACCTTACACGTACGCTTACGTGAGACCGGTTCCACCGACTAACATGCACTAGTTGCATAAGGTGGCTGGCGGTTGTCTGTCTCTCCCATTTTAGTTGGAGCGGATTCGATGAAAAGGGTCCTTATGAAGGGTAAATAGAAGTTGACAAATCACGTTGT
Organism: Triticum urartu; assembly: GCF_056163025.1. Taxonomy (NCBI): domain Eukaryota; kingdom Viridiplantae; phylum Streptophyta; class Magnoliopsida; order Poales; family Poaceae; genus Triticum; species Triticum urartu. Next base: position 728,723,469 of record NC_141874.1, read on the forward strand.
GGCTTTCACGTAGGTAAGAAAATGTTCTTGCTAGAACCCTATTGCAGCCACGTAAAACTTGCAACAACAATTAGAGGACGTCTAACTTGTTTTTGCAGCAAGTGTTCTGTGATGTGATATGGCCAAAGTTGTGATGAATGATGAATGATATATATGTGATGTATGAGATCATGTTCTTGTAATAGGAATCACGACTTGCATGTCGATGAGTATGACAACCGGCAGGAGCCATAGGAGTTGTCTTTAATTTTTGTATGACCTGCGTGTCATTGAGAAACGCCATGTAAATTACTTTACTTTATTGCTAAATGGGTTAGCCATAGTAGTAGAAGTAATAGTTGGCGAGCAACTTCATGGAGACACGATGATGGAGATCATGGTGTCATGCCGGTGACAAGATGATCATGGAGCCCCAAGATGGAGATCAAAGGAGCTATGTGATATTGGCCATATCATGTCACTATTATTATTTGATTGCATGTGATGTTTATCATGTTTTTGTACATCTTGTTTACTTAGAACGACGGTAGTAAATAAGATGATCCCTCATAATAATTTCAAGAAAGTGTTCCCCCTAACTGTGCACCGTTGCGACAGTTCGTTGTTTTGAAGCACCACGTGATGATCGGGTGTGATAGATTCCAACGTTCACATACAACGGGTGTAAGACAGATTTACACATGCAAACACTTCGGCTGACTTGACGAGCCTAGCATGTACAGACATGGCCTCGGAACACAGAAGAGCGAAAGGTCGAGCATGAGTCGTATAGAAGATACGATCAACATGAAGATGTTCACCGACGTTGACTAGTTCGTCTCACGTGATGATCGGACACGGCCTAGTTAACTCGGATCATGTTATACTTAGATGACTGGAGGGATGTCTATCTGAGTGGGAGTTCATTGAATAATTTGATTAGATGAACTTAATTATCATGAACTTAGTCTAAAATCTTTACAATATGTCTTGTAGATCAAATGGCCAACGTTGTCCTCAACTTCAACGCGTTCCTAGAGAAAACCAAGCTGAAAGACGATGGCAGCAACTATACGGCCTGGGTCCGGAACCTGAGGATCATCCTCATAGCTGCCAAGAAAGATTATGTCCTACAAGCACCGCTAGGTGACGCACCCGTCCCACAGAACCAAGACGTTATGAACGCTTGGCAGACACATGCTGATGATTACTCCCTCGTTCAGTGCGGCATGCTTTACAGCTTAGAACCGGGGCTCCAAAAGCGTTTTGAGCGACACGGAGCATATGAGATGTTTGAAGAGCTGAAAATGGTTTTCCAAGCTCATGCCCAGGTCGAGAGATATGAAGTCTCCGACAAGTTTTTCAGCTGTAAGATGGAGGAAAATAGTTCTGCCAGTGAGCACATACTCACAATGTCTGGGTTACATAACCGCTTGACTCAGCTGGGAGTTAATCTCTCGGATGACGCAGTCATTGACAGAATCCTTCAGTCGCTTCCACCAAGCTACAAGAGCTTTGTGATGAACTTCAATATGCAGGGGATGGAAAAGACCATTCCTGAATTATTTGCAATGCTCAAATCAGCAGAGGTAGAAGTCAAAAAGGAACATCAAGTGTTGATGGTGAATAAAACCACTAAGTTCAAGAAAGGCAAGGGTAAGAAGAACTTCAAGAAGGACGGAAAGGGAGTTGCCGCGCCCGGTAAGCAAGCTACCGGGAAGAAGCCAAAGAATGGACCCAAGCCCAAGACTGAGTGTTTTTATTGCAAGGGAAGTGGTCACTGGAAGCGGAACTGCCCCAAATACTTAGCGGACAAGAAGGCAGGCATCACGAAAGGTATATGTGATATACATGTAATTGATGTGTACCTTACCAGTACTCGTAGTAGCTCCTAGGTATTTGATACCGGTGCGGTTGCTCACATTTGTAACTCAAAGTAGGAGCTGTGGAATAAGCGGAGACTGGCGAAGGACGAGGTGACGATGCGCGTCGGGAATGGTTCCAAGGTCGATGTGATCGCCGTCGGCACGCTACCTCTCCATTTACCTACAGGATTAGTTTTAAACCTCAATAATTGTTATTTAGTGCCAGCTTTGAGCATGAACATTGTATCGGGATCTCGTTTAATTCGAGATGGCTACTCATTTAAATCCGAGAATAATGGTTGTTCTATTTATATGAGAGAATGTTTTATGGTCATGCTCCGATGGTGAATGGTTTATTCTTAATGAATCTCGAGCGTAATGCTACACATGTTCATAGTGTGAATACCAAAAGATGTAAGGTTGATAATGATAGTCCCACATACTTGTGGCACTGCCGCCTTGGTCACATAGGTGTCAAACGCATGAAGAAGCTCCATGCAGATGGACTTTTAGAGTCTCTTGATTATGAATCATTTGACACGTGTGAACCATGCCTCATGGGTAAAATGACCAAGACTCCGTTCTCAGGAACAATGGAGCGAGCAACCAACTTATTGGAAATCATACATACTGATGTGTGCGGTCCAATGAGCGTTGAGGCTCGCGGTGGCTATCGTTATGTTCTCACTCTCACTGATGACTTGAGTAGATATGGGTATGTCTACTTAATGAAACACAAGTCTGAAACATTTGAAAAGTTCAAGGAATTTCAGAGTGAGGTTGAGAATCAACGTGACAGAAAAATCAAGTTTTTGCGATCAGATCGTGGAGGAGAATACTTGAGTCACGAATTTGGCACACACTTAAGAAAATGTGGAATAGTTTCACAACTCACGCTGCCTGGAACACCTCAGCGTAGTGGTGTGTCCGAACGTCGTAATCGCACTCTATTAGATATGGTGCGATCTATTATGTCTCTTATCGATTTACCGCTATCTTTTTGGGGCTATGCTTTAGAGACTGCCGCATTCACTTTAAATAGGGCTCCGTCGAAATCCGTTGAGACACCGTATGAATTATGGTTTGGGAAGAAACCTAAGCTGTCGTTTCTAAAAGTTTGGGGATGCGATGCTTATGTCAAGAAACTTCAACCTGAAAAGCTCGAACCCAAGCCGGAAAAATGCGTCTTCATAGGATACCCTAAAGAAACTATTGGGTATACCTTCTACCCTCAGATCCGAAGGCAAGATCTTTGTTGCCAAGAATGGATCCTTTCTAGAGAAAAAGTTTCTCTCGAAAGAAGTAAGTGGGAGGAAAGTAGAACTTGATGAAGTATTACCTCTTGAACCGGAAAATGGCGCAACTCAAGAAAATGTTCCTGACGTGCCTGCACCGACTAGAGAGGAAGTTAATGATGATGATCATGAAACTTCAGATCAAGTTGCTACTGAACTTCGTAGGTCCACAAGGACACATTCCGCACCAGAGTGGTACGGCAACCCTGTCTTGGAAATCATGTTGTTAGACAATGGTGAACCTTCGAACTATGAAGAAGCGATGGCGGGCCCGGATTCCGACAAATGGCTAGAAGCCATGAAATCCGAGATAGGATCCATGTATGAAAACGAAGTATGGACTTTGACTGACTTGCCTGTTGAGCAGCGAGCCATAGAAAATAAATGGATCTTTAAGAAGAAGACAGACGCGGATGGTAATGTGACCATCTATAAAGCTCGGCTTGTCGCTAAGGGTTATCGACAAGTTCAAGGGGTTGACTACGATGAGACTTTCTCACAGGTAGCGAAGCTAAAGTCCGTCCGAATCATGTTAGCAATTGCCGCATTCTATGATTATGAGATATGGCAAATGGACGTCAAAATGGCATTCCTTAATGGTTTCCTTAAGGAAGAATTGTATATGATGCAGCCGGAAGGTTTTGTCGATCCTAAGAATGCCGACAAGGTGTGCAAGCTCCAATGCTCGATTTATGGGCTGGTGCAAGCATCTCGGAGTTGGAACATTCGCTTTGATGAGATGATCAAAGCGTTTGGGTTTACGCAGACTTGTGGAGAAGCCTGTGTTTACAAGAAAGTGAGTGGGAGCTCTGTAGCATTTCTCATATTATATGTAGATGACATACTTTTGATGGGAAATGATATAGAACTCTTGGACAGCATTAAGGCCTACTTGAATAAGAGTTTTTCAACGAAGGACCTTGGAGAAGCTGCATATATATTAGGCATCAAGATCTATAGAGATAGACCAAGACGCCTCATAGGTCTTTCACAAAGCACATACCTTGATAAGATATTGAAGAAATTCAATATGGATCAGTCTAAGAAGGGGTTCTTGCTTGTGTTACAAGGTGTGAAATTGAGCTCAGCTCAATGTCCGACCACGGCAGAAGATATAGAAGAGATGAGTGTCATCCCCTATGCCTCAGCCATAGGTTCTATTATGTATGCCATGCTGTGTACCAGACCTGATGTAAACCTTGCCGTAAGTTTGGTAGGAAGGTACCAAAGTAATCCCGGCAAGGAACACTGGACAGCGGTCAAGAATATCCTGAAGTACCTGAAAAGGACTAAGGAAATGTTTCTCGTTTATGGAGGTGACGAAGAGCTCATCGTAAAGGGTTACGTTGACGCTAGCTTCGACACAGATCTGGATGACTCCAAGTCACAAACCGGATACGTGTATATTTTGAATGGTGGGGCAGTAAGCTGGTGCAATTGCAAGCAGAGCATCATGGCGGGATCTACATGTGAAGCTGAGTACATGGCAGCCTCGGAGGCAGCGCATGAAGCAATTTGGGTGAAGGAGTTCATCACCGACCTAGGAGTCATACCCAATGCGTCGGGGCCAATCAAACTCTTCTGTGACAACACTAGAGCTATTGCACTTGCCAAGGAGCCCAGGTTTCACAAGAAGACCAGGCACATCAAGCGTCGCTTCAACTCCATTCGTGAAAATGTTCAAGATGGAGACATAGATATTTGTAAAGTAAACACGGACCTGACTGTAGCAGATCCATTGACTAAACCTCTCCCTAGAGAAAAACATGATCAACACCAGAATTCCATGGGTGTTCGATTCATCACAATGTAACTAGATTATTGACTCTAGTGCAAGTGGGAGACTGTTGGAAATATGCCCTAGAGGCAATAATAAAAGCATTATTATTATATTTCCTTGTTCATGATAATTGTCTTTATTCATGCTATAATTGTGTTATTCGGAAATCGTAATACATGTGTGAATAATAGACACCAACATGTCCCTAGTAAGCCTCTAGTTGACTAGCTCGTTGATCAACAGATAGTCATGGTTTCCTGACTATGGACATTGGATGTCATTGATAACGAGATCACATCATTAGGAGAATGATGTGATGGACAAGACCCAATCCTAAACATAGCATAAAAATTGTATAGTTCGTTTGGTAGAGTTTTTCCAATGTCAAGTATCCTTTCCTTAGACCATGAGATCGTGTAACTCCCGGATACCGCAGGAGTGCTTTGGGTGTACCAAACGTCACAACGTAACTGGGTGACTATAAAGGTATACTACGGGTATCTCCGAAAGTGTCTGTTGGGTTGACACGGATCAAGACTGGGATTTGTCACTCCGTATGACGGAGAGGTATCACTGGGCCCACTCGGTAATGCATCATCATTATGAGCTCAAAGTGACCAAGTGTCTGGTAATGGGATCATGCATTACGGTACGAGTAAAGTGACTTGCTGGTAACGAGATTGAACAAGGTATTGGGATACCGACAATCGAATCTCGGGCAAGTAACATACCGATTGACAAAGGGAATTGTATACGGGATTGCTTGAATCCTCGACATCGTGGTTCATCTGATGAGATCATCGAGGAGTATGTGGGAGCCAACATGGGTATCCAGATCCCGCTGTTGGTTATTGACCGGAGAGCAATCTCGGTCATGTCTACATGTCTCCCGAACCCGTAGGGTCTACACACTTAAGGTTCGGTGACACTAGGGTTGTAGGGATATGTATATGCAGTAACCCGAATGTTGTTCGGAGTCTCGGATGAGATCCCGGACGTCACGAGGAGTTCCATAATGATCCGCAGGTAAAGAATTATATATAGGAAGTGCTATTTCGGCCATCGGGACAAGTTTCGGGGTCACCGGTATTGTACCGGGACCACCGAAAGGGTCCCGGGGGTCCACCGGGTGGGGCCACCTATCCCGGAGGGCCCCATGGGCTGAAGTGGGAAGGGATCCAGCCCAAAGTGGGCTGGGGCGCCACTTCCCCTAGGGCCCATGCGCCTAGGGTGGGGGAAACCCTAAAAGGGGGGCGCCCCCTTGCTTGGGGGGCAAGCCCCCCACCCCTTGGCCGCCGCCCCCTAGGAGATTGCATCTCCTAGGGCCGGCGCCCCCCCCTAGGCCCCCTATATATAGTGGGGGGATGGAGGACCTCTCACTTTTTGCCTTTGGTGCCTCCCTCTCCCTCTCCTACACCTCCTCCTCCTCCATAGAGCTTGGCGAAGCCCTGCCGGAGTACTGCAGCTCCATCACCACCACGCCGTCGTGCTGCTGCTGGAGCCATCTTCCTAAACCTCTCCTTCCCCCTTGCTGGATCAAGAAGAAGGAGACGTCACGCTGACCGTACGTGTGTTGAACGCGGAGGTGCCGTCCGTTCGGCGCTAGGATCTCCGGTGATTTGGATCACGTCGAGTACGACTCCCTCATCCCCGTTCTTTGAACGCTTCCGCTCGCGATCTACAAAGGTATGTAGATGCATCCGATCACTCGTTTCTAGATGAACTCATAGATGGATCTTGGTGAAACCGTAGGAAATTTTTTGTTTTCTGCAACGTTCCCCAACACTCGACCTCTCTTGTTTTTGTAAATATGATTAGTTCATCATTCCTGATTCAGCCTATTATGAATGAACATGTTTGCAATGAAAATTAGAGATTATAGTTGCTTATGTCATGCTTAATTATCTAGGAGTTTATAATGGTTTACCTTGCGCGCCAACATGCTATTAAAATGGTTGTGATGTGGTATGATAGAGTGGTATCCTCCTTTGAACGATTCAAGTAGCTTGACTTGGCACATGTTCACGCATGTAGTTGAAACAAAATCAACATAGCCTCTACGATATTTATGTTCATGGTGAATTATATCCTACTCATGCTTGCACTCAATGTTGATTAATTTTAATGCATGTTCACGACTATTGTGGCTCTCTAGTTGGTCGCTTCCCAGTCTGTTTCTAGCCTTCACTTGTACTAAGCGGGAATACTGCTTGTGCATCCACTTCCATAAACCCCAAAGTTATTACATATGAGTCCACCATACCTTCCTATATGCCGTATCTACCTGCCGTTCCAAGTAAATTTGTATGTGCCAAACTCTAAACCTTCAAATGAAATTCTGTTTTGTATGCTCGAATAGCTCATGTATCAACTAGGGTTGTCTATATCTTCCATGCTAGGCGGGTTATTCTCAAGAGGAGTGGACTCCGCTCCTCACTCACGAGAAAATGGCTGGTCACCGGGATGCCCAGTCCCATGCTCTAAGCAAACCAAATCGAAATAATTGCAAACAAAACTCCCCCAGGGTTGTTGCTAGTTGGAGGCACTCGTTGTTTCGAGCAAGCCATGGATTGATGCTTGTTGGTGGTGGGGGAGTATAAACTTTACCATTCTGCTTGGGAACTGCCTATAATGTGTGTAGCATGGAAGATATTGAGATCTCTCGGTTCTTATGTTGACAATGAAAGTATACCACTCAAAATATTATTTATCTCTATTTCAAAATCAAGCTCTGGCACCTCTACAAATCCCTGCTTCCCTCTGCGAAGGGCCTATCTATTTACTTTTATGTTGAGTCATCATCCTCTTATTAAAAAGTACCAGTTGGAGAGCACCGCTATCATTTGCATCCATTACTATTAATTTATATTGAGTATGACTATGACTGGATCTCTTTTACCATGAATTACAATGTCTAGTCAGTCCTTGATCTTCAGAGGTGCTCTGCATTTATGTTTTGCGGTCTCTGAAAGGGCTAGCGAGATACCATCTTGTTATATCATATTATGATTGTTTTGAGAAAGTGTTGTTATCCGAGATTCATTATTATAGCTCGCTAGTTGATTATGCCATTGATATGAGTAAACATGAGACCTAAGTGTTATTTTGAATATGGTTAGTTCATAATCTTTGCTGAAAAATTGAATGTTGGCTTTACATATTTGCAACAACAAGAGCAAACAGAGTTTGTAAAAGTTTTTCTTTATCACTTTCAGTTTGCCAACTGAATTGCTTGAGGACAAGCAAAGGTTTAAGCTTGGGGGAGTTGACACGTCTCCATCGTATCTACTTTTACAAACACTTTTGCCCTTGTTTTGGACTCTAACTTGCATGATTTGAATGGAACTAACCCGGAATGACGCTGTTTTCAGTAGAATTGCCATAGTGTTATTTTTGTGCAGAAATAAAAGTTCACGGAATGACCTGAAAATCCACGGAGAATATTTTCGGAATATATAAAAAATACTGGTGAAAGAATCAAGACCAGGGGGCCCACACCCTATCCATGAGGGTGGGGGCGCGCCTACCCCCCTGGGCACGCCCCCTACCTCGTGGGCCCCCTGGTGCTCCACCGACCTCAACTCCAACTCCATATATTCACGCTCAGGGAGAAAAATCAGAGAGAAGGATTCATCGCTGAGGGAGTCCTGGATTAGGGGGTGTTCGGGTAGCCGGACTTTACCTTCAGCCGGACTCCAGGACTATGAAGATACAAGATTGAAGACTTCATCCCGTGTCCGGATGGGACTTTCCTTGGCGTGGAAGGCAAGCTTGGCGATGCGGATATTCAAGATCTCCTACCATTGTAACCGACTCTGTGTAACCCTAACCCTATCCGGTGTCTATATAAACCGGAGGGTTGTAGTCCGTAGGACATCAACTCCATATACAACAATCATACCATAGGCTAGCTTCTAGGGTTTAGCCTCCTTGATCTCGTGGTAGATCTACTCTTGTACTACCCATATCATCAATATTAATCAAGCAGGACGTAGGGTATTACCTCCATCAAGAGGGCCCGAACCTGGGTAAAAACATCGTGTCCCTTGTCTCATGTTACCATCTGGCCTTGACGCACAGTTCGGGACCCCCTACCCGAGATCCGCCGGTTTTTACACCGACATTGGTGCTTTCATTGAGAGTTCCTCTGTGTCATCGCCTTTAGGCCCGATGGCTCCTTTGATCATCAACAACGATGCGGTCCAGGGTGAGACTTTTCTCCCCGGACAGATCTTCGTCTTCGGCGGCTTCGCACTGCGGGCCAATTCGCTTGGCCACCTGGAGCAGATTGAAAGCTACGCCCCTGGCCATCAAGTTAGGTTTGGAAGCCTAAACTACATGGCAGACATCCGCAGAGATTTGATCTTCGACGGATTCGAGCCACAACCGAGCGCGCCGCACTGTCTCGCAGGGCATGATCTAGCTCTGTCACCGAACAGTATCCCGGAGGCCGCAAACGCACCAGCTCTGACCCTTAATTCGGAGCCAGTTGTGTCAATCGAGGATGAGCGGCTGCACGTCACCTCGGGGGCTGTGATCTCAAAGGTGATCGAGCCGAACGCCGGCCACACACTCCGCGTGACTCACGACTCCGAGGATCCGGACTCCCCTCCGGACTCCGAACCCCCCGCGCCCCTGCCGATCGAATCCGATTGGGCGCCAATAATGGAGTTCACCACCGCGGACATCTTTCAGCACTCGCCTTTTGGCGATATCCTGAATTCTCTCAAGTCTCTCTCTTTATCAGGAGAGCCCTGGACGAACTGCGGTCTGCGAGGATGGGATACGGACGATGAAGAAATTCAAAGCCCACCCACCACCCACTTGGTAGCCACTGTCGAAAATTTAAACGACGTGCTCAACTTCGACTCCGGAGACATCGACAGCATGGATGACGATGCAGGAGATACCGATGAACCAATGCCCATAGGGCATTGGACAGCCACCTCATCTCATGATGTGTACATGGTGGATACCCCTAAAGGAAGCGACAACGAGGAAAAAGGGGATGGAATGGGAGATCGACCCCCCGAAAAGCAATCAAAGCGTCGGCGTAAACGCCGACCCAAGCCCCGCCTCGATAAAAACCCAGCCATAGAGAAGGACGAGCCGGTAGACGACGAACAGGCCTTAGAGCAACCGTTCGAATAGGGCAACACAGATAGAGAAACCGAACATCCCTCCTCCGGCGAAAACGGCATTCCGGACGACCTCACGCCGGATAAACCCATGGAGCAGAAGAATCTCCACAAGAGGCTTGTTCCAACTACATGCAGCCTGAAAAAGCAGAAGCGGAAGCTAAAAACAGCGGAAGATGCACTCCGGATTAGATGGAGCAAAGTAATCAATACCGCAGATGAATACGGCGACGGTCGCCGCACTAAAAGCTATCCGAAAAGAAAGCTACTGCCTGAATTCGACGAAGAGGCCCTAGAGCCCTCGCATTCAAAAAATAAGGAAGCTACATGGTCGGATAGACGACCCAAAGTGGCAAGTGGCGCCGCACTTAAATCGGCATGCGACCCACCCAAGGATTCGCATCATGGCCCAGCTAGGTCCATTTATGGGCCAAAAAAGCAAGCTCTCGTAAGCAATCAATAAAGCCATCATCAGAATCCGGCACACCCAAATACAGGGGCACCGCACACCCCCTATGTTTCACCGATGAGGTCCTGGACTATGAATTTCTAGAGGGATTCAAACCCGTAAACATAGAGGCATATGATGGAACAACAGACCCTGGAGTCTGGATCGAGGATTATATCCTCCACATACACATGGCTAGAGGAGATGTTCTCCATGCCATAAAATATTTACCCCTTAAGCTTAAAGGGCCAGCCCGGCATTGGCTTAAAAGCCTTCCTGAAAACACAATTGGAAGTTGGGAAGAGCTCGAGGATGCTTTCCGAGCAAATTTTCAAGGGACCTATGTCCGCCCTCCGGATGCAGACGATCTTAGTCACATAACTCAACAGCCCGGAGAATCAGCTCGGCAGTTCTGGAATAGATTCCTCACTAAAAAGAATCAGATAGTCGACTGTCCGGACGCCGAAGCCTTAGCAGCTTTCAGGCATAACGTCCGAGACGAATGGCTCGCCAGACACCTCAGCCAAGAAAAGCCAAGAACAATGGCCGCACTAACAAGCCTCATGACCTGCTTTTGTGCAGGAGAGGACAGCTGGTTGGCAAGGTGCAGCCCCAGCGACCCAAGTACATCCGAAACTAGGGATGGAAACGGAAAACCGCGACGCAACAAGGACCGTCGCCGGACTAAGGAAAAAAGTCCGAAGAGCACGGCAGTCAATGCCGGATTCAAAGGCTCACGACAAAATCAGACAAAATCGCCCCTCCAGGATAACAGGGACGATCCATCCAACTTAAATAAAATCCTGGACAGGATATGTCAGATACACAGTACTCCCGGGAAGCCTGCTAACCATACCCACAGAGATTGTTGGGTTTTCAAACAATTCGGCAGACTCAATGCCGAACACAAGGGGCTCGACACACCAAGCGAAGACGAGGACGAACCCCAAAAGCAGTGCACCAGGAAACAAAAGAACTTCCCACAAGAAGTAAAAACAGTGAACTTACTTCACATAACAAAACGTGCGGCGCCCATAAAGGTACGCACCACACGACCTATCCCCAAAGGGTCCCGCCACTGGTTGTCAAAACCAATCATCTTCGATCAGCTAGATTATTCTAGAAATATCAAGAATGTAGGATGGACTGCCTTGATACTTGATCCAATAATTGGCGGACTCCAGTTTTCAAATGTCCTTATGGACGGCGGCAGTGGACTAAACCTGATATGCCAGGATACAATCCATCACATGGGGATAAACCCAGCGAGAATCCGCCGCAGCAAAACCTCCTTTCAAGGGGTAACACCTGGTACAGACACCCATTGTATGGGTTTTCTCCGGCTCGAAGTTATATTCGGCTCTGCCGATAACTTCCGCCGTGAAAAGCTGACCTTCCATATCGTCCCGTTCTCAAGTCGCTATCAAGCACTACTGGGGCGGGAAGCTTTCGCTCGCTTTAACGCAATACCGCATTATGCATCTCTCACGCTTAAGATGCCCGGTCCACGAGGCATCATCTCTTTGAAGGGTAAGCACTAAAGTGCACCTCCCCAAGCGGAGGACTGTGCGGCCGCTTTGACAGCCCCACAGTAAAATGGCCTCACCGGCCAAAAAACTTCGAAATAGGTCATTAAAGACCACGAACGTGGATAGACGAGTTTGGTACAAAATCATCATTGATGCAGGCTTAGTGGCCATATACCCCCGCACTAGGGGCTCCATGCATATACAATAAGAGACAATAAAGCTCAATTTTATATATTTTACTTTATACTTTGTTTATTTTAAACTTTTGTTCGGCACGACCCGTTTTCAACTCAGTTCCTCTCTTTTACAGATGAACGTCGTGCGGCGCCCGTCCAGGATACGGCACAACGGAGACACAGGCGCAGACGTGCAGTAGGGACCCGTCCTAAAGGATTCTTTTTAGATTAAGACCCTGCGTAAACCTTTTTTTACTATCTCCTGTTGCTACACATCCCCTGGTTTTTTCTGATATAACCAAGGAGGAGGCTGGCGTCTTGGCATGTGGCCACGTCAGAATTTTTGCACGTACCTGGACACTAGGGGCTTTTTTTTAAATAAAGAGTGTTGTTTCGCCCGCACTCATAAAGACCGAACACCTTAGGGAGTGTTCGGCGTCACGAGTTTTGGCATTATATGCATCAGCTCCGAATCATGTCTTTGGTCAAATGTTGGGTTGCCCAGCTCCTGAGTTCGGCTACCTTACGTTCCGCTCTATCGGCTAAGGTAGCACCAGGAGAACTACTGCGATTGTTCCCCGGTTCACCCGGGCGAGCACCTCAGTAGAGAAAGCCGAAAACTGACTGTCATGATGTAGCGTGAGACTGGCCAGCCACTCGATGACCTATCGGAATCTATCGGATTCCTCCGCTTTAACGAAGGGCCGCTTCCCGGTCACGCACATACGCGCCCCGAACTCGGGCGACCGCAGTCGCCACCAAGGGGCTACCTAAATAGTCTCACTGTCAAGCTCCTATGGCTAAGTGAAAGTGTTAAAGCATTATAGTCCGGTTGCCTAGCCCGCTGCGCTATCACCTCCTTTGTAGGACCAAGACGTTGGGTTAAGTGTGAAAATGCGTCTTCTGTGAGCACCCCCGCACTATGTGCGTGCGGGCCGAAGCCAACGACTGCCATCTTTCAGATTTTGTATATATATATGTCTTAAAACGGCCGCACAGGAGGTGTTCCCAATACTTGAAGGCATAAGTATAAAAAGGCCACTACAGTTTACCAAAATACTACTTTATAATTACATATGCTATCATAACATAGCATCTTTTGAGCACTGCGTCTCTATTACACGAGCGCCTTCAAGGACTTCCTGAAAATAGTGCTCGGAGGGTACTCGGCTTTTGTCCGAATCTCGAGACGCAACAACGGTGGTCTCCATCTCTTCCCAGTATGTCTTGACACGGGAAAGAGCCATCCCTGCGCCCTCTATGCATGCTGACCTCTTCATTGCATTAATACGCAGCACCGCGTCAAGGAATTGCTGCACCAAGCTGAAATAACTCTTCGGCTCCGATCTCCCCGGCCACAGATGACCCATGACGTACTTCATGGCGAGTCCGGACAACTGTAGGGGAACGTAGCAATTTCAAAATTTTCCTACGCACACGCAAGATCATGGTGATGCATAGCAACGAGAGGGGAGAGTATGATCTACGTACCCTTGTAGATCGCAACGGAAGCATTGACACAACGTAGAGGAAGTAGTCGTACGTCTTCTTCCCGATCCGACCGATCCAAGCACCGTTACTCCGGCACCTCCGAGTTCTTAGCACACGTACAGCTCGATGACGCTCCCCGGGCTCCGATCCAGCAAAGCTTCGGGGATGAGTTCCGTCAGCACAACGGCGTGGTGACGATGATGATGTTCCACCGACGCAGGGCTTCGCCTAAGCACTACAACGATATGACCGAGGTGGAATATGGTGGCAGGGGGCACCGCACACGGCTAAGGAACGATCACGAGGATCAACTTGTGTGTCCTATGGTGCCCCCTTGCCTCCGTATATAAAGGAGCCAAGGGGAGGGGTGCGGCTGGCCAGGAGGTGGGCGCAGGAGGAGTCCTACTCCTACCGGGAGTAGGACTCCTCCCCCTTTTCCTTGTCCAAGTAGGAGAGAGGGGGGAGAGAAGGAAAGGGGGGGCGCCGCCCCTCCCTCCTTGTCCAATTCGGACTAGGGGGAGAGGGGGCACGCGGCCTGCCCTGGCAGCCCCTTCCTCTTCTCCACATTAGGCCCATAAGGCCCATTAACCCCCCGGGGGGTTCCGGTAACCCCCCGATGCTCCAGTTTTATCCGAAATTCATCCGGAACACTTCCGGTGTCCGAATATAGTCATCCAATATATCAATCTTTATTTCTCGACCATTTCGAGACTCCTCGTCATGTCCGTGATCACATCCGGGACTCCGAACTAACTTCGGCACATCAACATGCATAAAACTCATAACAACTGTCATCGTAACTTTAAGCGTGCGGACCCTATGGTTCGAGAAAATGCAGACATGACTGAGACAAATCTCTGGTCAATAACCAATAGCGGGACCTGGATGCCCATATTGGCTCCTACATATTCTACGAAGATCTTTATCGGTCAGACCGCATAACAACATACGTTGTTCCCTTTGTCATTGGTATGTTACTTGCCCGAGATTCGATCGTCGGTACCCAATATCTAGTTCAATCTCGTTACCGGCAAGTCTCTTTTCTCGTTCTGTAATACATCATCTCACAACTAACATATTAGTTGTAATGCTTGCAAGGCTTATGTGATGTGCATTACCGAGAGGGCCCAGAGATACCTCTCCGACAATCGGAGTGACAAATCCTAATCTCGAAATACGCCAACCCAACATCTACCTTTGGAGACACCTGTAGTACTCCTTTCTAATCACCCAGTTACGTTGTGACGTTTGGTAGCACCCAAAGTGTTCCTCCGGTAAACGGGAGTTGCATAATCTCATAGTCATAGGAACATGTATAGGTCATGAAGAAAGCAATAGCAACATACTAAACGATCGGGTGCTAAGCTAATGGAATGGGTCATGTCAATCAGATCATTCAACTAATGATGCGATCCCATTAATCAAATAACAACTACTTTGTCTATGGTTAGGAAACATAACCATCTTTGATTAATGAGCTAGTCAAGTAGAGGCATACTAGTGACACTCTGTTTGTCTATGTATTCACACATGTATTATGTTTCCGGTTAATACAATTCTAGCATGAATAATAAACATTTATCATGATATAAGGAAATAAATAATAACTTTATTATTGCCTCTAGGGCATATTTCCTTCAGTCTCCCACTTGCACTAGAGTCAATAATCTAGATTATATAGTAATGATTCTAACACCCATGGAGCCTTGGTGCTGATCATGTTTTGCTCGTGGAAGAGGCTTAGTCAACGGGTCTGCAACATTCAGATCCATATGTATCTTGCAAATCTCTATGTCTCCCACCTGGACTAGATCCCGGATGGAATTGAAGCGTCTCTTGATGTGCTTGGTTCTCTTGTGAAATCTGGATTCCTTTGCCAAGGCAATTGCACCAGTATTGTCACAAAAGATTTTCATTGGACCCGATGCACTAGGTATGACACCTAGATCGGATATGAACTCCTTCATCCAGACTCCTTCATTTGCTGCTTCCGAAGCAGCTATGTATTCCGCTTCACATGTAGATCCCGCTACGACGCTTTGCTTAGAACTGCACCAACTGACAGCTCCACCGTTTAATGTAAACACGTATCCGGTTTGCGATTTAGAATCATTTGGATCAGTGTCAAAGCTTGCATCAACGTAACCTTTTACGATGAGCTCTTTGTCACCTCCATATATCAGAAACATATCCTTAGTCCTTTTCAGGTATTTCAGGATGTTCTTGACCGCTGTCCAGTGATCCATTCCTGGATTACTTTGGTACCTCCCTGCTAAACTTATAGCAAGGCACACATCAGGTCTGGTACACAGCATTGCATACATGATAGATCCTATGGCTGATGCATAGGGAACATCTTTCATATTCTCTCTATCTTCTGCAGTGGTCGGGCATTGAGTCTTACTCAACTTCACACCTTGTAACACAGGCAAGAATCCTTTCTTTGCTTGATCCATTTTGAACTTCTTCAAAACTTTGTCAAGGTATGTGGTTTGTGAAAGTCCAATTAAGCGTCTTGATCTATCTCTATAGATCTTAATGCCTAATATGTAAGCAGCTTCACCGAGGTCTTTCATTGAAAAACTCTTATTCAAATATCCCTTTATGCTATCCAGAAATTCTATATCATTTCCAATTAGTAATATGTCATCTACATATAATATCAGAAATGCTACAGAGCTCCCACTCACTTTCTTGGAAATACAGGCTTCTCCAAAAGTCTGTATAAAACCAAATGCTTTGATCACACTATCAAAGCGTTTATTCCAACTCCGAGAGGCTTGCACCAGTCCATAAAAGGATCGCTGGAGCTTCCACACTTTGTTAGCTCCCTTTGGATCGACAAAACCTTCTGGTTGCATCATATACAACTCTTCTTCCAGAAATCCATTCAGGAATGCAGTTTTGACATCCATCTGCCAAATTTCATAATCATAAAATGCGGCAATTGCTAACATGATTCGGACAGACTTAAGCATCGCTACGGGTGAGAAGGTCTCATCGTAGTCAATCCCTTGAACTTGCCGAAAACCTTTTGCGACAAGTCAAGCTTTGTAGACAGTAATATTACCGTCAGCATCAGTCTTCTTCTTGAAAATCCATTTATTCTCAATTGCTTGCCGATCATCGGGCAAGTCAACCAAAGTCCATACTTTGTTCTCATACATGGATCCCATCTCAGATTTCATGGCTTCAAGCCACTTTGCGGAATCTGGGCTCACCATCACTTCTTCATAGTTCGTAGGTTCATCATGATCTAGCATCATGACTTCCAGAACGGGATTACCGTACCACTCTGGTGCGGATCTTACTCTGGTTGATCTACGAGGTTCAGTAGTATCTTGTTCTGAAGTTTCATGATCATCATCATTAACTTCCTCACTAACTGGTGTAGGTGTCACAGAAACAGTTTTCTGTGATGCACTATTTTCCAATAAGGGAGCAGGTACAGTTACCTCGTCAAGTTCTACTTTCCTCCCACTCACTTCTTTCGAGAGAAACTCCTTCTCCAGAAAGTTTCCGAATTTAGTAACAAAAGTCTTGCCTTCGGATCTGTGATAGAAGGTGTATCCAATAGTCTCCTTTAGATATCCTATGAAGACACATTTCTCCGATTTGGGTTCGAGCTTATCAGGTTGAAGCTTTTTCACATAAGCATCGCAGCCCCAAACTTTCAGAAACGACAACTTTGGTTTCTTGCCAAACCACAGTTCATAAGGCGTCGTCTCAACGGATTTTGATGGTGCCCTATTTAACGTGAATGCGGCTGTCTCTAGAGCGTATCCCCAAAACGATAGCGGTAAATCAGTAAGAGGCATCATAGATCGCACCATATCTAGTAAAGTACGATTACGATGTTCAGACACACCATTACGCTATGGTGTTCCGGGTGGCGTGAGTTGCGAAACTATTCCACAATTTTTCAAATGTACACCAAACTCGTAACTCAAATATTCTCCTCCACGATCAGATCATAGAAATTTTATTTTCTTGTTACGATGATTTTCAACTTCACTCTGAAATTCTTTGAACTTTTCAAATGTTTCAGACATATGTTTCATTAAGTAGATATACCCATATCTGCTTAAATCATCTGTGAAGGTGAGAAAATAACGATATCCGCCACGAGCTTCATTATTCATCGGACCACATACATCTGTATGTATGATTTCCAACAAATCTATTGCTCTCTCCATAGTACCGGAGAACGGCGTTTTTGTCATCTTGCCCATGAGGCACGGTTCGCAAGTACCATGTGATTCATAATCAAGTGGTTCCAAAAGTCCATCAGTATGGAATTTCTTCATGCGCTTTACACCGATATGACCTAAACGGCAGTGCCACAAATAAGTTGCACTATCATTATCAACTCTGCATCTTTTGGCTTCAACATTATGAATATGTGTGTTACTACTATCGAGATTCAACAAGAATAGACCACTCTTCAAGGGTGCATGACCATAAAAGATATTACTCATATAAATAGAACAACCATTATTCTCTGATTTAAATGAATAACCGTCTCGCATCAAACAAGATCCAGAAATAATGTTCATGCTTAACGCTGGCACCAAATAACAATTATTTAGGTCTAATATTAATCCCGAAGGTAGATGTAGAGGTAGCGTGCCGACCGCGATCACATCGACTTTGGAACCGTTTCCCACGCGCATCGTCACCTCGTCCTTAGCTAATCTTCGCTTAATCCGTAGTCCCTGTTTCGAGTTGCAAATATTAGCAACAGAACCAGTATCAAATACCCAGGAGCTACTGCGAGCATTAGTAAGGTACACATCAATAACATGTATATCACATATACCTTTGTTCACCTTGCCATCCTTCTTATCCGCCAAATACTTGGGGCAGTTCCGCTTCCAGTGACCAGTCTGCTTGCAATAGAAGCACTCAGTTTCAGGCTTAGGTCCAGGTTTGGGTTTCTTCTCTTGAGTAGCAACTTGCTTGCTGTTCTTTTTGAAGTTCCCCTTCTTCTTCCCGTTGCCCTTTTTCTTGAAACTAGTGGTCTTGTTGACCATCAACACTTGATGCTCCTTCTTGATTTCTACCTGCGCAGCTTTCAGCATCGCGAAGAGCTCGGGAATAGTCTTATTCATCCCTTGCATATTATAGTTCATCACGAAGCTCTTGTAGCTTGGTGGCAATGATTGGAGAATTCTGTCAATGACGCAATCATCTGGAAGATTAACTCCCAACTGAATCAAGTGATTATTATACCCAGACATTTTGAGTATATGCTCACTGACAGAACTGTTCTCCTCCATCTTGCAGCTATAGAACTTATTGGAGACTTCGTATCTCTCAATCCGGGCATTTCCTTGAAATATTAACTTCAACTCCTGGAACATCTCATATGCTCCATGACGTTCAAAACGTCGTTGAAGTCCCGATTCTAAGCCGTAAAGCATGGCACACTGAACTATCGAGTAATCATCAGCTTTGCTCTGCCAGACGTTCATAACATCTGGCGTTGCTCCTGCAGCAGGCCTGGCACCCAGCGGTGCTTCCAGGACGTAATTCTTCTGTGCAGCAATGAGGATAATCATCAAGTTACGGACCCAATCCATGTAATTGCTACCATCATGTTTCAACTTTGCTTTCTCAAGAAACGCATTAAAATTCAACGGAACAACAGCACGAGCCATCTATCTACAATCAAACATAAACAAGTAAGATACTAATCAGGTACTAAGTTTCATGATAAATTTAAGTTCAGTTAATTTACTTAAAGAACTCCCACTTAGATAGACATCCCTCTAATCCTGTAAGTGATTACATGATCCAAATCATGTAAACCATGTCCGATCATCACATGAGATGGAGTAGTTTCATTGGTGAACATCTTTACGTTGATCATATCTACTATATGATTCATGCTCGACCTTTCGGTCTCCGTGTTCCGAGGCCATATCTGTATATGCTTGGCTCCTCAAGTATAACCTGAGTATTCCGCGTGTGCAACTGTTTTGCACCCGTTGTATTTGAACGTAGAGCCTATCACACCCGATTATCACGTGGTGTCTCAGCACGAAGAACTTTCGCAACGGTGCATACTCAGGGAGAACACTTCTTGATAATTAGTGAGACATCATCTTATAATGCCACCGTCAATCAAAGCAAGATAAGATGCATAAAAGATAAACATCACATGCAATCAATATAAGTGATATGATATGGCCATCATCATCTTGTGCTTTTGATCTCCATCTCCGAAGCATCGTCGTGATCACCATCTTCACCGGTGCGACACCTTGATCTCCATCGTAGCATCATTGTCGTCTCGCCGAGTTTGTGCTTCCACGACTATCGCTACCGTTTAGTGATAAAGTAAAGCATTTCAGCGCGATTGCATTGCATAAAATAAAGCGACAACCATATGGCTCCTGCCAGTTGCCGATAACCTGGTTACAAAACATGATCATCTCATACAATAAAATTCAGCATCATGCCTTGACCATATCACATCACAACATGCCCTGCAAAAACAAGTTAGACGTCCTCTACTTTGTTGTTGCAAGTTTTACGTGGCTGCTACGGGCTTAAGTAAGAACCAATCTCACCTACGCATCAAAACCACAACGATAGTTTGTCAATTTGACTCCGTTTTAACCTTCGCAAGGACCGGGCGTAGCCACACTGGTTCAACTAAAGTTGGAGAGACTGTCGCTCGCAAGACACTTATGTGCAAAGCACGTCGGGAGAACCGGTCTCGCGTAAGCGTATGCGTAATGTCGGTCCGGGTCATCCCATCCAACAATACCGCCGAACCAAAGTATGACATGCTGGTAGGCAGTATGACTTATATCGCCCACAACTCACTTGTGTTCTACTCGTGCATATAACATCAAACCATAAAACCAAGGCTCGGATGCCACTGTAGGGGAACGTAGTAATTTCAAAATTTTCCTACGCACACGCAAGATCATGGTGATGCATAGCAACGAGAGGGGAGAGTATGATCTACGTACCCTTGTAGATCGCAACGGAAGCGTTGACACAATGTAGAGGAAGTAGTCGTACGTCTTCTTCCCGATCCGACCGATCCAAACACCGGTACTCCGGCACCTCCGAGTTCTTAGCACACGTACAGCTCGATGACGCTCCCCGGGCTCCGATCCATCAAAGCTTCGGGGATGAGTTCCGTCAGCACAACGGCGTGGTGACGATGATGATGTTCCACCGACGCAGGGCTTCACCTAAGCACTACAACGATATGACCGAGGTGGAATATGGTGACAGGGGGCACCGCACACGGCTAAGGAACGATCACGAGGATCAACTTGTGTGTCCTAGGGTGCCCCCTTGTCTCCGTATATAAAGGAGCCAAGGGGAGGGGTGCGGCCGGCCAGGATGTGGGGGAGAGGGTGCCCGCGGCCTGCCCTGGCAGCCCCTTCCTCTTCTCCACATTAGGCCCATAAGGCCCATTAACCCCCCGGGGGGTTCCGGTAACCCCCCGGTGCTCCGGTTTTATCTGAAATTCATCCAGAACACTTCCGGTGTCCGAATATAGTCATCCAATATATCAATCTTTATGTCTCGACCATTTCGAGACTCCTCGTCATGTCCGTGATCACATCCGGGACTCTGAACTAACTTCGGTACATCAACATGCATAAAACTCATAACAACTGTCATCGTAACTTTAAGCGTGCGGACCCTACGGTTCGAGAACAATGCAGACATGACTGAGACAAATCTCTGGTCAATAACCAATAGCGGGACCTGGATGCCCATATTGGCTCCTACATATTCTACGAAGATCTTTATCGGTCAGACCGCATAACAACATACGTTGTTCCCTTTGTCATCGGTATGTTACTTGCCCGAGATTCGATCGTCGGTATCCAATACCTAGTTCAATCTCGTTACCGGCAAGTCTCTTTACTCGTTCCGTAATACATCATGTCACAACTAACATATTAGTTGTAATTCTTGCAAGGCTTATGTGATGTGCATTACCTAGAGGGCCCAGAGATACCTCTCCGACAATCGGAGTGACAAATCCTAATCTCGAAATACGCCAACCCAACATCTACCTTTGGAGACACCTGTAGTACTCCTTTATAATCACCCAGTTACGTTGTGACGTTTGGTAGCACCCAAAGTGTTCCTCCGGTAAACGGGAGTTGCATAATCTCATAGTCATAGGAACATGTATAGGTCATGAAGAAAGCAATAGCAACATACTAAACGATCGGGTGCTAAGCTAATGGAATGGGTCATGTCAATCAGATCATTCAACTAATGATGTGATCCCATTAATCAAATAACAACTACTTTGTCTATGGTTAGGAAACATAACCATCTTTGATTAATGAGCTAGTCAAGTAGAGGCATACTAGTGACACTCTGTTTGTCTATGTATTCACACATGTATTATGTTTCCGGTTAATACAATTCTAGCATGAATAATAAACATTTATCATGATATAAGGAAATAAATAATAACTTTATTATTGCCTCTAGGGCATATTTCCTTCAACAATCTATTCAGTTCGGCCCATTGAGCCAAACGATCGTCCACTGCTAGTGGACGCTCTGGATTGTGAAACTGCGACCAGAAAAGCTTTTCCACTTCGCGATCTTTCTGATCTCGAAAGTGTTCGGTCGCATCAGCAGCACTCGCTGCCAAATCCAGATAGGTTTCCTCCACACTCCACATCCAGTCCAACGGAGCAAACTTCGGATCGCAAAATTTCCTTCGCAGCATAAAGGGCTTTCCAGCCGCAATCTGTTCGGCCTGACGCAGCTCCTCCTTCGCAGCTCTCATCACAGAGCACGCGTCCTTGGCATTGGCAACAGCCTTCTCTAAGTCTGTCTGTTTCGCCTGGTCTTCTTTCTCAAGAAGTCTACAACGGTCTGCAGCGCTCTTTAACTTTTTGGCCATCTCAGCCATCCCTTCCTTGCTTCGGCAATGAGCAGCCTGTTCGGCTCTCAGCTCTTCAAGGGCTTTCTTGGCAGCCGCATCACTTTCTCTGGCTTGTTCTTTAGCTCGGGCAAGTTCTGCCCTAAGACTCTCCACGGCAGCCGCACCATCTGCGTCAAACACACACATCGTAAGACACTGGCATAAAACTCTTCTTACCTGATGCCGCCCGAGGAATTACATACCTTGAGCCTCATCAAACCGCTGCGCGATGTCGGCATCTGCCACGTCCAGTTGCCGCTTTAATTCGGCAAAATCATCAGTTCGGCTTGATTCCGGACACCCTGCCGCCTACATTCAAAGACGACATCTTAGACCTGGGATTATGATCCTCCGCGTGCCGTCATTTCTTGACGACGTGCAGAGTCTCAGGGGCTACTATCTACACAGGGCGCATCTTATTCATGTGCAACTGACAAAAGTGTACATTATCTAATGTACCTCAAAACCCGTCAGTAAACTTTTGACGGCCTCATGCAATCCGCTCTCTGCGGATGTGATCCTTCCAATCACCGTGCCCATCAATGCACGGTGCTCCTCCAAGATAGAAGCTCGCTCCAGCAGAATCTTTAGCTCCTCCGGCCGAGCACTAGACGGTGTCGGACTCGTCCCGTGACCTCTTTCGAAGGCCGGACGCGGAGAACCTCAGGGGGCCACATAGCTATCTTCCACCCCTGCCGGATTCGGAGAAACCCTCCGCGACGACACCTCAGGGTCGCCCGCCTCGCTAGGCGGCACGGCAGGGGGAGGCGTCCCACTCTCCATCATCTCCGGAAGGAGATCCCCCGAAGACGAGCTCTACTAAGAAGGGCTGAGGTCTGAGCTACAAGGTAAAAAATCGGTTAATCTTCTCGGATATAAATCAAGGATTTCCCTCATCCCTCAAAAGGAAAATCTTTCTCTACTTACGGCTCGCTGGAGGGCTGATCCCCTTGAGGGCGTAGTCCGGCCGAGGAACTCCCCGGCGTCGGACCCTCTGACGAGGATTTTTCCCCCGCTTCGAGGCCATGGTTTCCGGGTCGTCAGAGGCGGCTCTCTTCTTCCCCTTAGGAGAGGAATTGTCGGTTCCTCCCTTCGGAGCAGCCTCCTTCGAGGAGGCCATAGTTTCCTTGTCCTCCCCCTTGCTTCCCTCCAAAGGCATTATCTCCAGCATCCTGACCAGCACGGAATCCGGCCTGGTTTCGGGAAGGGGAGCCAGACACCTGATCAGCTTTGCCTTTGCTATCCACTCCTGTTTAAAAGGGCGGCTCTTTTAGGGCAAGTTTATGACAATTATACGGATAGAAGGTCCGGGCACAAGGTTGCTTACTTGAGTATCCGGGCGATTGTAGCTCAGGCCTGTGTCCTTGGTTAAATCCGAACACATCTCTTGTGATCCGAAGAATAGTTTATACATCTCCGCGGGCGTTGCGCCCATGAAATTCTGGAGAGCTCGCGGTCCCTCTGGATTAAACTCCCACAGGCGAAGGGGGCAACGTTTGCCGGGCAATATTCGGCGAATCAGCATGACCTGCGTCACCTTGACCAGGCTGAGGTCTCCTTCCAAGAGATCCTTAATGCGGCCCTGTAACAAGGGCACGTCTTTGGGCAAACCCCAATCTAACCCTCTGTTGACCCATGACGCTAGCCGTGGTGGGGGACCCGAGCGAAAGGCAGGAGGCGCCACCCACTTGGTGCTCCGGGGAGCGGTGATATAAAACCACTCTCGTTGCCACAATCCTAGCTCCTCTTGAAAAGAGCCCTCGGGCCATGGAGCATCAGCATTTTTGCTTATAACAGCGCCTCTGCACTCTGCGTGTCGTCCCTTTATCATCTTCGGCTCCACTTTGAAGGTCTTGAGCCATAATCCAAAGTGAGGGGTAACACGGAGGAACGCTTCACACATGACAATAAATGAGGAGATATGGAGGATGGACTCCGGAGCTAAGTCATGGAATTCCAGCCCGTAATAAAACAGCAGTCCCCTCACAAAGGGATCCATTGGAAAGCCCAACCCCCGAAGGAAGTGAGACATGAACACCACGCTCTCACCGGGCTGGGGACTGGGGATGACCTGCCCTTGAGCAGGCAACCTATGCGAAATTTCGCCGGTCAGGAACTTAGCCTCCCTCAACTTTAGTACGTCCTCCTCCGTGATGGAGGAGGGCGTCCATCGGCCTTGAAGGTCAGAACCGGACATTGTCGAAGGTCCGAAGTGCCTGGAATCTGGAGCCTAGGGTGTTGGAACTTGAGGCGACGGGCGAACTCGCTTGAGGTTGAAAAAAGGAGTAGGGCCTTGGTCTCTTTATAAGAGGTTGAATACCAAGAGCCCTCCCCGTAACCGTTCGGGACTCGTCTTTAATCGAGGAAACATGCTAACGGGCGCGGTTGGGTTACCCACGTCCGTATTGATGGGAATCCCGTAAAGGGGGGTACACGATCTCTGCTTTGACAAGACGTGCCAAGGAAACCGCCTCGCAAAACGTGCTGAGGTGGAAAAGTAAAAACGATTCGAGTAAAGGACTTGGCCGTAGTGTGATGACGCACTACGGAATACGTCAGCAGATTTGATTTGTGTTAATATTATTCTCTCTATGGCAATATGTGGAAACTTATTTTGCAGAGCCGGACACTACTCTTGGTGTTTACAATCTTCTATGAAGGACTTGGAGGAGGAACCCGCCTTGCAATGCCGAAGACAATCTGCGCGCCGGACTCGTCGTCATTGAAGCCTGGTTCAGGGGCTACTGAGGGAGTCCTGGATTAGGGGTGTTCGGCCGGACTTTACCTTCAGCCGGACTCCAGGACTATGAAGATACAAGATTGAAGACTTCGTCCAGTGTCCGGATGGGACTTTCCTTGGCGTGGAAGGCAAGCTTGGTGATGCGGATATTCAAGATCTCCTACCATTGTAACTGACTCTGTGTAACCCTAACCCTATCCGGTGTCTATATAAACAGGAGGGTTGTAGTCCGTAGGACATCAACTCCATATACAACAATCATACCATAGGCTAGCTTCTAGGGTTTAGCCTCCTTGATCTCGTGGTAGATCTACTCTTGTACTACCCATATCATCCATATTAATCAAGCAGGACGTAGGGTATTACCTCCATCAAGAGGGCCCGAACCTGGGTAAAAACATCGTGTCCCTTGTCTCCTGTTACCATCTGGCCTTGACGCACAGTTCGGGACCCCTACCCGAGATCCGCCGGTTTTGACACCGACAATCGCATTTTATGATACGGAGCCGCCACTAGGCCCTAAACTCTCTCGGGAGGGCTGATCTGGAGTCCGTCCGGGGCTCCGGAGAGGGGAATCTGTTGCCTTCGTCATCATCAACCTTCCTCCATCACCAATTTCATGATGCTCACCGTCGTGCGTGAGTAATTCCATCGTAGGCTTGCTGGACGATGATGGGTTGGATGAGATTTATCATGTAATCGAGTTAGTTTTGTTAGGGTTAGATCCCTAGTATCCACTATGTTCTGAAAGTGATGTTGCTATGACTTTGCTATGCTTAATGCTTGTCACTAGGGCCCGAGTGCCATGAATTCAGATCTGAACCTATTATGTTTTCATGAATATATGTGAGTTCTTGATCCTATCTTGCAAGTCATTAGTCACCTACTATGTGTTATGATCCGGCAACCCCGAAGTGACAATAATCGGGACCACTCCCGATGACGACCGTAGTTTTAGGAGTTCATGTATTCACTATGTGTTAATGCTTTGGTCCGGTACTCTATTAAAAGGAGACCTGAATATCCCTTAGTTTCCAATAGGACCCCGCTGCCACGGGAAGGTAGGACAAAAGATGTCATGCAAGTTCTTTTCCATAATCACGTATGACTATATTCGGAATACATGCCTACATTACATTGATGAACTGGAGCTAGTTCTGTGTCACCCTATGTTATAACTGTTGCATGAATAATCGCATCCGACATAATTATGCATCACTGATCCAATGCCTATGATCTTTTCACATATTTATCTCTGTTTAGTTACTTTACCGTTGCCACTGTTACAATCACTACAAAACTACTACTGTTACTTTTGCCACCGTTACTGTTACTTCCATACTACTTTGCTGCAGATATTAAGTTATCCAGGTGTGGTTGAATTGACAACTCAGCTGCTACTACTTGAGAATATTCTTTGGCTCCCCTTGTGTCGAATCAATAAATTTGGGTTGAATACTCTACCCTCGAAAACTGTTGCGATCCCCTATACTTGTGGGTTATCAGGCGTCCACTCCGGTTGGGCGGCGCTGGTAACCTCGGCATCGTGGGCCGATGAGCCGGCGGCCCCGATCTCCAGCGGCCATGGCACTGAGGCCGCCTTCCCCGCACGACGGCGCACCGGAGTGCGGACTGCGGGGGTTGAGCCCACCACCAACTCACCACCGACTGGCGGCACCAGTGGCGCGTCAGGACAACTGCTCTGAGTGTCAACAGTCGGCGTATGTGGGGGCACCTCCGCCTCCAAGATGACGGGGTCGCCTCCTCCCTTCTCCAGGGCCGACCGGTCACCGCCGGCTCCTCCAGTCAGTGCCTGGCTATCCGGCGCATGCGGCTCCGCATGCTGCGGGATGGACGATTCCGGGGCATGGCCGCATGCTGCTTCTTCCGCCTGTGCCTTGGCGGCCGCGTCCGCCTGCTCCTTTGCCACTGCGTCAGCCAGAGTCTTGGTCGCTGCGTCGGCCTCCGCCTGTGCCACCTTGGCCGCCTCCGCCTTCTTTCAGGCCGCGGCTTCCCGCTCTTCCCGCGCTTCCCGCGCGTTCCTCTCCGTCGCCTCCTGGAGGTTGGCAAGCGGATCCACGCGGCGGGGCTCCATAGAGCCGTCCGCCGCCCCAATCACCGAGGTAGACAGGGCCCGCGAGAGAGAACGGGGCCCTATGAAGACACGGCAGCAACAAGTCGGTAAGAAGACTACAAGAAAGAAGAAAAGCAAATGCAAAAGCAATAGCAGAAAAATCGAAGTACTCACCCGGACACCATCGGGACCCTCTTTGGGGCCTTTTGGAATTGGGCCGCCTTTGCGGTAGCCTCCTGCCACCTGGTCGCGGCGGCCATGTTCTTGGGCTTATTGGGCCGACTGCCGTACAGACCGGCGTCGGCTCGTTGCTTCGGTGCGCCGCCAGGAGCAGTCGGCGTGGCTGAAGAGATCGCTCCTGCCTTGTCACCGGGTCTGGCCACCTCCACGTCCGACAACTCCCAGGTCCACATCCGGCATGGGTCCCGGTGCCCGCTCATGCGGCTGATGATGTGGGGCCGGGCTTGGACGGGAGCACTCGGTGCGCCACGAAGGTGGTCAGCAGATCCGAGGCCTTGAGGCCCTCCGACTCCGTCATCACCTGAAGCCGGGCGAGAGCGGTGGAGGAGGCGGCCGACAAGTGCTTCGGCCGAAATTGCCAGTTGGTGCGGGGCTCGACCGACGGGCCGGTTGCATAAGCCGGCAGGTTGACATAGTCCATCGCTGGATGGATGTTCTTGGCGTAGAAGTAAGACTTCTGCCACAGCTTGGCCGACTGCAGCAAGGCGAGGGAGGGGAAGCGGACCCCAGAATCCGAACGCCGCACTGCAACGTAGGCTCCGCACTGGGCCGCCTCGTTCTTGGCGGCAGTGCCCAGCTTGAGGAAGAAGAACTCCCCCAGAGCTCGAGGGTGGGGAGAGTGCCAAGGTAGCCTTCGCAGAGGGTGACGAAGGCAGCCATTAGCACCATCGTATTCGGCGTGAGGTGGTGCGGCTGAACTCTGTAGAAAGTGAGGAAGGAACGGAAGAAACTGCTCGCCAGAAGGCCGAAGCCGCGAAGAAAGTGCGACCGGAAGACGACGTGCTCACCGTCCTCCGGCGCCGGCGAGATCTCCGCCTCAGGAGGCACACGCACCTTTACGTGCGTCTCGCGAGGCAGCCGCCGCGTCTGGCGAAGGAAGGTGAGGTGGTGTTCATGGGCGTTGGAGCCATCACTGCTAGGAAAAGGCCTACTAGTGGCGCACCTGTTTTGCCTACTAATGGCGCACTACAGGTGCGCCACTACTAGCACGCCATTAGTATTTTTTACTAATAATGGCGCACCATGCAGTGCGCCATTAGTATAGCCCACGGTGCGTCATTAGTATGCCTCCCAGGGGGCCATATTTACCCATGTGCTTTGGCATACTAATGGCGCACTTGTGGATGATGCGCCATTAGTGTGCTCTGTCTTACTAATGGCGCACTATGTGGTGGTGCGCCACTAGTATGTATATTAGGGATTTTTTTTCTTTTCTGATATTTTCACAGGTTACAAAATATATTATTGGACAGAATATAGCTAGCACCACACAGCAACAGCAGATTCGTCGAATACAATAGAAGATTAGTCTCCGAATACAATTCATCATATTAGTCTCCGAATTTATACTGAACAAAGTTAGAACATTACAAGTCTCGAAACAGCGAGTAGCGAGTTTGTCTTCACATTACAAGTCGATATCGATCATCTAAACTACCATCACATAGAAGAGAGCTGCGGTCATCACGATGAGCATAATCGCGATGAAACTGGTCTTCATCCGGTTCCTCCAACGCTCCCTCCTCTCTCCCACTAGATAGCGCGCGTATCTAACTTCCACCTCCGCCCTAGTGGTGTACCCTTTGTAACTTTTACCACTGAAACGGTGAACCTGTCTCCGACACTCCTCCTAGTCGTCGTAGACTCCGGGAACCTTACCCTTGTACACGACATACGACGGCATCTCTATGCACTAGCCAAACAAAACGTTAGTAGCAATTCATAGACAATACATAAGCAATATATAAGTATGCAACAAAAGGATCGGAAGAGAAAAGCAACACATTAATAGCATGATTCACGGTCCTACTAATAAATAGCATCGATTACATCTAAGTTGAACGACTGTCCAAACCAAAGAGACATACAAGTTCATTAAAGTTTAATTACAACATGAGCCAATCGATGTTTCAGAACTACACATAGCATCACTACTTTCGACTCGACTCAGGGACCGGAGCATGGATGAAGCCGCCGTCTCTCGTGATGGTCATGAAATCGCGGGCGTTGTCAGCCTGCATTTGTAGCGTTGTGTCTATCTCACTGTTGGACGGTTGATATCTTAGGTAGAACTACCCCGAGGTACGAAGGACATCTTGATGGATAATTTCCGCAAACTCTGACTGGATGCGAAAGAATTCTTGTCTGATATCCGCGTCCTGGATTACCGACAATCTTGCGGCCCAATCTTTGAAATTATTTGGTAGCAGAAGGTGATTATGGTCCCGTACGATCGCCCGCATGTGATGGAGGGCATAGTAGGAATCCTTATGACCGCCAGGCGGCTGCTTGATGCAGGGGAACATCATAGTGTGGGCGAACACGTGCTTGCCGTACCTACGAACTGGCCTGGTGAAGGTGCCTCCATATTTGGCGTAGCCGGGGAGAACATCATCAAGAACTTTCTTGATATTTGTGTAGTCTTTCTTCGACTGACGGTCCGAGTCAAAATACGTGGCCATGGAATATTTCGGGCTTAAGAGGATGAGTGTGCAATGTGTGTCACTGCATAAAACACAGAATGTTAGAAAAAAGAACGATCGAAATCTAAGAAATCATATGTTACGGGGCGGTGAGGGGATGACTTACTCGGGAAAGTAAGGCACGAGGAAGTTATCCTTATCTGGGTTTGCCAGAATGACGCCTTCGAGGTAAGAACTCGCGACCTGCCGGTCCCCAGTGCTGCCCAAGATCTTGGCACGCATGTAGAAGGGGTCGACTATCACGGTGTCCGGGGTCTTGTCTCTAATGATCTGCATCTCCATACTCAGCAAAAATAGCCGAACGAAGGTGTAGTGTAGCGGATCAAGGTTAAACATAGCGAAGATATCATCAAACTGCAGGACGATCGTACCCCCGATGGTGTTATCCACAAAGCCCTTGCCCTCTGGCACCTTGGCCACGAAAACCGGGTATGCCACATCATTCTCGGAGAGATGCCGCTTCTCCAAAGAAAGAACACTGTCATGCAGACTCCGCATAGCACCGATTGCAGCATTGAGAAGATTAGTCGGTAGCATCGACCTACCCGCCAAATGAACCCTCCTCGAGATATCCTTAGGTGAAGGTGGACCGTCCTGAGCAAGGATCATACTCGGTGCCGGCTGGCTGGCACCCTTGTTACTCTTTCTTTTCCGTCCCTTTTTCTTCTGCTGTAATGGGATCAAGTTCTGCTCATAGACCGCCTTCTTGAGTGTGTTGGGGCTGATAATAGTTGGCACCTCGGCTATCTGAGGCTCGGTGAAGGTGGCAGAGGCGTCTCCTGAGAACTGAACGCCAGACGACGCCTGTTGCAATTTGGTTTCTCTGCGGTACCAACATGATCACGGTCGTATTTTTCAGGGTTGGGTTCTTGAGAAGGAGGCCCGAAGAATTCGTCACCGTACCCATGTTTGGCAAAGTACTTATCGGCGTTGGTAAACGTACCGTCGTCGTTGTCGTTGTTGTCCGGATCCTGTGCCATAGGGATGTCCGGCATGTCCGGTAGCGTTGCGGCGGTCTTGCCATGGCTTGGCGCCGACACGACTGGCGGTGTTGTATTTGGGGTGGTGTCCCCCGCCCCCAAACGAATCTGGCTCTTCGGCCAAAGCAGGGGCCAGCTTAGGCAGGCGCTGAGGGTCATCAGATCATCTTCATCAGCCCCGGCGGGTCGAATTGGAGGTAACAACTCGTCGCAGCCTGGCAGCACCCAAACCAGTTAAACCCTATACACGGTGGGTGGCATCGGATTACCATGGAACACGGGGTTGCCCGGTTGAATGATTTTGCCCTTGGCGACATCGACCAACTCGTCGTTCACGAAGTGCAGGAGAGTGCACGGAACGTCGGCGGCGCCCTGCGAAAACATGTAGGGCGTCAGGGATGCCCAGTCAAAGGCAAGGAGATGAAGTCCTCGGCCGAGAGGCTTAATTAGTTACCGTGATGATGGTGTCGAGCTCGGCTAATGTCGAGGCACTACCAACAGCGGGCGTGCAACTGACAGAGGGGCCGCTTGCTGCCGAGGTGCCGGTCGGTGTACACCCGGGTGTATTAATCTCCAACGTCCGTTCTTTTGTGGAACGGACGTCCTTTAGGTAGGGTGGTCCTGCTTCTTCTTGTGGTGTATGCTGCTACTTCATCGTCGTCATCATGTTCCATCTTCGGGTCGCCGTACTTGTCGGAGTCTTGCTCATTGGCGACTCCATCCATTCCGATGATCTTCCTTTTGCCTCTCCTCACAACAACACGACTGGGCTTTGACGGGTCGGTAATGAATAAGCATTAGTCCACTTGGGAAGCCAGTACCCATGGCTCATTTTTCGCGGTGACGTTTGTGCCCGCGGTCTTGGATTTGGCTTCGGGTATAACCATGATGGTGAAATACCGGTCTTCTTTTAGGACGCTCTTGGCCCATCTGACAGGGAACATCGGGACCTTCTCTCCAGCGTAGCTCAGCTCCCAGATCTCCTCGATCCTTTTGTAGTATATGTCCTTGTCATTACCGGTGTAGGATTCCACCGTTCCCCCGGAGTTCTGATAACCATCGCTCTTCATGTCCTTGTCCTTGGTGTAGAATGTGTAGTCGTTGATATCGTACGCCTCATAGGTTGTGCTCGGCGCCCTGTGACAAGGCGAATATCAGTTGTTCTTCCGTGGAAGAATCCTCATGTAAAGGGTACGACAGAAGCTTCTGCTTGAACCAACGCGTGAAACATGAGTTGTGCTCTTTGATTATATATCCGTCTGTCCTCTGTTGGCCTCGGTCATTGTACGTCTTCTCAATAAAGGTTTTGTGCTCTACCACCCAAGGATCTACCACGTCTATGTGTTGTAGCGCGACTAGGTTTGCTCTTTCAAAGTCGACGAGTCGACCCTCGAAGTCGACATGCATTTCACGGCGACCCTCACGGTGACCCCATCCAGCGAGCCTGCCGAGGTGCCTGTTGATGGGCAGACCAACGGGGTTCTCGATGCCTAGATAATTCGTGCAGTAGGAGATACACTCTTCGGTCAGAAAGCCCCTGGCTATGCTTCCCTCTGGACATGACATGTTGCGAACGTATCCTTTGATGACACCATTCATCCTTTCGAACGGCATCATGCTGTGCAGGAATGTTGGCCCGAGTTGGATGATATCCTCCACGATATGGACCAGCAGATGCACCATAACGTCGAAGAATGCGGGCGGGAAGTACATCTCAAGCTCGCATAGTATCACCACGATCTCTTCCTGTAGCCTTCTGAGTTGCCTCATGCCAACCGACTTCCAAGTGATGACGTCGAAAAAGTTGCATAGGCCAAATAGCGTTTCACGGACGTGCGCGTCCATGATCCCAAGGATTGCAACTAGAAGTATCTGCGTCATCAGCACGTGACAGTCGTGAGACTTCATCCCGCTGAACTTCTGCTTCGCTGGGTCTAGGTATCTGCTTATCTTCCCCGCGTAACCGTAAGGAAGTTTTACTCCTATGAGGCAGGTGAAAAACTGCTCGATCTCCTCTTGACTTAGAGTGAAGCACGCGGGAGGGTATTCATTTCCGGTCTTCTTGGCCTTTTTGCCTTTGCGACGACTTTCTGTGTCCTACTTCACCTCATCATCATCATCATTAGCGTGAAGCTCCTCCCTGATGCCCATTGATTTCAAGTCTGCCCTTGCTTTCGACCCATCTTTGGTCCTCTCTGGCATGTTGAGCAAAGTACCAAGCAAACTCTCGCACACGTTCTTCGTGATATGCATGACATCAAGGCTGTGAGGCACACGGTGGATCTTCCAGTACGGCAAGTCCCAGAAAACAGACCTCGTTTTCCATACCTTCAGCAGCGGCTCTGGCACCTTTCGCTTCTTTCCCGGCTCTGGCGCCTTTTGCTTCTTTCTCGGCAGTGGGCAATCTTTCCAATTTTTCAACAGCTCATCTATTTCCTCGCCGATCCTCGTATGCGGGCGTCTTCGGGGTTCGGTTTCACCATCGAACAGATCCTTGCGTTTTCTCCATGGGTCATCATCGCGAAGCCACCTTCGATGTCCCATGAACATGATTCTCGAGGACCTGTGATCTCTATCTAGCTGGCGATACGTTGTGTCATCCATGCACCTGACACATCCAGAAAATCCGTGGACCACCTGTCCCGCGAGATATCTGTAACCGAGATAGGCGTGCATGTCATGAGCAGTGCGGCTCTCATAGGGAAATATTCTTTCTCTAGGGCGTCCCACGTATTGGCTGGCGTTTTCCACATCATGTCTAGCTCCTCTTTTAGCAGCCCCAGATACAGATTGATGTCGTTCCCTGGTTGTTTCGGCCCTTCAATTAGCATACTCATGTGAATGTACTTCCTCTTCATGCACAACCAGGGGGAAGGTTGTACATCCACACAAACACAGGCCAGGTGCTATGTGTGCTTCCCTGGCTGCCAAATGGATTGACTCCATCGGTTCTCGCGCCCAGCATGATGTTCCTTAGATCGTCCCCAAATTCTGGGTGTTCGAAGTTCAACGCTTGCCACTGGCTCGCATCCTTAGGGTGACTCAGCATCTTGTCTTTTTTATTTATCTCCGGATCATTTCTGTCATCTTCTCGCTTCTTCTCCTCCCTATCCGCGTGCCAACACAGGAGCTTTGCTACCTTAGGGTCTGCGAAATACCACTGCAGACGAGGAGTGATCGGAAAGTACCACACCACTTTTCGAGGAGCTTTCTTCCTCTTCTTGTATCGAGTGACGCCGCACACCGGACATATGGTAGACTCCGCGTGCTCGTCCCGATAAATGATGCAATTGTTCATGCACACATGGTATTTCACGTGCGGTAAATCCAGAGGACACACGATTTTCTTCGCCTCCTCGAAACTGGTCGGGCACTTGTTCCCCTTGGGAAGACGTTCGTGCCAGAATGGCATGTTCTCGTCGAAGCATGCGTCGGTCATTTTGTGTTTTACCTTCATCTCCAGAGACATGACCGTTACTTTCAGGCGGGTATCCTCGGGCCTGCATCCTTCATACAATGGAGTAACCGCGTCTATTTCCAGTTGATCCAGCTTGGCTTTCTCTTGGGCGGCAGCTCTTGCGTTATCCGTCTGCTTGAGAAGCAGCTCTTGAATATGAGGGTCCTGCACCCAGCCTCCATCGTCATCTGCTCCGGCATCTTCATCTTCATGATCATGCCCGTCGTCTTGATCTTCCTCATCATCATGTCCGGCATCTTCTACATGATGGCTGTGTACAGCATCACCGTCGTGATCATGTCCTGGAGATTCTTCGTCTTCTCGCCCTCCCTCGCGGCGGTGGTTGTCTTGCTGCCCTTCCTCATTTCTTGCCCGGCCCCCATGGACGACTTCATAGTCATCTTCATCACCTTGCCACCGACAGCCATCCATGAAACCACGCAAGAGCAGGTGGTCCCGCACCTACCCGGAATCCGGGTCCATAATAAGGCTCTTCAGCTTGCATCTTTGACACGGACATCTTATCTCCGTCTCGTTCTTTTGAAGCATCTCGGCCTTCGTGGAGCTCAAAAACCTATTCACGATGCCTTCGGCCATCATGCGGACCATGGTCGCATGCGGGGTAGAGCAAAACGATATTTTAGAACCAAGAAAAAATTTGGCATGACTTTCCCTAAAAATAGGACCAAAAAGAATGCATAGTGCCAAAATTCTCGCCCAAACGGAAATGAATCAACATTCCGGCAAAATATTGGCAACTATCCGTTTCAAACACCGGTACCTGCAAACACAAACATATATGCAACACCACAAACATATGCAACACCACAAACATACATAAATCTAGCTAGGCCATAAAAAGTGCATGTGCACGTTGTTGGAGCGAGCTAGGGAGAAAAAAAGTAGATCTACAACATAAAGATAGCTTTCCCCTTACTTACCTATCAAAAAAGGTAATTTAACCACTTAATTTTGATGGATCTATGGTGCAAATGAGGTGAGTAGGAGGAGGCAGCTGACACAAGCTTGGAGGAGGAGGTGGAGAGAATGAAGTGGGGAAAGTGAGTGTGTAGGTGTGGCTGTCAAAAATATCTAGCTGGTCCCATGTTACTAATGGCGCACCACCCACAAATGCGCCATTAGTAACCCTGGTTACTAATGGCGCACCAGCTTGAGGTGTGCCATTAGTAGTTTTGCAAAAAAAATTAAAAAATAGTAGTGGCGCACTGGGTTGGTGGTGCGCCATTACTAGTTAAACTAGTAATGGCGCACCCTTCCCTCGTGCGCCATTAGTATTTTTGGAAAAAAATTATTACTAATGGTGCACTGTGTGTCTGGTGCGCCATTAGTGTCTACCACTAATGGCGCACCAACTCATGGTGCGCCATTACTATATAGTAGTGGCGCACCACATGTCTGGTGCGCCATTAGTGGCCATATCATCTATAGCCCTTTTCCTAGTAGTGCATCCCAGTCGCCGGCCCGTTCCCGTGCCATCACTGGTACAATGACATGCTAAACAAACGGTTTTTAGCCCCTTTCCGCAACGGCATTTGGAACCGTCGCCAAGTGAGTGTGGGCGATAGGGGGGGTCCTTCCCACACGACCCAGAAATCGTCGAAGATAGGCCCTCCTGGGACCCAGGCTGGGGCCGTGTGCTATCGGGCGAGGCATCAAAACCTAATCATTTCCGTAGGTATGTATGTCCCACACGGTAATCCGAGAATATCATTTCTGTAGGTATGTACATCCCACACGGTGAGTACCAGAAAATCAATCATTTCCGTAGGTATGTACATCCCACATGGTGAATCCTAGAAAATCATTTCCGTAGGTATGTACATCCCACACGGTGAATCCTAGAAAAGCATTTCCGTAGGTATGTATATCACACAGAGTTCTTTGTGTGGAAACGTTTGTGCAAGGTGGCCTAACGCAAACAGTTCGCTGCCGGAAAGCGTGTGTGATTGTTAGTTGATCGAACACGCCTACTTTCTAGAAACCGTGTGGGTTGTTTGAGTTCATCGCCCACGGTGTTGTCTGAGTAACCGTTTGCAATAGAAAACCCAAATAAGCAGGGTAATTAGCCTATTATTGATAATCCATGTACTAATCAAACTGATATTTCTTATAAAACACGCCAGATATTTCATATTCGTATAAAAGCAACCATGATTTCATAATCGAATTCCATCAGATAGCTTCGGCACTCAGTTACGCCATTACACAACAGCACCAAGTTTCACATGCAGCATCAAAAACCCTTTGTAAAGTAGCATCATACACGGTAAATAGACAGATGAATCTCATCTGGGAAACTGTAGAAGCGGAAGGCAAATATTGAGCCTTCAGTGATGTTGAATGTCCTTGCAACTTTAGGCCAGTGGCTATGGATAATTGCCCACCCAACCTTCGTCCTCTTCAGCAAGACTTCAATATTGAACCGTGGGTGTTGAATGAATACCTTCCTCGCCTCTTGACCATGTAGGTGGTTTGAGAGGTAATCATCGGTGAACTGCTTTGAAAAGTACTGAAAACAAAGCTATGCATAAATCGCTATTGTAAATTTTGAAATGGTGCAAGGGGTAAAAACAAGGTAAAAGAGTTGGTACCATCCTATAGTCATAGTTTAAAAAACCGAACCAGAAATCGAACCGAAAAGGTTGTTGGTTCAGGTTTTTACCGGTCGGACCGCCGGTTCACCGGTTCGATTGTTGGTTTTTTAAGAAATAAAATAATATATATCGATTAATATATGTGCTAATATAGAGTGTAATAATGGTCAAATAAAATTATAACCATGTAGTGGACAACAAAGTAGCACAACCAAGTTGGTTATTGGGCCATGGGCAGGCCCCGCCTACTACTCACATGCCATTGGATCGAATCCTACTTTCCCAATTTCTATTAAAAAAAATTCCTAGTTTTTCACGGTTCAATTACCCAGTTTTTTCACCGGTTTTCCGGAAAACTGGCCAGTTCGATCGGTTTTTTCCGGTTTGATTGCATATCGGTCTTATTAGCTTAAAAACCCGATGAGGCTGCCGGTTCCGATTTTTTTCGGTTCGACCGCCGGTGTGGTCCGGTTTTTTAAACTATGCCTGTAGTGACTGATGTCTTCTTCGTTGTGCAAACAAAGATCTTACAGTTATTCATCGCAAGTTTCTTCATCCTAACAATCTTTCTGAGTTTCTTGACTTGACTGATATTCATGGACATCTCATTTCCCCATATGCAAAATGGGCCGAACAGTGGGTCTAAGCCTCTGACAGTACGACCTACATGTGCAAGACCAAATTGTAAGAAACCTAAATATTAGAATGATTCCTGTAACTGCACAATAAAGTGCTATTAGCTAAAGGACCCTGCTTGAACAAACCTCGATGGTAAACCGCAGTGTCTCCCATTGTTTCCCTACAACACACGTAAGGAAGATCTTGATTAGGTTAACTGAGAGTTGCCATACTATAAGTAGAATATGTATTGAGTACAGCCAAATTTGATTGGTGTCACATGCATAACAATAAATTATACCCACAGCAAATGAAAATCAAATTGCAGAACTGAACCAAGTAGTTAAATGGACAGCAGACCAAATGAGCCAAAATAGTTAACTGAGCACGACATTGCAGAATAGAAACATGTACTAGAAGATAAGACAGTTAACAAAACAAAGAATGCTTGAGAACAGTACTACGAAATGTAGAAATTGTTGGACCAAAGTGTTAACTAAACATTACATTTCAGAGGACCAAACTATTAACTGAACATCAGATTGCATATTAACATTACAGAGGACAAATAACTAGAAGGCACTGGAGGTGGCCTCGAGAAAACATCACAAACTGTATTTTAAAGTAGACAACTGCGTGGCGGTGTCGACGGTGGCCTCGAAGATGAGGTGCTCCTCCAAGATCTGGCGGTCGACACGCATGGCGGCCATAGCGACCTCGTTCGTGCATGCGTCCGCATGCTACTGAGCTCCATATTATACTACGTTCAAAATGGTTGTGGGCGGCGCTTAATTGGTGGAGGGGGCAGTGATTTTGGTGCAAGGTGTCTCTCTGTCGGTCGGGGCATGTGGGACGGGAAATGAGGAGGATGGTGTGGGTGGGGTCTGGATTACCTGACCATATCGACGAGGCCGCACAACAAGAAGAAGGGTCAGCGGCGAGGAGGCCGCACAGCAAGAAGAAGGGTCACCGGCGAGGAGGCGGCGCTGCAAGAAGAAGGGTCGCCGGCGAGAAGGCGGCGCTGCAAGAAGAAGGGTAGCCGGCAAGGAGGCGGTGTTGCAAGAAGAAGGGTCGCCGGCGAGGAGGCTGAGCTGCCAGTAAGCAGCAATGAAGGTTTGAACTTGGAAAGCAAGGAGGAACAGTGTAAATGTGGCTTTTGGTAGGAGGGAGGGGGCGGGGAGATAGATATTTCCGCGGTGGCAAAAAAATTTCGCTCGGTGTCATGAGAAACTAGCGCGCAAGTGTGGTTCAAGCGGGGGCGATGGACTGTAGATGACGAAGCTTCCTGTGTAAGCCAGACAAGACGGTGCACCAAGATATTTTATATCGCATCCCACACGATTCTTTCTAGTAAACTGTTTGTGGTATACCTGATTTTTTCATTATGCTTTGAAAGACAAAATGGTGTTATGGAGGGAAAGGATGGTGTTTGAATTGCTAGAACATTTACGTACAGTGAACATGAAACTAGTACATGAGTGTCGTGTTTAAATTTGGAATTATTCCAGGTTTGTTTGGCATTTTTATGCATTAATTGAGTTTCTGGGCATTTAATGTGCATAATTCAAATTTGAACTACAAGCACATGCTCCAGTGCACCAAAGTTGGTTGAAAAATCACAGGTGTGTCTTTAGGTGAATTTATAGGTCCCATGCAAGAAATGGGAATGAAATTCAAACATCTGGACGTCATGGTTCGGCCAGAAAGATTGAGAAACTTGGTTTTTTAATTCCTGTAAATCCAAAACACGCCTGAAAATCATGAAACTTGGCATGGTGTCATGACATGGCACCAACATGATGCGGTAAAGTTTTTGGCCGAATTGGGACAAGCTTTGGTGTAAGCTTCTTGCAAACCGGAGCTTCCCTCAAGAATGCTCGTGGTTCCGAGAGGGAACGTGTCAACTCCGTGTGCAAAACGAGATATGTATACTGCCTTCTCCTGCCTTAATTTTTTTACACAGGCAGATAAGACCAAATAGAAGTATCGTGCTAAATTTTGGAATTATTCTAGGTACATTTGGCATTTTTATGAATTAATTGAGTTTCTGGGCATTTAATGTCCATAATTCAAATTTGAACTACAAGCACATGCTCCAGTGCACCAAAGTTGTTTGAAAAATCACATGTGTGTCCTTGGGTGAATTTATAGGTCCCGTGCAAGAGGTGAGAACGAAATTCAAACATCTAGGCGTCGTGGCACGGCCAAAAAGTTTGAGAAACTTAGTTTTATAATTCCTGTAAATCCAAAACATGCCTGAAAATCATGAAACTTGGCATGGTGTCATGACATGGCACCAACATGCTGCGGTAATTTTTTTGGCTGAATTGGGACAAGCTTTGGTGTAAGCTTCTTGCAAACCGGAGCTTCCCTCAAGAAGGCTCGTCGTTTCGAGAGGGAACATCTCACCTCCGTGTGCGAAACGAGATACGTATACTGCCTTCTCCCCCCTTAATTTTTTTACACATGTAGATTAGACCAAATAGAAGCATCGTGCTAAATTCTGGAATTATTCCGGGATCGTTCGGCCTTTTTATACAATAATTGAGTTTATGTGCATTTAATGTGCATAATTCAAATTTGAACTACAAGCACAGTGTAACACCCCGGATGTAATTTACCTAATATGTACTCCAACTCTTGCCGTTTCCGGCGCTAAGTTATTTTATTTCCTCGGATTCGGGTTTTTGTCTCCGTGTGTTGTTGTCTTTGTCAGGCATCTTATATCATGTCATCATCTGCATTGCATCTGCATATGTGTTCGTCTCATGCATCCGAGCATTTTCCCCGTTGTCCGTTTTGCATTCCGGCGCTCCTATCTCCTCCGGTGGTCCTTTCTACCTTCTTTTCGTGTGTGGGAGTTAAACATTTCCGGATTGGACCAAGACTTGCCAAGCGGCCTTGGTTTACTACCGGTAGACCGCCTGTCAAGTTTCATGCCATTTGGACTTCGTTTGATACTCCAACGGTTAACCGAGGGACCGAGAAGGCCTCGTGTGTGTTGCAACCCAACACCTCTCCAAACTGGCCCAAAACCCACCAAAACCCTCTCTATCATCTAGAGCGTTCGATCACGATCGTGTGCCCGAAAACCGCACCTCATTTGGACTCTCCTAGCTCCCTCTATGTCTATATAAGGGCATCCCTCCGAAAATCCCGGGTCTCCTCTCCCCCCTAACCCTAATTTTTCCCTCGTGCCGCGTCGGACATGTCCAGAGCCGGCCGGACGAACCGCGCCGCCGCCCCGCGCCAGTAGGAGGATGCCACGTGGCCCCAGCCACCGTGCCCCGCCGCCGG
Source organism: Triticum urartu (assembly GCF_056163025.1). Lineage (NCBI taxonomy): Eukaryota > Viridiplantae > Streptophyta > Magnoliopsida > Poales > Poaceae > Triticum > Triticum urartu. The sequence goes on from NC_141874.1 coordinate 728,764,597, forward strand.
CCCGCTCGGCCCGCACCGGGCCCTCTCCACCGCGTGCCCGGGCCGCCTCCTCCTCTCGCCCCGTGCCGCCTGGGGAGCCCGATCCGCCGCCGCACTTCGACGCCGGCCGCCGCAGCGCCATTGCCGGCCGGAGCGAGCTCCGCCGCGGCAAGCTACTCTCTCCGCTGAGCTCCCTCGCCGCCCGACCTTGGCGTCCGCCGCCCGCCGCCTCTTCCTCAAGTCCGGCGAGTCCCCGGGCCGGACCTCTCCCCCGGCGACCCCGCGTTTCCCTCTCCGGCGAGCTCCGCGTCTTCTCCGGCGAGTTCCCCGGCAAACCTCGGCGTCCGTGCCTCGCCCGATCTAGATCCGGATCGGAGCTACAGTAAACCCTAGGGTTGACCCCGTTTTTCCCCCAAGTCTGCATATTATTTTGCATTCTTGCTCATGTCGTAACTTCGCATCCGTAGCTCCGTTTTGGGCGTGTAGCATATCGAAATGTTCGTCTCAAAGAGTACATCATTTCATCTCATTGCATCATTTTCATTTGAGCTCATATTGATGCCCGAAATTTTGTTGGAAGAGAGCTACTTGAGTTAATTGTCAGATCTGCCGCACCAAATAGCTATTTGTCATTTTTGCCATGATTAATGTGTGCATGATATGCTCCTGAGCTCTACATGAGTTTTGTTATATGCCATGCCATCTTTACAGAGGTGCTTACCATGTATTTTTGTGACATGTGTGGTGACTAGCACAAGCTTGCAAAGTAGTGCATTCGTTAATGCTAATTTCAGGGACTTAGAATTTCTCTAAGTCCTTGATCTGTTTTTATCAATATGCCATATGTTCATGTTGTTTCCTAGTGATCCGTGTCTCTTTTGAGGATGATCAGTAAGGATGAGTTGTTAATATTGTGGTGCTCTATCCATCCATGTCTTTATTTGCATTTATGGAGCACCCTAGCTTGAGTCAATCGAGCTCTACTTTTACTATTTCGTGAATCCTGGCAGATTGTTGACTTGTTAGCGATTTTGCCGAGGATGTTGTTGTTGGTCCGTGCATGCTATGTTGTTGTTCTTTCCATGCCTAGCTTCTATGATATGTATTCTTGATGTGTGTATGCTTAGTTTGTCATGCCTTGCTCTGTAGTGAGTGCATCGAGCTCGTGAACATGCCTACTCGTTAACAGATTTGCATGCTCCAGTTTTTCACTAAGTCTGTAATCTGATTATGTTTTTGCCATGTTCATGTGCTTTCAATTGTATTTTCCGATCCCTTTTGGCTCAAGGTCACTAAGGGACTTTTGTTAAGTGCTTTGAGTAGCTTCATGTCATGCCTTGCTTTGCCATGTTAAGTTCCTGTAGCATATAGTTTTCATGCTCCAAATTGTGCTACCTGATCTGAAATTCCAGACTTGTGTTAATTTCACTAAGTCTGAAACCTGTTTGTCATTTGCACTTTTGCCATGCTTGTTTGAACCTGTTAATGGATGAATTGGCCGTAGCTCAGTGTTCATATTTTGTCAAGCATTATGAGTGGATCACTGCCATGTATTTTTTTCCATGTTTGAGTTCTGTAGCATAATTGTCTTGATGCATTTAGATGGCTACTTGCTGTTTATCGCAGACCGGTGCCATATTTGTTTTGCTTGCCATTTCCAAACCATGCATCCGATTGTGGTGATCTTTATATCGATTTCAACCGAAATCACCTCACCTTTCCAGTGGCACTCTTGGAATTCCAAGTTGAGGCCAGCTTCAATCATTCCTTGTCAAATCTTGCATATGCATCACATACGCATTCTGCATAGCATACCATGTTTGCATCATGTTGTTTGAGCTTTGCAGGTGGTTGATTGTATTCCTTTTGCTTGTTTGTCTTGTTTGGGTAGAGCCGGGAGACGAGTTCGTTAAAGAGGAGCCCGTTGAGTTTCCTTACGAGGATCAAGTCAACTCTGACAACTTTGCAGGCAAGATGATCATACCCTCAAAATCACTTCTATCTTTGCTTGCTAGATGCTCGCTCTTTTGCTTTGCCTATGCTACGATGCCTACCACTTTCTTATCATGCCTCCCAAATTGCCATGTCAAACCTCTAACCCACCATGTCCTAGCAAACCGTTGATTGGCTATGTTACCGCTTTGCTCAGCCCCTCTTATAGCGTTGCTAGTTGCAGGTGAAGATTGGAGATCGTTCCTTGTTGGAACATTGGTTATTGTTGGGATATCACTATATTATCTTATTATCTTAATGCATCTATATACTTGGTAAAGGGTGGAAGGCTCGTCCTTTTGCCTAGTGTTTTGTTCCACTCTTGCCGCCCTAGTTTCCGTCATATCGGTGTTATGTTCCCGGATTTTGCGTTCCTTACGCGGTTGGGTGATAATGGGAACCCCTTGATAGTTCTCCTTGAATAAAACTCCTCCAGCAATGCCCAACCTTGGTTTTACCATTTGCCACCTAGCCTCTTTTTCCCTTGGGTTTCCGGAGCCCGAGGGTCATCATATTTAAACGCCCCCGGGCCAGTGCTCCTCTGAGTGTTGGTCCAAACTAGAGCCCTGTGCAGCGCCCCCTCGGGGAAACTCGAGGTTTGGTTTTAGTTGTATGGAGCGCTCATTTGAGTGTACCCTGAGAACGAGATATGTGCAGCTCCTATCGGGATTTGTCGGCACATTCGGGTGGTGTTGCTGGATTTGTTTTACCATTGTCGAAGTTGTCTTGTAGAACCGGGATACTGAGTCTGATCGGAATGTCTCGGGAGAAGGTTTATCCTTTGTTGACCGTGAGAGCTTGTGATGGGCTAAGTTGGGACCCCCTGCAGGGATTTGAACTTTCAAAAGCCGTGCCCGCGGTTATGGGCAGACGGGAATTTGTTCTATAGTTATTCGTTCATGCATTGCCTTCCCTTCTCGCTCTCTTTTGCGAACAGGTTAGCCACCATATATGCTAGTCGCTTGCTGCAGCTCCACATATTACCCTGCCTTACCTATAAGCTTAAATAGTCTCTATCGCGAGGGTGCGAGATTGCTGAGTCCCCGTGGCTCACAGATTACTTCCAAACCAGATGCAGGGCCTGATGACTCCGTTCCAGATGATGCGCTTGAGCTCAAGTGGGAGTTCGACGAAGACTCACGCCGTTACTATGTGTCTTTCCCTGATGATCAGTAGTGGTGCCAGTTGGGGCGATCGGGACCATGTCGCTTGTTGGGGTTGATCTTTTATTTTGGTACCGTAGTCAGACCATGAGTGTATTGGATGATTGTAATGCTATTTATGTACTTTGTGTGACATGGCGAGTGTAAGCCAACTATGTACCTTTCCCCTTATCATCTATTTACATGGGTTGTTGTGAAGATTACCTTACTTGCGACATTGCTTTCAATGCGGTTATGCCTCTAAGTCGTGCTTCGACACGTAGGAGATATAGCTGCATCGAGGGCATTACAAGTTGGTAATCAGAGCCTTCCCCGACCTTAGGAGCCCCCATTGCTTGATCGAATTAGCTGACGAGTTGAGTCTAGAAAAATGTTTTGAGTCATTTAGGAATTATATATCGGAGAGTTTAGGAATTCTTTTTACTCCCCAGTCCCTTCATCGCTCTGGTAAGGCATCCTGACGTAGAGTTTTGACTCTTCTCTTCTCAAATTTCACTAAAAAAATTTAGGATCACGCGGGTATCTTGGAATCGTTCCGATCGATTTGTGATGACAACATTGTTCTTGGTGCCTCCTGTCATTTAGGGGTTGTGGCAGTGTCCCGGGGAGTTGAGCTCCGAGGTGTTGTCATCACAATTTTATCGTTGCAGTTCTGGAATACCTGAGTTTAGTTCGCCGACATCGAAAATCTCTTTTATGCAGTTGTTGGTGAGATAACCTCGACGCCACCCAGTACTGGGGCGGGAGTTCAGGAGTATTTCCATAACTTGTATAACGGATGCTTTTCGAAGGTTGAGGTAGATGATTTCCAAAGTTTTCTTGGTTATGTGTTGAAGGATGGATACAGCTGGATGTAGGATTTGCTAGATTTGGGTGAGATATTATGCTTCCCCTGTATCCCCAACACCTGATTGCATAACCGGAAAGGTTCGGGAGTTTCATAGGTGGGAATTCTTGTAGCTCTAGTTCTTCTTCCACGGGTATTTGGTTTGAGATTGGGTGATCCTTACTGAGTATTCGTTCTTGATCCATACCTTGTTGATTTTATTCCTCTACCTAAATTCTAAGTGGCTTCTCAATTTATGGATATGTGACCATTTCAATTGGAAGGCATTCGTTCATTTTGTTCGGATGTGAAGACTATATGTTGCAATTTCAACCCATTTGGATTCAGCTTCAATATTTGTCTATCAATGTGCTAATGGATGTCAACCTCTTCAGGATGGCTCCTCCAACGCGCACGACTCCGAATCCTGATCCACCACCACCACCTCCACCTCTGGAGGCATGGCAAGCTGTGATTCCCACTACCAACGCAAACACACAGCTGATCATGCAAATTCTTCAAGAGCGCAACCAAGCGAACCAAGGCAACCATGGCAACAATCAGGATCACTTTGCTACACTCAACCAGTTCCTTGCTAACCAGCCAAAGACCTTCAGCAATTGTGTTGAGGCAACTGACGCTGATGATTGGCTCATGGACTTATGCAAGCATTTCAAGTGCAGTAACGTCAGGCCTGAGGACTTTGTCAAGTTCGCTTCCTTCCAACTCAAAGACCAAGCTGCAGAATGGTTTCAGCAGTACAAAGATTCCAGAGGAGGCCGTGTGATTACCTGGGATGAATTCCGTCAAGACTTCAAAGCTCATCATATTCCTCAGAGCGTGGTTGAAAGCAAGCATGAGGAATTCCACAACCTGAAGCAAGGCTCTATGTCTGTCTATGAGTACAACAAGATGTTTCAGAAGCTCACCCGCTTTGCTAAGCAGGATGTCCCTGACGAGAAGAGCATGATATACCAGTTCAGGGGTGGTCTCAGAGAAGAAATCCAGCTAGCTCTTATTCTCTTTGAGCCCATGAGGTACGATGATTTTTACAACATAGCTTTGAAACAAGAGGCTGCTCAACTGAAGTGTGATGCTTCCAAGAAGAGAGTCAGAGATGCTACTCCTTCTTCCTCAACTCAAGTGGCTAAGTAGCAGAAGTATTGGCTTCCTCCTCCTCCGTTCCGTCAGCCTTATCAGCAGAAGAGCAAAGGTGGCAGTGGATCTTCCCACCCACCCAACCCTGGCTTTCAGAACAAGACTTCGTCTCAAGCTCCAAGATCGAGTGCTCCGTATCACCGTCCGCTTTCAGAGGTCACGTATAACAAGTGCCAACAGAAGGGTCACTATGCCAACAAATGCTTCAATCAGAGGCGTCTTCCTCCTCCTCCTCCTGTGAAATCGGCAAGTACAGTTGTGGTCAAGCATAACCCCAAGTACGCCAAGGTCAACATGGTGAATGCAGCTCAGGCAGAGGACTCGTCAGATGTCATCATGGGTAACCTTCCTGTTAACGATGTTCCTGCAAAAGTACTTTTTGACACTGGTGCATCGCATTGTTTCATTTCCAAACCTTTTGCATCAAAGTATGAGTGCGATTATCAGTATCTGCAAAGTTCTTTGCAAATCGTGTCACCGGGCAAGCAAATGACACCTAATATCTGTGTCCCGGATGTTACTATCACATTGGGCGACTACAAATTTCTAGCTTCTCCTATTGTTCTGGGCGACTTGGATATTGATCTTATTCTCGGAATGGATTGGCTTTCTAAGCACAAGGCGCATCTTGATTGTGCAGCCAGGCAGATTCAATTGACTCATTCGTCTGAGGATGTAATTGTCTTTGCCGCTCGTGATGATACCATCCGTCTGTTTTCTCTCAATGAGAAGGGTGAACTGGATGCCATCTCCCAAATTCCAGTCGTCTGTGAATATCAAGACGTCTTTCCAGAAGAGCTTCCAGGAATGCCTCCGCACCGGCCAGTTGAATTCGTCATCGATCTTGAGCCTGGCACGGAACCAGTTTGCAAACGTCCTTATAAGCTCGGACCTGAAGAGTTGAAGGAGTTGAAGAAGCAACTCGATATTCAAGAGCGAATGGGTCTCATTCGACCTAGTTCTTCTCCGTGGGGTTGTGGAGTACTTTTTGTGAAGAAGGAGGATGGAACGGACCGACTCTGTGTTGACTACCGTCCATTGAACAAGAAGACTATCAAGAACAAGTACCCACTTCCCAACATCATTGAGCTGTTTGAACAACTCAAAGGTGCCCAAGTATTCTCCAAGCTTGATCTCCGTACGGGCTATCACCAGATTCGAATCCGTGAGCAAGATATTCCCAAGACGGCTTTCAGACCAAGCTATGGTTCATATGAATACACTGTCATGTCTTTTGGCCTCGTCAACGCTCCTCTGACTTTCTCTCACATGATGAACTTCATCTTCAACGCCTACACAAATGACTTTGTTTTGGTCTATCTCGACGACATTCTGGTCTTTTCGAAGAACAAGGAAGATCATGCCCAGCACTTGCGTTTGGTGCTCGATAAGCTCAGGGAACATCAGTTCTACGCCAAGTTCTCAAAGTGCGAGTTTTGGCTCGATGAGGTTCTTTATCTTGGGCATATCATCTCTGCCAAGGGCATTGCGGTGAATCCTGAGAAGGTGTCTGCAATTGTGAATTGGGAACCACCTCAGAACATGAAGCAACTCCGCAGCTTCCTCGGTCTCGCAAGCTACTGTCGAAGGTTCGTTGAGAACTTTTCAAAGATCGCAAAGCCTCTTTCAAACCTTCTCCAGAAGCACGTCAAGTATGTTTGGTCTCCGGAATGTGACATCGCTTTCAACACTTTGAAAGAGAAATTGGTCACTGCTCCAGTTTTGACTCCTCCTGATGAATCCAAACCGTTCGAGGTCTTCTGCGATGCCTCTCATCAAGGTCTTGGTGCAGTGCTGATGCAAGAGAAGAAAGTTGTGGCTTATACCTCTCGCTAGTTGAAGCCCAACGAGAAGAATTACCCCACTCATGACCTCGAGTTGGTGGCAGTTGTGCATGCTCTTTTGACTTGGAGACATCTCTTATTGTGAAGAAAAGTGGACATCTTCACTGACCACAAGAGTCTCAAGTACATCTTCACCCAGCCTAATCTCAACCTCAGGCAGACTCGTTGGGTCGAAATGATTCAAGAGTATAATCCGAGTATCGAGTATACTCCAGGCAAGGCCAATGTGATTGCTGACGCTTTGAGCAGGAAGGCTTACTGCAACAGTCTGATTCTCAAGCCTTACCAACCCGAGCTTTGTGAAGCTTTCCGCAAACTCAATCTGCAAGTTGTTCCTCAAGGTTTCCTCGCCAACCTTCAAGTCTCTCCTACTTTGGAAGATCAGATTCGCGAGGCTCAACTTCTTGATGCTATGGTGAAGAAGATGAAGATTGGGATTGCCAAGAGTCAACCCAAGTACAAGTGTTATCGCCTTGATGACAAGGATACTGTCTTCTTCGAGGATCGTATTGTTGTGCCCAAAGGTGACCTTCGTAAAGTTATCATGAATGAGGCGCACAATTCACTCCTCTCCATCCACCCTGGGAGTACGAAGATGTATCAGGACCTCAAGCAGGCTTATTGGTGGACTCGAATGAAGCGTGAGATTGCTTAGTTCGTGAATGAATGTGATGTCTGCAGAAGAGTGAAGGCAGAACACCAAAGGCCAGCTGGTCTCCTTCAACCTCTTGCCATTCCAGAATGGAAGTTTTACCACATTGAGATGGACTTCGTGACTGGGTTTCCAAAGTCCAAGCGTGGCAATGATGCTATATTCGTTGTCATCGACAAACTCACTAAAGTGGCTCACTTTCTGCCTATCAAAGAGTCAATCACTGCAGCTCAATTGGCGGAGCTATATACCTCTCAGATTGTCTCTCTGCACGGCATTCCACAGGTGATATCTTCAGACCGTGGCAGCATCTTTACCTCCAAGTTTTGGGATTCTTTTCAGAAGGCCATGGGCACCAACATCCGCTTCAGCACATTCCATCCTCAAACTAGCGGTCAAGTCGAGCGTGTCAATCAGATTCTTGAAGATATGCTCAGGGCTTGCATTATCTCCTTCGGTATGAAGTGGGAGGATTGTCTTCCATATGCCGAATTCTCCTACAACAACAGTTTTCAAGCAAGTTCGGGCAAGGCCCCATTCAAAATTCTCTATGGCAGGAAGTGTCGTACTCCTCTTAACTGGTCAGAGATCGGTGAACATCAACTTCTCAGAAATGACTTGATCACAGAGGCAGAGGAAATGTGCAAAGTTATTCGAGATAACCTCAAAGCAGCGCAATCACGCCAGAAGAACTACTATGATAGTAAGCACCGTGATTTGGCTTTCGAGATCGGAGATCATGTTTACCTCCGCGTGTCTTCAATGAAAGGTACTCGTCGTTTCGGTGTCAAAGGGAAGCTTGCCCCTAGACACGTGGGTCCTTTCAAGATCGTCAGCAAGAGAGGCGATCTCTCCTATCAACTCGAGCTTCCTTCAGACTTTGCAAATGTGCACAACGTGTTCCATGTCTCTCAGCTCCGCAAGTGCTTCAAGACTCCTAACCGCACCGTCAACTTCGAAGACATTGATCTCCAAGAAGACCTTTCATATCGTGAGCATCCCGTTGCTATTCTCGAAGAGAATGAATGGAAGACTCGCAGTAAGTCAATCAAATTCCTCAAAGTCAAGTGGTCACATCATTCCGACCGTGAAGCCACCTGGGAACGCGAGGATCACCTCCGTTCTGAGTACCCGACGTTCTTCCAGTCCTAGATCTCAGGACGAGATCCTTTCGTAGTGGTGGAGTATTCTAACACCCCGGATTTAATTTACCTAATATGTACTCCAGCTCTTGCCGTTTCCGGCGCTAAGTTATTTTATTTCCTCGGGTTCGGGTTTTTGTCTCCATGTGTTGTTGTCTTTGTCAGGCATCTCATATCATGTCATCATGTGCATTGCATCTGCATACGTGTTCGTCTCATGCATCCGAGCATTTTCCCCGTTGTCCGTTTTGCATTCCGGCGCTCCTATCTCCTCCGGTGGATAGAGTACCGGACCAAAGCATTAGCACTTAGTGAATACATGAACTCCTCAAACTATGGTCACCACCCGGAAGTGTCCTGACTATTGTCACTCCGGGGTTGCCGGATCATGCTACCTCTTAAGCACTGCGTTGGATTTCCCCGAAGAGGAGAGGATGATGCAGCAAAGTAGCGTAAGTATTTCCCTCAGTTTTTGAGAACCAAGGTATCAATCCAGTAGGAGGCTATGCTCAAGTCCCTTGTACCTACACAAAAACAATAGCTCAACGCAACCAACGCGCTTAGGGGTTGTCAATCCCTTCACGGTCACTTATGAAAGTGAGATCTGATAGAGATGATAAATAATATTTTTGGTATTTTTGGTATAGAGATGCAAAGTGAAAAGTAAAAGGCAAAGTAAAAGCAAAGCAATAATAAAGTGATAGAGATTAATATGATGAGAAAGAGACCCGAGGGCCATAGGTTTCACTAGTGGCTTCTCTCAAGAGCATAAGTATTCTACGGTGGGTGAACAAATTACTGTTGAGCAATTGACAGAATTGAGCATAATTATGAGAATATCTAGGTATGATCATGTATATAGGCATCACGTCCGAGACAAGTAGACCGACTCCTACCTGCATCTACTACTATTACTCCACTCATCGACCCCTATCCAGCATGCATCTAGAGTATTAAGTAAAAAACAGAGTAACGCCTTAAGCAAGATGACATGATGTAGAGGGATAGTTTCATGCAATATGATAAAAAAACCATCTTGTTATCCTCGATGGCAACAATACAATATGTGCCTTGCTACCCCTTCTGTCACTGGGAAAGGACACCGCAAGATCGAACCCAAAGCTAAGCACTTCTCCCATGGCAAGAACAACCAATCTAGTAGGCCAAACCAAACTGATAATTCGAAGAGACTTGCAAAGATAACCAATCATACATAAAAGAATTGAGAGAAGATTCAAATATTATTCATAGAGAGACTTGATCATAAACCCACAATTCATCGGTCTCAACAAACACACCGCAAAAAGAAGATTACATCGAATAGATCTCCACAAGAGAGGGGGAGAACATTGTATTGAGATCCAAAAAGAGAGAAGAATCCATCTAGCTACTAACTATGGACTCGTAGGTCTGAGGTGAACTACTCACACTTCATCGGAGAGGCTTGGATGATGATGTAGAAGCCCTCCGTGATCGATTCCCCTTCCGGCGGAGCTCCGGAACAGGCCCCAAGATGGGATCTTGTGGATACAGAAAGTTGCGGCAATGGAATTAGGTTTTTGGCTCTGTATCTGATCGTTTGGGGCACGTAGGTATATATAGGAGGAAGAAGTATGTCGGTGGAGCTTCGAGGGGCCCATGAGGTAGGGGGCGTGCCCTCCACCCTCGTGACCGCCTCGTGGCTTTCTTGACGGAGGGTCCAAGTCTCCTGGGTCTTATCTGATGAGAAAATCACGTTCCCGAAGGTTTCATTCCGTTTGGACTCCGTTTGATATTCTGGTTCTCCGAAACACTGAAATAGGCAAAAAAACAGCAATTCTGGGTTGGGCCTCCGGTTAATAGGTTAGTCCCAAAAAATATAAAAGTGGAAAATAAAGCCCAATATAGTCCAAAACAGTAGATAATATAGCATGGAGCAATCAAAAATTATAGATACGTTGGAGACGTATCAAGCATCCCCAAGCTTAATTCCTGCTCGTCTTCAAGTAGGTAAATGATAAAAACAGAATTTTTGATGCGGAGTGCTACTTGGCATAATTTCAATGTAAATCTTCTTAATTGTGGTATGAATATTCAGATCCAAATGATTTAAGACAAAAGTTCATGTTGACATAAAAATAATAATACTTCAAGCATACTAACAAAGCAATTATTTCTTCTCAAAATAACATGGCTAAAGAAAGCTATCCCTACAAAATCATATAGTCTGGCTATGCTCTATCTTCACCACACAAAGTATTTAAATCATGCACAACCCCGATGACAAGCCAAACAATTGTTTCATACTTTTGACATTTTCAAAACCTTTTCAATCTTCACGCAATACATGAGTGTGAGTCATGGATATAGCACTATATGTGGAATAGAATGGTGGTTGTGGAGAAGACAAAAAGAGGGGGAGATAGTCTCACATCAACTAGGCGTATCAACGGGCTATGGAGATGCCCATCAATAGATATCAATGTGAGTGAGTAGGGATTGCCGTGCAACAGATGCACTAGAGCTATAAGTATATGAAAGCTCAACAAAAGAAACTAAATGGGTGTGCATCCAACTCGCTTGATCACGAAGACTTAGGGCATTTTGAGGAAGCCCATCATTGGAATATACAAGCCAAGTTCTATAATGAAAAATTCCCACTAGTATATGAAAGTGACAAAATGAGAGACTCTCTATCATGAAGATCATGGTGCTAGTTTGAAGCACAAGTGTGGTAAAAGGATAGTAACATTGTCCCTTCTCTCTTTTTCTCTCATTTTTCTTGTTTGGGCCTTTTTTTCTTTTTTATGGCCTCTTTTTTCGTCCGGAGTCACATCCCGACTTGTGGGGGAATCATAGTCTCCATCATCCTTTCCTCACTTGGGACAATGCTCTAAAAATGATGATCATCACACTTTTTATTTTTGTTACAACTCAACAATTACAACTCAATTCTTAGAACAAAGTATGACTCTATATGAATGCCTTTGGCGGTGTACCAGGATATGCAATGAATCAAGAGCGACATGTATGAAAGAATTATGAACGGTGGCTTTGCACAAATACGATGTCAACTACATGATCATGCTAGCAATATGACAATGATGGAGTGTGTAATAATAAACGGAACGGTGGAAAGTTGCATGGCAATATATCTCGGAATGGCTATGGAAATGTCATGATAGGTAGATATTGTGGCTGTTTTAAGGAAGGTATATGATGGGTGTATGATACCGACGAAAGCTGCGCGGTATTAGAGAGGCTAGCAATGGTGGAAGGAAGGAAAGTGCGTATAATCCATGGACTCAACATTAGTCATAAAGAACTCATATACTTATTGCAAAAATCTAGAAGTTATCAAAGCAAAGTATTACGCGCATGCTCATAGGGGGGTAGATTGGTAGGAAAAGACCATCGCTCGTCCCCAACCGCCACTCATAAGGAAGACAATCAATAAATAAATCATGCTCCGACCTCATCACATAACGGTTCACCATACGTGCATGCTACGGGAATCACAAACTTTAACACAAGTATTTCTCAATTTCACAACTACTCAACTAGCATGACTCTAATATCACCATCTTCATATCTCAAAACAATTATCAAGCATCAATCTTTTCTTAGTATTCAACATACTTAGAAGAAAGTTCTACAAATCTTGAATACCAAGCATATTATTATCAAGCAAATTTACATGCTATTAAAGACTCTCAAAATAATATAAGTGAAGCATGAGAGATCAATAATTTCTATAAAACAAATCCACCACCGTTCTCTAAAAGATATAAGTGAAGCACTAGAGCAAAACTATAAAGCTCAAAAGATATAAGTGAAGCACATAGAGTATTCTATCAAATTCCAAATTATGTATGGCTCTCTCAAAAGGTGTGTACAGAAAGGATGATTGTGGTAGACTAACAAGCAAATACTCAAATCATAAAAGACACTCCAAGCAAAACACATATCATGTGGTGAATAAAAATATAGCTCCAAGTAAAGTTACCGATAGAAGTAGATGAAAGAGGGGATGCCTTCCGGGGCATCCCCAAGCTTTGGCTTTTAGGTGTCCTTAGATTATCTTGGGTGTGCCATGGTCATCCCCAAGCTTAGTCTATTGCCACTCCTTGTTCCATAATCCATCAAATCTTTACCCAAAACTTGAAAACTTCACAACACAAAACTTAAAGTAGAAAATCTCATGAGCTCCATTAGCGAAAGAAAATAAAATATCACTTCAAGGTACTGTAATGAACTCATTATTTATTTATATTGGTGTTAAACCTACTTTATTACAACTTCTCTATGGTTTATAAACTATTTTACTAGCCATAGATTCATCAAAATAAGCAAACAACACACGAAAAACAGAATCTGTCAAAAACAGAACAGTCTGTAGTAATCTGTAGCTAGCGCAAGATCTGGAACCCAAAAAATTCTAAAATAAATTGCTGGACGTGAGGAATTTATCTATTAATCATCTGCAAAAAGAATTAACTAAATATCACTCTCCAAATAAAAATTACAGCAGTTCTCGTGAGCGCTAAAGTTTCTGTTTTTTACAGCAAGTTCAACAAGACTTTCCCCAAGTCTTCCCAACGGTACTACTTGGCACAAACACTAATTAAACACAAAAACACAACCAAAACAGAGTCTAATTAATTTATTTATTACTAAACAGGATCAAAAAGCAAGGAATAAAAATAAAATTGGGTTGCTTCCCAACAAGTGTTATCGTTTAATGCCCCTAGCTAGGCATAACAAGCAAGAATAGATCTAGGTATTGCCATCTTTGGTAGGCAATTCTTCAATGAGGCATCTATATTTCTTAGGGATTTCTTTCTTTCTAGTAATTATCAAACTCTTAGGCACAAGATCGAAAAACTCATTTGTAGCAATTGGTTCCTTAATGATAGCAAAAAGATTGGGATGAATACTTGTAGATTTAAGATCCGCAGTTTCCTTACTAGATGATTCACCTTTATTTTTAGGAACATACATAAGCTTGGCAATTTTAGTAGGAGGACTTGGAGTGTTCTTTACGGAAGAAAAAGCGGTTCCCAAGTTTGTAATGATACCCTCAAGTTTATTGATTCTAGTGGAATCTAGATTTATTTTCTCATTAACTATGGGTTCCTTTTCCTTAATATTTTTCAAAGTCATTCCTACCTTAGATCCATATTGGGTAATTTGATTGTGGATCTTTTTATAGGTTTTCAATTAATTCAATGGTAGCAACTTTATTTTCAATAGTTTCAAGTCTTTGCATAACGTGCTCCAAAGTTAACATAGTTCCATTAACCAAAAGAGGTGCTGAGCCAAATAAATCTATCATAGCATTATAAGAATCAAAAGTATGGCTACCCAAGAAATTCCATCTGGTAATGGTATCAAGGATATATCTATACCAAGGACTAGCACCTACATAAAAATTGCGGAGAAGAACTGAAGTAGATTGCTTCCTGGTAGATCTATTTTGAGCATTGCAAATTCTATACCAAGCATCTTTTAGATTTTATCCCTCCCTTTGTTTAAAATTTAGAACTTCGTTCTCGGGAGACAACGGAGAATAAATGAGACTAGCCATGACGACAAGCAAGCAAACTAACACACAAGCAAACAAACGGGCAAAAGAGGCAAATAGAGAGGGAGGGTAGAGGGAGAGAGGGCGAATAAAACGGCAAGGGTGAAGTGGGGGAGAGGAAAATGAGAGGCAAATGGCAAATAATGTAATGCGGGAGATAGGGATTGTGATGGGTACTTGGTATGTTGACTTTTGCGCAGACTCCCCGGCAACGGCACCAGAAATTCTTCTTGCTACCTCTTAAGCACTGTGTTGGATTTCCCCGAAGAGGAGAGGATGATGCAGCAAAGTAGCGTAAGTATTTCCCTCAGTTTTTGAGAACCAAGGTATCAATCCAGTAGGAGGCTACGCTCAAGTCCCTTGTACCTACACAAAAACAATAGCTCAACGCAACTAACGCGCTTAGGGGTTGTCAATCCCTTCACGGTCATTTACGAAAGTGAGATCTGATAGAGATGATAAATAATATTTTTGGTATAGAGATGCAAAGTGAAAAGTAAAAGGCAAAGTAAAACAAAGTAATAATAAAGTGATGGAGATTAATATGATGAGAAAGAGACCCGAGGGCCATAGGTTTCACTAGTGCCTTCTCTCAAGAGCATAAGTATTCTATGGTGGGTGAACAAATTACTGTTGAGCAATTGACAGAATTGAGCATAGTTATGAGAATATCTAGGTATGATCATGTATATAGGCATCACGTCCGAGACTAGTAGACCGACTCCTGCCTGCATCTACTACTATTACTCCACTCGTCGACCGCTATCTAGCATGCATCTAGAGTATTAAGTAAAAAACAGAGTAACGCCTTAAGCAAGATGACATGATGTAGAGGGATAGTTTCATGCAATCTGATAAAAACCCCATCTTGTTATCCTCGATGGCAACAATACAATATGTGCCTTGATGCCCCTTCTGTCACTGGGAAAGGACACCGTAAGATCGAACCCAAAGCTAAGCACTTCTCCCATGGCAAGAACAACCAATATAGTAGGCCAAACCAAACCGATAATTCCAAGAGACTTGCAAAGATAACCAATCATACATAAAAGAATTCAGAGAAGATTCAAATATTATTCATAGATAGACTTGATCATAAACCCACAATTCATCGATCTCAACAAACACACCGCAAAAACAAGATTACATCGAATAGATCTCCACAAGAGAGGGGGAGAACATTGTATTGAGATCCAAAAGAGAGAAGAAGCCATCTAGCTACTAACTATGGACCCGTAGGTCTGAGGTGAACTACTCACACTTCATCGGAGAGGCTTGGATGATGATGTAGAAGCCCTCCATGATCGTTCCCCTTCCGGCAGAGCTCCAGAACAGGCCCCAAGATGGGATCTCGTGGATACAGAAAGTTGCGGTGGTGGAATTAGGTTTTTGGCTCCGTATCTGATTGTTTGGGGGTACGTAGGTATATATAGGAGGAAGAAGTACGTCGGTGGAGCTTCGAGGGCCCCATGAGGCAGGGGGCGCGCCCTAGGGGGGGCGCCCCCCACCCTCGTGACCGCCTCGTGGCTTTCTTGACGAAGGGTCCAAGTCTCCAGAGTCTTATCTGATGAGAAAATCACGTTCCCGAAGGTTTCATTCTGTTTGGACTCCGTTTGATATTATGTTTCTCCTAAACACTGAAATAGGCAAAAAATAGCAATTCTGGGCTGGGCCTCCGGTTAATAGGTTAGTCCCAAAAACAATATAAAAGTGGAAAATAAAGCCCAATATAGTCCAAAACAATAGATAATATAGCATGGAGCAATCAAAAATTATAGATACGTTGGAGACGTATCAGATCATAACATGTAGTAGGTGACTATAACTTGCAAGATAGGATCAAGAACACAAATATATTCATGAAAACATAATAGGTTCAGATCTGAAATCATGGCACTCGGGCCCTAGTGACAAGCATTAAGCTTAGCAAAGTCATAGCAACATCAATCTTAGAACACAGTGGATACTAGGGATCAAACCCTAACAAAACTAACTCAATTACATGGTAAATCTCATCCAACCCATCACCGTCCAGCAAGCCTATGATGGATTTACTCACGCACAGCGATGAGCATCACGAAATTGGTGATGGAGGATGGTTGATGATGATGATGGCGATGAATTCCCCTCTCTGGAGCCCAAAACGGACTCCAGATCTGCCCTCCCGAGGAAGAACGGGAGGTTGTGGCGGCTCCGTATCATAAAACACGATGAATCCTTCTCTCTGATTTTTTTTCTCCCTGAATGTGAATATATAGAGTTGGAGTTGAGGTCGATGGAGGAGGTCCAGGGGGGCCACAAGGTCGGAGGGTGCACCTAGGGATCAATACCAAACGGAGTCCAAACGCAACGAAACTTTTTGTGGATTTTTTTGGATGAGAAGACACTAGATGGGCCAGAGAAGTACCTAGGGGGGCCTCCGAGGGGAGCACAACCCACTAGGTCGCGCCTGGGGGCCCAGGCGCCCCCAGGTGGGTTGTGCCCACCTCGGCCGCCTCCCGAACCGCCTCTTTTCTCTATAAATACCCTGGATGCCAAAAATCCCTAGGGGAGTCTACGAAAATCAATTCCAGCCACCGCAAGTTCCAGAACCACCAGATCCAATCTAGACACCATCACGGAGGCTGCATCATCCCCATTGGTGCCTCTCCGATGATGTGTGAGTAGTTCATTGTAGACCTACGGGTCCTTAGTTAGTAGCTAGATGGCTTCCTCTCTCTCTCTCTTTTGATTCTCAATACAATGGTCTCTTGGAGATCTATTTAATGTGACTCTTTTTTGCGGTGTGTTTGTCGGGACCCGATGAACTTTGAGTTTATGATCAGATCTATGTTTTTATCCATGAAAGTTATTTGAATCTTTTGCTTTCTTATATGCATGATTACTTATAGCCTCGTATTTCTTCTTCGATATTTGGGTTTTGTTTGGCCAACTTGATCTATTTATATTGCAATGGGAAGAGGTGCTTTGTGATGGGTTCGATCTTACGGTGCTTGATCCTAGTGACAGAACCTCGCCGTAGCTAGGCTCTGCCCTCTCCTACGTACCCCATCTCTACTGTCAGATCCGTTCCCACGACAAAAGGCCCACCATATTTTTTCAGACACTAGGGGACTGGCCCGTTAACAACCTGCCATGTTTTGGGTCAAATTGAGGCCCATATCAGATCTGGCTCGTTCACAGCCTGTCGTGTTTTGGGCCAAATTATGGCCCATATTAGATCAGGCCCGTTAATAGGCCACTATTCTTTTGGGCCCGTTCGAAGTCGGGTTTGTATTTTAGCTTGTTAAATGCCCATTTACCAGTTCGGCCCGATAATAGTTTCGGCCTATTAGCGACCCTGGTGTATCTGGGCCGTTGTCGGCCAGGTTTCACTTTAGGCCATTTAACGGCTGTCGGTGTCAAAACCGGCGGATCTCGGGTAGGGGGTCCCGAACTGTGCGTCTAGGCCGGATGGTAACAGGAGGCAGGGGACATGAAGTTTTACCCAGGTTCGGGCCCTCTCGATGGAGGTAAAACCCTACATCCTGCTTGATTAATATTGATGGTATGGGTATTACAAGAGTTGATCTACCACGAGATCAGAGAGGCTAAACCCTAGAAGCTAGCCTATGGTATGATTATTGATGTGTCTATTGTCCTACGGACTAAAACCCTCCGGTTTATATAGACATCGGATAGGGTTAGGGTTACATAGAGTCGGTTACAATGGTAGGAGATCTGAATATCCGTATCGCCAAGCTTGCCTTCCACGCCAAGGAAAGTCCCTTCCGGACACGGGACGAAGTCTTCAATCTTGTATCTTCATAGTCCTGGAGTCCGACTGAAGGTATAGTCCGGCCATCCGGACACCCCCTAAACCAGGACTCCCTCAGTAGCCCCCGAACCAGGCTTCAATGACGATGAGTCTGGCGCGTAGATTGTTTTCGGCATTGCAAGGTGGGTTCTCCTCCAAATTCCATGTACCTGTCGAATAAAGTCTGGTTTCTTGTAGATGTTGCGCTCCTTGGCTTCTATGCCCAATAATGGCCGCTCCCCACGTGTCAAATGAATATGAAAGGTCTGAGTGTTTTTACATTCACACCCCTAGCCGCGTAAACAAGCTGACCTATTTAAGGAGACGAGGATTTAGATCCAAACCACAGCTTCCCCCTTCGCGAGTGTTCATCAGAGCGCATTCGACAAAGATCCATTCCACCATGGCCAGCCGTCGCGACTCCTCCTCCCGCCCTTCCAGCCCCAAGCCTGGATATTGGGAAAGATGCTCCATCCCGCATAGCGAGTTGGTGACGCTCTAGACCAAGGGATTTCTCCCCCCGTCCTATGTGATCCCGGTTCGAGCCGGTCTTGCCGTCTATAACGGTGGAGAGCAAGCGGAGAGCGCCCCTAATCCCTCTAAGGGAGAGCGGGTGTGCATCGTCCCTTATTTAATAAGGGGCTCCGATTTCCAATCTATCCATTTCTCCGGGGGCTGCTGGAGTTCTACGGCCTCCAGCTACATCATCTCATGCCTGCCTCAATATTGCATATCGCGGGCTTTGTAGCCCTCTGTGAGCTGTTCTTGGGTGTTGAAGCTCATTTCGGACTGTGGAGGGAGCTATTTTGCCTCGTGCCCTGTTCCAAGAAGGGGTCTATGTATCAAGTGGGCGGAGCCCAAGTATGGCGCATCGCCAGGACCGGCTATCTGTCCGAAACCCCAAAGAAGGCGTCCGAAGACTGGCCCTCGAAATGGTTTTACATAGAAGACGTCCCGCTACCAGATCCTGTCTGGATCGGCCTCCCTGAATTCAACAATGCTCCCCTAAAGAAGCGCCTAAGCTGGCGCCCACGGAGCCCTCAGAGGGAAAGTGACAGGGACGTCGTTTACCTGATGGGCCGGATAAGATTGTTAGCTCATTCCAGATTAACCATGATCGGGGTCATGGCCGCATGCATCATGCGAGGGGTGCAGCCGCTACAGTATAGAGGCCACCCCATGTGGGATTTCAATGGGGAGGACGACACCACCCGTTACGGCCGTAAGGGGACGGATTCGGCTGCGGCTCTAATAAAGACCTTGTCCGCTTTGTACAAGGGAGAAGAGCAGGATTTTCTCCGTGTTGACCCAAAGGGTGGATTTTCCACGTACAATCCTCCAAGCTGGGTGAGTGATCACATCTTGCCCATCCGTTTTATATCCCCATTGTTTAAATGTTTAATCTTAGTGATTTCTACGCAGGAACTGCGCCAGGCTGTTAAAGAAATAAACAGCCCTCCTCCACAACCCGAGGACCCAGGACGGTCCCTCGACCCGGACTCGCAAGAGGATCCGGAGCTTTCGGTAGATCTGATTGATGGAGTGTTCCATCAATTGAGTAAGGACAACGTCCTGGTGGCCATTACGGCCGATTATCCAGGGCTAATTCCGGCCTCCCAGAAACAGGAGGCCGAACCTGCGGCGACAAGCCAACGAGGGGCCGTAGGGTCCCGTGGGCAGAAAAGAGGTGCAGTCCGGACTGGGGCGTCAGCGCAAAGGTATGGCGCACCCCCTTATCCCAGGTGTCGTACCTTCAGGGCATATTACCACTTGTGATCTCTTCAGGATAAAGAGACCTCGCCAAACTATATTTGGAGAGACCACCAATCGCGCCTCCACCAGCCTGGCTCCAAAGCCTGGCCCGGAAGCGGGGCCGAACACAAGTTGCGCACCAGACGCTCCTCCGACGGAGGATGTGGACAGGTTGTCTGCCACCAACTCTGAGGTGGAGAGTGCCATGAAGCACAGGTGTCGCCGAACAGTTATTCGCGACGCGTGTTTCTCCCAAGAGGCGTTAGATGCCTTTAAGTCGGGAGATGTGCACCTCCGTGCCGCTCAAAATGGTCTAACCAGAGCCACGGAGCAATATGTAAAAGACAGACAGGTAAGAAAATTTTGGTAATTATATATACCAGTAGCCCCCGAGACTTGAAACAGTTAAGATAACTGATTTAAGGATCATTTTATGAAGGTTCTTACAGAAAAGAATTCCCTGCTGTCCAAGGAGCTGGAAGAGTGCAAAGCCCAACTTGAGGCCGCACTAGCCGCGGCAGGGGAGCCTAAGGAGGCCCCCTCTGGTAGTATACACTTCGAAAGATAAGTATTTTGCGAAGCACGGCTTTGGTGCGAATCTGACAAATGAAATTGCAGATGGCACCGGATTAGATCTGGAAAGGCAACACCTCCTACGCCAGCTAAAGGCTGGTGAGAGGGTGCTGTTAAAGGTGATGGGGGAGAAGAACGATCTCCGAGATGCCAACATCAAGCTGGGCGTCGAGCTGAAAGATGTTCGTGCCCAGCTGTCAGACTCCGTGAAGGAGAATCAGCGGCTTCGGCGCGGCATATTTAGTAAGTGCTTGAACGAACCTTTTGAAAGAAAGTTCGGCAATGAAGTCGACTAACAGAGCAATGTCTGTAGGTATGCTGACAGGTCGTCCTGCAGAGGAGATGCCCGGTTCTACGGGTGACCTTCTTCCCGAGCTCTCGCAACTGCTCGATCGAGTTCGGCAGGCGATGCGAGGCGTCGCCCAGGCCCTGTGGCCATCCGTCTCCATGCCCGAAGGTCTTGGAGAGCTTGCGGAGAAGCTAAAAGGAGCACGGCGGCGCTTCCGATTGTGGAAGATATCAGCCTACCGTCAAGGCGCTAGGGAGGCCTGGGCCATGGTGAAGACGCGGTATGCAAAGGCTGACCCCAACCACATGGCCGAGGTCGGTCCTATAGGGCCCGATGGGAAGGAGATCCCTGTAAGCTTAGTATACGGCCAAGTAGAGTTGGCCGCAAAGTATTCCCAGCAGGACTGTAAATTAGACAGCCTGTTAGATGGTATTGAAGAGGAATATGATCGGTCAAAATGACTATGTAATGTAATTGACATTTATGATGCCTTCTAGCCGGATTGTAGATCGTTTGTCATGGCCGACCTTTTCGCTTCAACCTCGGGACCTGACGGTCCGGAGTGTGTCCGAATTCCCGTGCGGTTATATAAGAACCGGGAAATGCATGGAGACCAGGCGTATGGGTCATTAGTGCGTGAACAGACAAGTGCCCGACTAGTTATGTTATATTACATGGTTAGTAAGAAACATCTTCCAGGGAGAATAGTTCCGTTAGGGGTTCCTTTCCCTGGGAGGCATGCCCTAAAGTGCATGTCCATGCTGCGAAAAGAAACGCAGGAAAAACATCTAGGGGCATATAGATAAAAATAAAAAAGATCATCTTTAATTCACCGACCGAATATTCCCTTAAGAACGCTAGCTTTCGGCTTCACCCAGTCTGAGGTACACGTCCGGCTGACCCGGCAGTAACAATCGCAGAGGTGCTCCCTTTACCACCTAGACGAACAATCGGGAACGTAGGGGTAAGCACAGGAGCCAGGCAACCCAGCTTGGCCAAAACTTAAGTCATATTGATGCATATAATGGTGAATAAAAGGTACATGCGGAAGTGTGACACATGTGTTGGGCATGAATCCCATATGAATAAGGTTCTGTTTAAAGAAGCCCCCAGGTTTAATGAGCGCGGATGACGCATCACTTTATGAGCCTTTAAGGGCTATAAGAGGGAGAGAGAAGAAGAAGTAGAGAAATGCAAGACAGAAAATATATAAAAAATGGACAGAGGAAGGAGACGAACATAGAGTCCGGTGCTAGGCATTGAATCTTCGGAGACGGGCTGCGTTCCATGGGTTCGGCTCGAGTCGGTTATCCGATGCATCTCGTAGGCGGTACGCTCCACCAGTCAGGACTTGGTCAATTATGAAGGGACCTTCCCACTTGGGCTTGAGTTTGTCCTTTTTCTTGTCCAGTAGCCGTAGAACTAATTCGCCAATGTTGTAAGTTTTGGCCCGTACTTCTCTGCTTTGGTATCTTCGAGCCTGCTGTTGATAGAATGCGGAACGGGCTTTTGCCACGTCACGCTCCTCCTCCAATGCGTCTAAGCTGTCCTGCCGATCGAGCTCGGCTTCTCTTTCTTCGTACATGCGCACTCGAGGTGAGTCATGGATTATGTCGCAGGGCAAAACTGCCTCTGCGCTGTATACCGTAAAGAATGGTGTGTATCCGGTGGTGCGATTCGGCGTGGTCCGCAACCCCCAGAGTACGGAGTCGAGCTCCTCTACCCAGTGCATGTTAGATTCCTTGAGGGACTGCACTAATGTGGGTTTAATGCCGCTCATGATAAGACCATTTGCACGTTCGACCTGGCCGTTAGTTTGTGGGTGATAGACGGAAGCATAGTCGAGCTTGATACCCATGTTTTTGCACCAGAGTTTTACCTCGTCGGCCGTGAAGTTCGTGCCGTTGTCAGTGATGATGCTGTGAGGAACGCCGTAACAGTGTACAACCCCGGATATAAAGTCTATCACAGGTCCGGATTCAGCCGTCTTAACAGGCTTGGCTTCTATCCATTTGGTGAACTTAGCCACCATGACCAGTAAGTATTTGTGCTTGTGGGTTCCGCCTTTAAGGGGTCCAACCATGTCAAGCCCCCAGACCACGAAGGGCCAAGTAATGGGGATAGTTCGGAGGGCGGTGGGTGGCATATGGCTTTGGTTTGCAAAGAGCTGGCAACCGGTGCATCGTTGGACTAAGTCCTGAGCGTCTGCCCGGGCCGTCGGCCAATAAAAGCCTGTACGGAAGGCCTTGCTTACAAGGGACCGAGCTGCAGCGTGATGACCGCCCAGCCCGGCATGAATTTCAGCCAGAAGGTTCCGCCCCTCCTCTTCGGAGATGCACCTTTGAAGGACTCCGGTAGTGCTTTTCTTATAAAGCTCTCCCTCGTGGACTCTGTAGGCTTTGGATCGCCGCACTATGCAGCGTGCCTCATTTTGGTCCTCGGGGAGTTCCTGCCTAGTGAGGTACGCGAGGAATGGTTCTGTCCACGGGGCGATGATGGCCATTATTACATGGGCTGAAGGTGTTATTTCATTGGCAGAGCCTCCGATTGTGTCGGGATTTTCGGTGTCGGGCAGTGCGGTTGGGTCCGGGGTGTTATTGTTCGGCTCCCCTTCCCATACTATGGATGGCTTGAACAACCTTTCCAAGAAGATGTTGGGGGGGACTGCATCGCATTTTGCGCCGATGCGTGCCAGGACATCTGCCGCCTGATTGTTTTCCCGGGCTATATGGTGAAATTCAAGCCCCTCGAACCGAGCTGACATTTTTAGGACGGCGTTGCGGTAGGCTGCCATTTTTGGATCCTTGGCATCGAAGTCTCCAGTTATTTGGGATATTGCGAGGTTCGAGTCCCCGCGCACCTCTAGGCGTTGAATACCCATGGATACTGCCATCCGGAGACCATGTAAAAGGGCCTCATATTCGGCTGCGTTGTTGGAGTCCGTGTACATAATCTGGAGTACATATTGTACTGTGTCTCCTGTGGGGGACGTCAAAACGACGCCAGCCCCCGGTCCGACCAACATCTTGGAGCCGTTGAAGTGCATGATCCAATTTGAATATGTGTCGTACTCTTTAGGGAGTTCGGTCTCCGTCCATTCTGCGACGAAGTCGGCCAAGACTTGCGACTTGATGGCTCGCCGTGGCTTATAAGTTATGTCGAACGGGAGGAGCTCAATGGCCCATTTTGCAATCTGGCCCGTTGTGTCACGATTGTTTATAATATCGTTAAGTGGTACTTCCAAGGCTACTGTTATTGAACACTCTTGTGTCGTAGCTTCCGGGATGCCATGAATACAGCGTACGCGATCTTTTGATAATGCGGGTACCGTGATTTGCAAGGGGTGAGGACAGTGGACACATAATAGACCGGCCTTTGAAGGGGGAATCTGTGCCCGTCCGCTTCTCGTTCGACGACGAGCACTGCGCTTACAACCTGATGTGTTGCTGCAATGTATAATAGCATTGGTTCGCCAATATTTGGTGCGGCCAAGACTGGGTTTGTTGCGAGTATGGCTTTTATCTCCTCGAGTCCGGCCGTGGCTGCATCCGTCCATTCGAAGAGTTCGGTGCACCGAAGGAGGCGGTAAAGGGGTAGGGCCTTTTCTCCCAAGCGGGAGATAAAGCGGCTTAGAGCCGCCACGCATCCGGTTAACTTTTGTATTTGTTTGAGGTCCTTTGGGATATCCAGTTGTGACAGAGCTCGGATCTTGGTTGGATTTGCTTCGATTCCTCTACCGGATACAATGAAGCCCAAAAGCTTTCCGGCTGGAACACCGAAAACGCATTCTTCCAGGTTGAGCTTGATGTCGTATGTTCGGAGGTTATCAAATGTGAGCCTCAAGTCGTCTACTAGAGATTCGACATGTCTTGTTTTGACGACCACATCATCTACATATGCCTCCACTGTTTTGCCGATCTGGCTTGCCAGACATGTCTGAAATGCGCTAATATGTTGCGCCGGCGTTTTTGAGCCCAAAGGGCATTGTGTTGAAGCAGAATGGGCCGTACGGTGTGATAAATGCCATTGCGAATTGGTCTGATTCTGCCATCTTGATTTGATGGTAGCCGGAATATGCATCGAGGAAACACAACGAATCGTGTCCTGCGGTAGCGTCGATAATTTGATCGATGCAGGGGAGGCGGAAGGGATCCTTTGGGCAAGCCTTGTTAAGGTCTTTAAAATCAACGCACAGGCGCCAGGATTTGTCCTTCTTTGGTACCATCACCAGGTTTGCTAGCCAGTCCGGATGTTTTATATCATTGATGAATCCGGCCTCCAATAGCTTTGCTAGCTCCTCTCCCATAGCCTGTCTCTTAGGTTTGGAAAAACGCCGAAGAGCCTGTTTGACAGGTTTGAATCCTGTTTGGATATTTAAGCTGTGCTCGGCCAGCCTGCGTGGGATTCCTGGCATGTCTGAAGGGTGCCAGGAAAAAATGTCCCAGTTTTCTCATAGGAACTCTCGCAGTGCGGCGTCTACATCAGGGTTTAACTGTGCCCCGATGGAAGCTGTTTTATTTGGGTCCGTTGGATGGACTTGGAATTTGACTATTTCGTCCGCCAGTTTAAAGGAGGTGGACTTTGATCTTTTGTCGAGTACCACATCGTCCCTATTCACCGTAGAGTGCAGCGCAGTCAGTTCCTCAGCCGCTAGGGCTTCGGATAGTGCCTCGAGGGCCAGTGCGGCTGTCTTGTTTTCGGCGCAGAGTGCTATGTCCGGATCACTAGCAAGAGTGATGATCCCATTAGGCCCGGGCATTTTGAGCTTCATGTACCCGTAATGGGGTATTGCTTGGAAGATTGTAAACACATCCCGCCCTAGCAGAGCGTGATAACCGCTGCTGAACGGAGCCACATGGAATGTGATCTCTTCGGACCTGTAATTATCTGGCATGCCGAACACCACATCTAGTGTGATTTTTCCTGTACAGCGCGCTTCCCGACTGGGGATTATTCCACTAAAGGTTGTGCTGCTCCGCTCAATGCGGTTCCATTCTATTTCCATTTTTTGAAGAGTTTCCTTGTAAATGAGGTTCAATCCGCTGCCGCCGTCCATGAGTACCTTGGTAAGACGAAAGCCGTCCACTATTGGGCTGAGGTCCAATGCGGCTGGTGCTCGGGCTGTTCGGAATCTAGGTTCATCACTGGCGTTAAAGGCAATAGCCGTGTCACTCCATGGGTTTATTGTTGCTACTTGATAGACTTCGGCAAGGCTGCGGAGTGTCCTTTTTCGCATATTCTTTGATGCGAAAGTCTCGAAGACTGTTAATACCGTATGGGTGTCTCTGGGGTGGCTTTCTGTGGCCTCCGGAATTAGGAGGTTTTTGCCAATTTTGGCCACCTGCCGGAGTATCCAACATGCTCTAAGGCTGTGAGTTGGTGTGGCGTCCTCTGTACAGTGAATTTTACAGGGTCCGTTAAGCCATCCTTCCAGTACGGTTCCATGCCCTATAGAGGGTTTTTGCTTTTTGGTATCTGACCTGGGTGTCTGGTTATGCTGCACCCTTTTATTTCGGACTGGGTTTGTATTTAGGGCCGGATTGTCCCAAAATATTATTTTGGTTTTCCAGGCGCTTTCCATCGCACAATACTTTCGTACAATGGACGCCAAGTCAGCGAAGCGTGTGGTATCACGGCGACTTATGGCATTGAGTATTCCCTTGTCCGTGCAATTATTGCAGAAGATTAAGATTGCGTCTTCCTCGCGGCAGTCCCTTAGCCTGTTCTTAACCAGGAGGAATCTAGCCCGATAATGATGTACTGTTTCGTCGGGCTCTTGCCTGATTTTGGATAGATCGCATATGTTGGGGTGGGTGGAAGGAGTTAAATCTGAAGCCTCACCCCGTCTGTGGCTCAGAGGCGAGGAATTTCTGAACTCAAAAATTTGGATCCCTGGGTATTGTCCAATGAATCCAGCCCGTCGCCTGACTCTAAGTTTAGGTCTTGAGTGATATCCTCCCCTCCGCGGGTATCTGGCTTGGAGGGATCAGGAATCCGGACGTAGCGAGTCCTTAAGATAGACGAAGGGTTGCCGCATTGTCCCTCTACCACGGCAACGTGATGGGTGACTTGGGGAGAGTTAATCTCTCTCAGATCGGTTTTAGGACCAATCTGGTCGTAATCTGTAGCGACTCCCAGGGCGGCGAAGCGATCCAAGAGCTCGTTTATGGAGGAAAGCTCCATTGGATCTAACTGCTCGGCGAGTTCCGAACTGACATGAAGATTGTTTTCGATGGCTCGAGAGGTCATCGTCGGCGTAGAAGCCGAACAGGCGGTCATAAGAAAACCACCTAGCCGGAGGGTTTGGCCGACAACCAAAGCTCCCTTAGCAACGGTGCCATCTTTAAAGACGGGGCGAGGCATCCTTCCTGATGGCGACGACACAGAGGAACTCTGAATGAAAGCACCAATGTCGGTGTCAAAACCGGCGGATCTCGGGTAGGGGGTCCCGAACTGTGCGTCTAGGCCGGATGGTAACAGGAGGCAGGGGACACGAAGTTTTACCCAGGTTTGGGCCCTCTCGATGGAGGTAAAACCCTACGTCCTGCTTGATTAATATTGATGGTATGTGTATTACAAGAGTTGATCTACCACGAGATCAAAGAGGCTAAACCCTAGAAGCTAGCCTATGGTATGATTGTTGATGTGTCTGTTGTCCTACGGACTAAAACCCTCCGGTTTATATAGACACCGGATAGGGTTAGGGTTACATAGAGTCGGTTACAATGGTAGGAGATCTGAATATCCGTATCGCCAAGCTTGCCTTCCACGCCAAGGAAAGTCCCTTCCGGACATGGGACGAAGTCTTCAATCTTGTATCTTCATAGTCCTGGAGTCCGGCTGGAGGTATAGTCCGGCCATCCGGACACCCCCTAATCCAGGACTCCCTCAACGGCCCATGCTAAAACTGGGCTATTTCTTGTCCGAAGTGACTTTAGGCCTCTTAACGACATGTAGTCTTTGTGGATAAATTTCAGCCCAACTGGCCTATCGGCCTGTTAATGGCCCATGTAACAGTTGGGCCTAATTATAGCCCGCGTTGAATCCGGCCTGCTTACAACCCATATGTTAATGGCCCGTGACAGTTGGGCCTACGAGTCACGTTGATACCAACCTGCTTAAAGCCCATAATTTTAATGGGACAAACAGGGCCCAAGATATAATTTGGCCTGTTAACGGCTCATTTTCTATTTGGGACAAACATGGGCCTATGGCAGTTTCGGCCTGTGTTGGCCCGTGAATTTTTCGGCTCAACGCTAGCCCAGTCTAGTTTTCAGCCTGTTAAAAGCCCATGGTATTCTCTGGCCCAGCTGGCCAGAACTTTACTCGGCCTATTAAAGGCGGAAAACTACTATATGTTTAGACCTGCTAATGGCCCAAGATGATTATAGGCCCACGTTTTGGCCCATATATAGCGAGTCACGGGTCAGCCTGAAGACCGACAACATTGAGATCCGTTGAAGCTTTCGACCTAAATTACAACATACCGACCAAAAATAAACCTAGAATATACAATAAAGAAATTACGGCATATTACATCCACTGGGCATCAAAGTTCGCCACCGGTGATAATAAAGCGCAACGAGACCGTGGATTACATATACTGGGCATCAAAGGTCACCACCAGTGCATATAAACATGTCGAGAAAATAATATACAAAATTGAGAGCACTTCAGAAGGCATTAGGCCTGCCCTGGACGTGCACCAAAAGTAGCAGAACAAGCTGATGAGACCTCAGTTGTGTCAATGATAGATGCTCTAACCCTAGTTGCATAGCAAGAAAGCACGCATGGGTGTCCTCTGAGGCCTTCTTTATATCATTGACATCAAATCAGAGCTGAGCTGAAGCAAGCCTTTCCACTTTAAGTTGAGACTGAAGAAGTTGAACTGATTGAGGCAACAACTACACAGAGGTTGTCTCACAGCTACTGGTGAGTAGCTTCAACTGACTGTCTTCATCAAGACATGACCTTGGGGTCATCTCGCTCGCTTCAAAATGGTTTGGCTCACTATCTTCCCTAAAGTTCCGCCTGGCATAAGAGATATGACTCTGAAAGAGAAACAAGGAGATACATAACAGGTTTCAAATATATATAAGCAAATAAATGGATCTGTTCTGCATAAGGAACATGTTTTTACAACTACAATTTAAAACTGGTAGTTGTTGCAAACATCCAATCAGATGTAAACACCAAAGTAAATAGCAATGGAGGAAATGATGCCTATCCAAATCTATACTAGAACAAAGTTTGAAGGCTTGAGAAGGATGAACTTACATTACATGTTAACACAGGCTGTACAAAGCCCTTCTCCATGTCAATGGAATGATAATTAAAGAAATTCCCCAAAGAAACTTCTTTATAAGCATTGCCTTTATTCTACATTTTGTAAAGAGTAAATATAGATCAAATAATATTGGAAGAAATAGAGGATAATGAAGCTTAGGTGCAGAGTGATGATACATAATCAAATAGCTATTAATTAAGTACAACATTACAAGGCAAAAGGTACTAACAAGAGGAATGCAGACATCAGTGTGTGCAGTGGCATTGGCTTTATTCAACATTTTGGTAAGAGTAAATGTAGATCTCATAATTTGGAGAAAGTGGAGGGCAGGGCAGATAACATGCAGAGTAATGCTAGACAATCAACTATCTCGCAATGCAAGTACAGTAATAATACCACCGTCCATTATTACTTGTCGCTCAAATGGATGTATCTAGCACTATTAAGTTCTAAATACATCCAATTGATCAACAATTAATTCGATACGGGGGGAGTACATGACAACAAGTACTTACATGAGCAACACAGAACTTCATAACCATTGTGTTAATTCTACATTTATCTAATAGTAAATATAGATCTTATAATTTTGAGCAAAGGGAGGATAAGGAAGCGAACATTTACAGTGATGCTACATAATCAAACAACAATGAGTGTAAGTATGCTGACAAATGTCAAGAGGTACTGACAAGAGCAATGCAGTGCCCAGTATTGTTGTGAGATCCTATGATCCTTTGAGAAAGGAGATTCATCAGAAATTAGTTTTCATATAAGAGAGAAGGTAAGGCACATGCAGAAATGTAAGAGTTCAAATTTTGAATTGATATCATAGCCAGTACCTGGCGTTGGGCTCTCTGCAGTTCTAATAGGGGTTTGGCCAGTGGAGTAGGGGTAAAGTGTGGTACAGTTGGGCCCGTGTTTCTGTGGTTGTTGATCTATCTGATTTAATAGGTATCACTGCCTTTTCCAAATACCTAGTTTGTACTCCTTGAGGATCTGCACTCACCCTCTTCCTTTTGGACATCTATTACGAAAGAACAACATTTGACTGGAAAAACATAGTATGATGACACATGGAATAGGTACAAAAAATGGATAGGTATGGCATATACTCATATATGATGCTTAAACTAAGCAGATGGTGGTGTAACAAAGTAGAAGTAATGCAAGAGGTCATATGCAAGATATGCGCGACCAATACAACCTTGCCAAGTTAGAGAAAGCACCTTGATAGGTGAATAAGATAGGCCATCCTCCACCATGCCAAGTTTCTTAGCCAGTGGATTGTTCCGCAATATTCCTCTCGTGCACCCATTCTCATATTCATTTTGATCATGTTCAATACCTGACATGCATGAAAACATAAAAACAAGTGAGATTATCTTTGTAATGCAGAAGTGATTCTAATCCAATACTGCCTCCTTGTAAACCCCTTTGTGCTATATCTGCAATTCTTCTGAGAGATGCCATGCATCCTGTAATTTGGTGTGTGCATTGATATAAGGTGGCCTACTACTCAAAATATGAGAGCTCCAAAAGTGGTGATACTTCACAGATGACAGCTTCAACATATAGTAAAGAAGAAGAACTCGACCCGACCTGACAGATTCAAAATAGACTAAGGGAGAACAACTCGACCTGACCTGTCGACCGCAAATTTCTCTGCTACTCTTCCCAACAAGGAACATACTAATTAAAGAATAAGAGAATATGATCATGTTAAAGAAGAGCAGAAGAGCAAGCAGATTGAAGATATTACAAGTCTTTCTATACAATGTGTGTTTCCCACCCATGATGAACCAGAGCGCACAGATAAATACTATTCCTTCCAGTCTCTCCATATGTGGCTCACATGCATTTCGAAATTAAAGTAGGAATATTTAACTGACCAATTAAACATGTCTCAGTTTTACTAATATCAGCATAATATCATATTCGAATTTGTACAACTAGGCTTGTTTAGCTTGATGGGTGGAGTAGTGCTATTACGACACGAATCACATAAGCTGATTGTGGTCATCATAAAATGGGGAAACATAAGCATGAAGAGTATAGTGTTGATCGTGGCAGTGGCATCGTTGATCTGAAGGTGCAAACCGCGCAAAGGGTACTTAGCAACCAATGTTTGCTTTGAAATATAAACTAAGATTTGGTATGGACAAGAAAGTACAGTCAACAAGTGACAAAGAAATGCAATTCCTGCTGCCTCTCTATATGTCGCAACATGCATTTGGAAACTCAAGTGGGAGCTAACCAATTAAATGTGTGTGTTAACTAATAACAGTATCATATCACAATCATATTTGAAAAACTGATACGTCTCCAACGTATCTATAATTTTTTATTGTTCCATGCTATTATATTATCTGTTTTGGATGTTTTATATGCATTTATATGCTATTTAATATGATTTTTAGGACTAACCTATTAACCTAGAGCCCAGTGCTAGTTTTTGTTTTTTCCTTGTTTTTGAGTTTCGTAGAAAAAGAATATCAAACAGAGTCCAATTGACCTGAAACTTTATGACGATTTTTTATGTACCAAAAGAAGCCCACGGAGTACCGGAGGTGCACCAGAGGAGTCCCGAGGCCACCACAAGGGTGGGCCCCCCTAGGGCACGTCCCCCGACCTTGTGGGCCCCTCGTGGACTCCCCGGACTTGTTCTCGACGCCAACACCTCTTATATATCCCCAAACCTCTAGAACAGAACCTAGATCAGGAGTTCCGCCGTCGCAAGCCTCTGTAGCCACCAAAAACCAACCGGGACCCAGTTCCGGCACCCTGCCGGAGGGGGAAACCATCACTGGTGTTCATCTTCATCATCCCGGCGCTCTCCATGATGAGGAGGGAGTAGTTCACCCTCGGCGCTCAGGGTATGTACCAGTAGCTATGTGTTTGATCTCTCTCTCTCTCGTGTTCTTGGTTTGGCACGATCTTGATGTACCATGAGCTTTGCTATTATAGTTGGATCTCATGATGTTTCTCCCCCTCTACCTTCTTGTAATGGATTGAGTTTTTCCTTTGAAGTTATCTTATCGGATTGAGTCTTTGAGGATTTGAGAACACTTGATGTATGTCTTGCATGTGCTTATCTGTGGTGACAATGGGATATTCGCGTGATCCACTTGATGTATGTTTTGGTGATCAATTTGCGGCTTCGGTAACCTTGTGAACTTATGCATAGGGGTTGGCACACGCTTTTGTCTTGACTCTCCGGTAGAAACTTTGGGGCACTCTTTGAAGTTCTTTCTGTTGGTTTGAATAGATGAATCTGAGATTGTGTGATGCATATTGTATAATCAAACCCGCGGATACTTGTGGTGACATTGGAGTATCTAGGTGACATTAGGTTTGTTTGTGTATCTTAAGGTGTTATTTTAGTATGAACTCTAAGGCTATTTGTGACACTTATAGGAATAGCCCAACAGATCGATCAGAAAGAATAACTTTGAGGTGGTTTCGTACCCTACAATAATCTCTTCGTTTGTTCTCTGCTATTAGTGACTTTGGAGTGACTCTTTGTTGCACATTGAGGGATTGTTATATGATCTAATTATATTATCACTGTTGAGAGAACTTGCACTAGTGAAAGTATGAACCCTAGGCCTTGTTTCCAAGCATTGCAATACCGTTTTCGCTCACTTTTGTTACTAGTTACCTTGCTGTTTTTATATTTTCAGATTCTAAAAACCTATATCTACTATCCATATTGCACTTGTATCACCATCTCTTCGCCGAACTAGTGCACCTATACAATTTACCATTGTATTGGGTGTGTTGGGGACACAAGAGGCTCTTTGTTATTTGGTTGCAGGGTTGTTTGAGAGAGACCATCTTCATCCTATGCCTCCCACAAATTGATAAACCTTAGGTCATCTACTTGAGGGAAATTTTCTACTGTCCTACAAAACTCTGCGCTTGGAGGCCAAACGAGTCTACAAGAAGAAGGTTGCATAGTAGACATCAAGCTATTTTTTGGCGCCATTGCCGGGGAGGTTAGTTCTTGAAGGTATATCTTTAGATCTTGCAACTGAATCTTTTAGTTTCTTGTTTTATCACTAGTTTAGTCTATAAAGAAAACTACAAAAAATGGAATTGAGGTTGCCTCATATGCTTCATCTTTTTAATGTATTTCGTGAAAACAAGGATTCTGATAAATGTGCTCAATTTCTAGAGGAAGAATGCATTAAAATGTTTGGCACTAAATCCTTGAATGATGAGCATGATTGCAATGTTGTTAGTATGAATTCTCTGAATATCCATGATGCTAGTGATATGCAAAGCCTATGTTTGATGAAGATGATATTTTTTTGTCCCCCATGTTTTGATGACCAAATTTATTATGATGATAGCATGCCTCCTATTTATAATGATTATGACGAAAATGGATTTGGAGAGGTCATGACTTTATTTAATGATGATTCCACAATTTCGAAAGAGGTACCAATTGATTATGAGAACAAAGTTTCTATCTATGATGATTATTGTGATGACATGTATGCTATAAAGAATAATGATAGCCATGAAACTTGTCATCATAATTTTAATTTTCAATTGGATTATGCCTCACATGATAGTTATTTTGTTGAGTTTGCTCCCACTACTATTAATGAGAATAAATTTGCTTATGCGGAGAGTAAAATAAATTCTATGCTTGTAGATCATGAAAAGAATGGTTTGTGTGATATTTATATTGTTGAATTCGTTCATGATAATACTGAAAATTATTACGATGGAGGAATATATGCTTGTAGGAATTGCAATAATATCAAGTTTCCTCTCTATGTGTTGAAAATCTTGAAGTTATACTTGTTTTACCTTCCTATGCTAGTTGATTCTTGCTCCCATAAGGTGTTTTCCCACAAAATCCCTATGCATAGGAAGAGGGTTAGACTTAAATGTGCTATTCATATTCTTCATGATGCTCCTTTGTGTTTCAATTCCTATCTTTTATGTGAGCATCATTGAAATCATCATGCCTAGCTAGAAATGCATTAAAGAAAAGCGCTTGTTGGGAGACAACCCAACATTTATACCTACTATTTTTGTGTGTTAACATGATTAAGCTACATTAGTGATCATGTTTTACAGCTTTTTTCAATAAAGTGCCAAGTAAGACCTTTGGGATGATATATGGTGATAGTTGATTTGATCTTGCTAAAAAAACAGAAACTTTTGCGCTCAGGAAAACAAGTCTCATTTTTAACAGAAGCGTGATAAAATACTGATTCTTTTTGTAGAAGATTAATAAACAAATTTCTTAGGTTTTATGAATTTTCCAGAATGTTTGGAGCTACAGAAGTATTCGAGAGTTGCATATTACTACAGACTTTTCTGTTTTTTGACAGATTCTGTTCTCGATGCATAGTTTGCTTGTTTTCTAGTTTTTATGGCTTATATTGCTTAATATAAATTGTAGAAATGATAGGGTACAATAGGAATAATGTGATAAAAATTATGAATCTTGTCTTGATAGTACCAAAGTGGTGATTTGCTTTATTATATTGACGGAGCTTACGAGTTTTCTGTTAAGTTTTGTGTTGTGAAGTTTTCAAGTTTTGGGTAAAGTTTTGATGGACTATGGAATAAAGAGTGGAAAGAGCCTCAGCTTTGGGATGCCCAAGTCAACCTAAGATAATATTCAAGGACAACCAAGAGCCTAGGCTTGGGGATGCCCCGGATGGCATCCCCTCTTTCGTCTTCGTTCATCGGTAACCTTACTTGGAGCTATATTTTTATTCACCACATGATATCTGTTTTGCTTGGAGCATCATTTTCTTTTATTAGGATTTGATTTATGCTATTTAGAATAATGTTTTGCATCTTTTAGTTCAATAAAAAGGTCAAGTATAGCCTTTACCATGCTTATTTTGCAAGTCTATATGTTGCTGTTTTGAAAACAGAAAGTTTTCTATCATTGTCTGACTTGTTAAAAAATGTCACAACGTGATAAAATCTTGAACACAATGAGTAACAACAAATTTTCTATAGTGTGGTAATTTTTCAGAAATTTTTGGAGTTAGGGAAGTATGATTCCTCTTGCATTCTTTACAAACTGTTTTGTTTAGACAGATTGTTGTTGTGTTTGCATTGTTTGCATATGCTTGCTTGTTTAATGATTCTATTTGATTTATACTAACTTATCTCATGAGTTCTTGTTGAGTTTTGTGTGGATAAAGTTTTTAAGATTTAGGGAAACCTTGATATAAAAGGAATTAAGAAGACACAAAAGCTCAATCTTCGGGATGCCCAAGGCATCCCTAGTCAATGTTTGAAGAAGTCTCAAGCATCTAAGCTTGGGGATGCCCCGGTAGGCATCCCACCTTTCTTCTTCAACAACTATCGGTAGGTTTTGGTTGAGCCTAAGTTTTTGCTTCTTCACATGATATGTGCTATCCTTGCAATGTCATTTTATTTTGTTCTGCTTGCTGTTTGAATAAAGTACTTAAGATCAAAAAATTTATTTATGAGAGGGAGTCTTTACATAATTATTCAACTACTCATTGATCTTCACTTATATCTTTTGGAGTAGTTTGTCATTTGCTCTCGTACTTCACTTATATTATTTTGAGAGTCTCTAAACAGCATGGTAATTTGTTTCGGTTATAAATTTAGTCCTAATATGATAGGCATCCAAGAGGGATATAATAAAAACTTTCATATAAAGTGCATTGAATACTATGAGAAGTTTGATTCCTTATGATTGTTTTAAGATATGAAGATGGTGATATTAGAGTCATGCTAGTGAGTAGTTGTGAATTTGAGAAATACTTGTGTTAAGGTTTGTGAGTCCCGTAGCATGCATGTATGGTGAACCGTTATGTAACGAAATTGGAGCATGAGATATTTTTTGATTGTCTTCTTTATGAGTGGCGGTCGGGGACGAGCGATGGTCTTTTCCTACCAATCTATCCCCCTAGGATCATGCGCGTAGTACTTTGTTTTTATGACTAATAGATTTGTGCAATAAGTATGTGAGTTCTTTATGACTAACGTTGAGTCCATGGATTATACGCACTCTCGCCCTTCCACCATTGCTAGCCTCTCTAGTGCTGCGCAAATTTCGTCGGTGCCATAAACCCACCATATACCTTCCTCAAAACAGCCACCATACCTATATATTATGGCATTTCCATAGCCATTCCGAGATATATTGCCATGCAACTTTCCACCGTTCCGTTTATTATGACACGCATTATCATTGTCATATTGCTTCGCATGATCATGTAGTTGACATCGTATTTGTGGCAAAGCCACCTTTCATAATTCTTTCATACATGTCACTCTTGATTCATTGCACATCCCGGTACACCGCCGGAGGCATTCATATAGAGTCATATTTTGTTCTAGAATCGAGTTGTGATTTTTGATTTTTAAGTAAATAAAAGTGTGATGATCTTCATTTTTAGAGCATTGTCCCATGTGAGGAAAAAAAGAAAAGGCCAAAAAAAGAGAAGGCCCAAAAAAAGAGAAAAGAAAGAAAAAAGAAAAAAGAGAGAGAAAAAGAGAGAATGGGCAATGTTACTATCCTTTTACCAAACTTGTGCTTCAAAGTAGCACCATGATCTTCATGATAGAAAGTCTCCTATTTTGTCACTATCATATACTAGTGGGAATTTTTCATTATAGAACTTGGCTTGTATATTCCAATCATGGGCTTCCTAAAATTGCCCTAGGTCTTCATGAGCAAGCAAGTTGGATGCACACCCACTTAGTTTTTCTTTTTGAGCTTTCATAAACTTATAACTCTAGTGCATCCGTTGCATGGCAATCCCTACTCACTCACATTGATATCTATTGATGGGCATCTCCATAGCCCATTGATACGCCTAGTTGATGTGAGACTATCTCTTTCTCTTTGTCTTCTCCACAACCACCATATTCTATTCCACCTATAGTGCTATGTCCATGGCTCACGCTCATGTATTGCGTGAAAGTTGAAAAAGTTTGAGAACATCAAAAGTATGAAACAATTGCTTGTCTTGTCATCGGGGTTGTGCAAGATTTAAATATTTTGTGTGATGAAGATGGAGCATAGCTAGTCTATATGAATTTGTAGGGATAGCTTGCTTTGGCCATGTTATTTTGAGAAGACATGATTGGTTTATTAGTACGCTTGAACATTTCTATGTCAACATTAAACTTTTGTTTTGAATCTTATGGATCTGAATATTCTTGCCACAATAAAGAAAAATACTTGGATAAATATGTTAGGTAGCATTCCACATCAAAAAAATATGTTTTTATCATTTACCTACTCGAGGACGAGCATGAATGAAGCTTGGGGATGCTTGATATGTCTCCAACATATCTATAATTTTTATTGTTCCATGCTATTATATTATCTATTTTGGATGTTTTATATGCATATATATATGCTATTTTATATAATTTTTGGGACTAACCTATTAACCTAGAGCCCAGTGCCAGTTTCAGTTTTTTCCTTGTTTTTGAGTTTCGCAGGAAAGGAATATCAGACGAAGTTCAATTGACCGGAAAATTTACGGAGATTATTTTTGGAAAATATGAAAAATACTGGAACAAAAATATATCGGAGAGGAGTCCCGAGCCCACCACAAGGGTGGAGGGCGCCCCCCGGGGCGCGCCCTGCTACCTCTTGAGCACTGCGTTGGATTTCCTTGAAGAGGAAAGGATGATGCAGCAAAGTAGCGTAAGTATTTCCCTCCGTTTTTGAGAACCAAGGTATCAATCCAGTAGGAGGCTGCACGCAAGTCCCTAGTACCTGCACAAAACAAATAACTCCTCGCAACCAACGCGATAAGGGGTTGTCAATCCCTTCACGGTCACTTACGAGAGTGAGATATGATAGATATGATAAGATAATATTTTTGGTATTTTTATGATAAAGATGCAAAGTAAAATAAAATCAAAGTAAAAAACAAAGGAAATAACTAAGTATTGGAAGATTAATATGATGAAGATAGACTCGGGGGCCATAGGTTTCACTAGTGGCTTCTCTCAAGAGCATAAGTATTTTACGGTGGGTGAACGAATTACTGTTGAGCAATTGACAGAATTGAGCATAGTTATGAGAATGTCTAGGTATGATCATGTATATAGGCATCACGTCTGAGACAAGTAGACCGACTCCTGCCTGCATCTACTACTATTACTCCACTCATCGGCCGCTATCCAGCATGCATCTAGAGTATTAAGTTCATGAAAACAGAGTAACGCCTTAAGCAAGATGACATGATGTAGAAGGATAAATTCATGCAATATGATAAAATCCCCATCTTGTTATCCTCGATGGCAACAATACAATACGTGCCTTGCTGCCCCTACTGTCACTGGGAAAGGACACCGCAAGGTTGAACCCAAAGCTAAGCACTTCTCCCATTGCAAGAAAGATCAATCTAGTAGGCCAAACCAAACTGATAATTCGAAGAGACTTGCAAAGATAACCAATCATACATAAAAGAATTCAGAGAAGATTCAAATATTGTTCATATATAATCTTGATCATGAACCCACAATTCATCGATCTCAACAAACACACCGCAAAAAGAAGAATACATCGAATAGATCTCCACAAGAGAGGGGGAGAACATTGTATTGAGATCCGAAAAGAGAGAAGAAGCCATCTAGATAATAACTATGGACCCGAAGGTCTGAGGTAAACTACTCACACTTCATCGGAGAGGCTATGGTGTTGATGTAGAAGCCCTCCGTGATGGATGCCCCCTCTGGCGGAGCTCCGGAACAGGCCCCAAGATGGGATCTCGTGGATACAGAAAGTTACGGCGGTGGAATTAGGGTTTTGGCTCCGTATCTGATTGTTTGGGGGTGCGTAGGTATATATAGGAGGAAGGAGTACGTCGGTGGAGCAACAGGGAGCCCACGAGGGTGGAGGGCGCGCCTAGGGGGGGTAGGCGCGCCCCCTACCTCATGGCTTCCTCCTTTGTTTCTTGACGTAGGGTCCAAGTCTCCTGGATCATGTTCAGTGAGAAAATCACGTTCCCGAAGGTTTCATTCTGTTTGATATTCCTTTTCTTCGAAACCCTAAAATAGGCAAAAAACAGCAATTCTGGGCTGGGCCTCCGGTTAATAGGTTAGTCCCAAAAATAATATAAAAGTGGATAATAAATCCCAATAATGTCCAAAACAGTAGATAATATAGCATGGAGCAATCAAAAATTATAGATACGTTGGAGACGTATCACCCCCCCCCCCCGTCCTTGTCGTCGCCTCGTGGGCCCCCTGACTTGTTCCCGGTGCCAACACCTCTTATAAATCCCCAAAACCACCTTCTATTCCACCTATAGTGCTATGTCCATGGCTCACGCTCATGTATTCCGTGAAAGTTGAAAAGGTTTGAGAACATCAAGAGTATGAAACAATTGCTTGGCTTGTCATCGGGGTTGTGCATGATTTGAATATTTTGTGTGATGAAGATGGAGCATAGCCAGACTATATGATTTTGTAGGGATAAGCTTTCTTTGGCCATGTTATTTTGAGAAGACATAGTTGCCTTGTTAGTATGCTTGAAGTATTATTATTATTATGTCAACATTAAACTTTTGTTTTGAATCATACCGATCTGAACATTCATACCACAATAGAGAAAATTACATGGATAAATGTGCTAGGTAGCATTCCACATCAAAAATTCTGTTTTTATCATTTACCTACTCGAGGACGAGTAGGAATTAAGCTTGGGGATGCTTGATACGTATTGTATCTATAATTTTTGATTGTTCCATGCTATTATATTATCTGTTTTGGATGTTTTATATGCATTTATATGCTATTTTATATGCTTTTTGGGACTAACCTATTAACCTAGAGCCTAGTGTCAGTTCCTGTTTTTTTCTTGTTTTTGAGTTTCGCGGAAAAAGAATATCAAACGGAGTCCAATTGACCTGAAACTTTATGACAATTTTTATGGACCAAAAGAAGCCCACAGAGTACCGGAGATGCACCAGAGGAGTCCCGAGGCCACCACAAGGGTGGGGGCGTGCCCCCCCCCTAGGGAGCGCCCCTGGCCTTGTGGGCCCTCGTGGACTTCCCTGACTTGTTCTCGATGCCAACACCTCTTATATATCCCCAAACCTCCAGAATGGAACCTAGATCGGGAGTTTCGCCGCCGCAAGCCTCTGTAGCCACCAAAAATCAATCGGGACCCTGTTCCGGCACTCTGCCGGAGGGGGAAACCATCACCGGTGGCCATCTTCATCATCCCGGTGCTCTCCATGACGAGGAGGGAGTAGTTCACCCTCGGGGCTGAGAGTATGTACCAGTAGCTATGTGTTTGATCTCTCTCTCTCTCTCGTGTTCTTGATTTGGCACGATCTTGATGTACCGTGAGCTTTGCTATTATAGTTGGATCTTATGATGTTTCTCCCCATCTACCTTCTTGTAATGGATTGAGTTTTCCCTTTGAAGTTATCTTATCGGATTGAGTCTTTAAGGATTTGAGAACACTTGATGTATGTCTTGCATGTGCTTATCTGTGGTGACAATGGGATATTCACGTGATCCACTTGATGTATGTTTTGGTGATCAACTTGCGGGTTTGGTGACCTTGTGAACTTATGCATAGGGGTTGGCAGACGTTTTTGTCTTGACTCTTTGGTAGAAACTTTGGGGCACTCTTTGAAGTTCTTTGTGTTGGTTTGAATAGATGAATCTGAGATTGTGTGATGCATATCGTATAATCAATCCCGCGGATACTTGTGGTGACATTGGGGTATCTAGGTGACATTAGGGTTTTGCTTGATGTGTACCTTAAGGTATTACTTTAGTACGAACTCTATTGATGTTTGAGACACTTATAGGAATAGCCCAGTAGATCGATCAAAAAGAATAACTTTGAGGTGGTTTCGTACCCTACAATAATCTCTTTGTTTGTTCTCCGCTATTAGTGACTTTGGAGTAACTCTTTTTGCACGTTGAGGGATTGTTATATGATCTAATTATTTTATCATTGTTGAGAGAACTTGCACTAGTGAAAATATGAACCCTAGGCCTTGTTTCCAAGTATTGCAATACCGTTTTCGCTCACTTTTGTTACTAGTTACCTTGCTGTTTTTATATTTTCAGATTATAAAATCCTATATCTACTATCCATATTGCACTTGTATCACCATCTCTTCGCCGAACTAGTGCCCCTATGCAATTTACCATTGTATTGGGTGTGTTGGGGACACAAGAGACTCTTTGTTATTTGGTTGCGGAGTTGTTTGAGAGAGACCATATTCATCCTATGCCTCCCACAGATTGATAAACCTTAGGTCATCCACTTGAGGGAAAATTGCTACTGTCCTACAAACTCTACGCTTGGAAGCCCAACACGAGTCTACAAGAAGAAGTTTGTGTAGTAGACATCAACAACTAAGCTTTGGAATTATGAGTGTTCTTTCGTTTAGCTTGGAGGGTCGAGTACTGCTAGTACGACAAAAAGCACCTACGCAGATCATAGTAGTGTAGATAAAAGGGGAAAACCCTATGCATCACGAGTAAAATCAGAAAAGTGGAACTAGCTAGAACATATGGGCTTGTATTGCTGGTACGGCTAGAAAGGGTTCAAAAAGGCTTCGGACCCAAAAGGGGTAGCTCTATTCAGCCGAGGGCACAATACTATTACTATCAGTCTAGACTCTCAAATGTTAGACGTATATTGTGTTTAAGATAGAGATAGGAGTTATAGATAGAATATAGTAAATCATGTATGGCTTGCCCTCTACTCCGTGTCTCTCTCTCTCACATGTACATCTATATATACCCTACATAAGGATCAGATCAATACAACGAATATTATAGGTTCTATATTTTCTACATCAAAGACAACATAGCTCCAACATTTCTTGGATATTATGGTAGACCTCTAGAATAGTTGAAAGCATCCATCTGAAGTGACCCAACAGACCTGTCAACTGCAAGTGTTCCTGCTCCACTTCCCGACAAGGAACATACTCTACTATTCCCTCCGTTCCTAAATATAAGTCTCTTAGAGATTCGAATGCGGACTACACACAGAGCAAAATGAGTGAATGCACACTCTAAAATATGTCTATATACATTTGTATGTAGTTCTTATTGGAATGTCTAAAAAGACTTATGTTTTAACGAAAAAGGCTTTTTCCCTGCTTTATAAATAAAGCAACGATGAACAACACCCGGTCCAAATGCATGCCACCACAACACACGCACGCACCCAATGCAGTTTAGGAACGGAGGAAGTAATATACTTATTAAGAAGAACAGAAGAGGAACATGATAACAAATAGCAAGTAGATTTTAGATAATACAATGTGTGTTGCCCACCCATGATGAACCAGAGTGCACAGAGAAATAATATTCCTTCTGGTCTCTCCATATGTGGCTCACATGCATTTCAAAACTAAAGTAGGAACATTTAGCTGACCAATTAAACTTGTCTCAGCATTACTAATATCAGCATCATATCAGATTGGAATTTCTACAACTAAGTTTGTTTAGCTTGATGGGTGGAGTAGTGCTATTACAACACGAACCACACAGGTTGATCGTGGTCATCATAAAATGGGGAAACCGTAAGCACGATGAGTATAGTGTTGACTGTGCTAGTGGCATGGCAGATCTGAAGCTGTAAACCACACAAAGGGTACTTAGCAACCGATGTTTGCTTTGAAATAACAACTAATATTTGGTATGGACAAGAAAGTACAATCAACAAGTGACAAAGAAATGCAATTCATGTTGTCTCTCTATATGCCGCGACATGCATTTGGAAACTCAAGTGGGACCTTTAGCTAACCAATTAAATGTGTCTGTTAACTAATATCAGTATCATATCACAATCATATTTGAACAACTAAGCTTTGGAATTATGAGTGATGTGTTGTTTAGCTTGAAGGATGGAGTACTGCTAGTATGGCAGAAAGCACCTACACAGATCATAGTAGGGTAGATAAAAGGGGGAAACCCTGAGCATTAAGAGTAAAATCAGGAAAGTAGATACTAGCTGTACCACATGGGCTTGTATTGCCGGTACAACAAGAAAGGGTTCGGAAAGGCTTCGACCCCAAAAGGGGAAGCTCTATTCAACTGATGGCACACTATTGTTACTAATAGTCTAGACTATCAAAGATGACATAGCTCCCAGGATTTCCTAGATATTATGGCAGACCATCTAAAATCGTTGAAAGCATCGATCTGAAGTGACCAAATAGACCTGTCAACTGCAAATGTCCTTGCTCCACTTCCCGACAAGGAACATATTGTACTACTCCCTCCGTTCTTAAATATAAGTCTCTTAGAGATTTGAATGCGGACTACATACGGAGCAAAATGAGTATACATCCATATGTAGTTCTTATTGGAATATCTAAAAAGACTTATGTTTTACCGAAAAAGGCTTTCGCCCCGCTTTATAAATAAAAGCAACGATGAACAACACCCGGTACAAACGCACGCCACCACAACACACACTCATCTTTAACTTCCGGTTGTTTCTTATCGATTTCAGTTCCTGAATACGTTCTTCCTTTACCATTTGGCTTGGATTTACTAGGCGTGGTTGCTAAATTCATGCATAGAAATTTAGTGTGTTTGAGGTAGACATGCATTTGGAACATGTTATAGAGCACCATTTGTTGCTTCTCTCCAATGAACTGGGTCTTCTGCTGAATCCAGACATGCATTTGGTTAATGTACACAACTAATATAGCTACTGAATTTGGTAGTGTGTGGGTAGGATCTATTGAATTTTGAGCAAAGCACTCAGCCTTAAGAAAAGGGTGATTTCACATAAGGAAAAAATATATTTCGTCTATTTTTATGTTACATGCATGTGTGCAGATTCTCGTTTGCTTCAGTCCTATGTAATCACAAGTATCTGTTGATCTCAGGTTGCTCAATTTACAAAAAGTTCTAATTGATGCATGATTGACATACTTTTGTCTGCTCTGTAAATTTTATTAATCAATGCCTACTTCCCCTGTTCTGTAAATGTATTAATCTAGGCCATTCAAATAGAAACAAGATCCACAGACCTTTTATCTGCTTAGGTTTCATACTAGTTTCTTTAGGCCAATTTGAATAATAGTGTAATCCGCCAAACCTTTGACATTGACCACTTGTCTTTTTCTCTCCAATCTCGCATGCATGTGCATGTATTTACTGTCGTGCTGTTAAGGAGCAACTCGGGCTATCTCAGCTGAGACACTTTCTAGTTGGAAAATACATTTATACTAAAATGTTATAATTATTTATAGTTTGTTTTATCAAGGATTTAACTAGTTTTATTGGGAAACTACATGTCGTATTTTTTGTTAACGGTTTTGATGTCTATCATGTGAGGTTGTTTTTCAAGAATCACCCCTTAAAAACATTCTCATTTGAATACCATTACATGACAACAAATGAACAAAAAACCATCCATATGCAAATTATTTTGTGGTAGTTGCATTAATTTGTGTGTGTGTGTGAGCGCTTTAATAGTTTTAGAGATATCTCAAATGAACTATCTAGTAAATATCTTGA
Organism: Triticum urartu; assembly: GCF_056163025.1. NCBI lineage: Eukaryota > Viridiplantae > Streptophyta > Magnoliopsida > Poales > Poaceae > Triticum > Triticum urartu. The sequence continues at coordinate 728,809,099 of NC_141874.1, forward strand.
ATATTTAGAGTGTGATTAGGTACAAGAAAGAAGATTTTTTTCTAGTGCATGCAAGGTGTTTACGAGGAGCTTGTCATGGATTACAGGAAGTTTGCTAGTGCACTTTGGTGGGACCGAAATGCTATCTCGGTGAGACTGAGTTTCTAGGATTTAGGCAGTGGCTATGTCTGATGTATCTCAGGGGGTCCGAATGAGAGTGTTTTGATGGGACCGAGAATAACTTTAGGGTTTTGGACAGATTGGATTGTGACAGTGTGGCTGAGGGTTTTGGAGCAATATCTTCAAGCACTTGAGCAAATGACTCATGATCACCTCATCTCATTTTAATAGTATTGGATTTCCTAAGGACTCGATGTAATCTTGGATCATTTAACCAAAAAATGCCGAGTCTTGAAGCTTTTGCTATTGCTTGTCCTCTGTAGCTTGAGGGGTCCACATCTCCATCCATCTACTTGCCTAGGTTGAACTTCTCCTGAAATATACTTGAGGAAAACATTAGTCCAACAACATGTATGTTGACATTAATTACCAAAACCACCAAGGGAGCCAATGTGCTTTAGTGCCTCCATTGTTGATGGTGAGAGGTTACTGAATTTGACAATAATTTTGTATGTTGGAAGTGTGCATGTGTTTTGTTGTGTACACAAGGGCGGCTATTGCAATCATTTACGATTATGGGTGCTACGTAAAAGGGTCCGTTTTCATGTTACAAATGTCTTATGCATCATTTTCAATATTTTTGTGATGTTCTGAATGCAATTTTAGTGTTCCCTATTTTGATTTTCTATTGCATATGTTAGACCCATTTTCCGTCGTTCACAATAATTGGAGATCCTTTTGTATAAATTTTTTGTTGGATGACTGTTATAAGATATTGCAATATTTTAACACAGAACAAACGGTATTGCAACGTACTATAAACAACACAAACAATATTGTATGTTAGATTCTCATATTGCAATGATGATCAAGATTTTTCACTATATTAGACCAAACATAGATGCCTAGCATAACCCTAACTTATTTTGCATATATATGCTACCAACAGTCAATTGGGTTTGAACTCAATGAGTTAGGCCATGATCATATTGCACCCATACCGCACCACAAATTTAGAAGCTAAAAACTCAATTCCTTTCCCTCCACCTCCCCCCGTTATTCCTCTCTCGTCTGTTCCCGTCACTCTTCATGAGACGATGCTTGTGAAATGGTAGGGTTCACTGCCCAACATCATCAATTTTGGCAGTTCCTCATTCATTCCCACACCCCTTCATGAGATGATGCAAGCCAATTCCGCCCACCCCGTCCACGTGCGCTGTTCTCACCGCCCCATGTTCGGATTGGACGACCCGAGCATGTCCACTTGTTTTATCCAAAAAGCATCAACACATTTTGTTAGCAGTTAGTTTTAAATTTTCCTTCCGAGAGATATTTCAAAGAGGACTCAATCGAATTGTAATTCCGACGTTAAATAAAGGTCTTGTACTGTTTCTCCCCAATCTCGCACACAAGTGTAGGTACATACTATTGTACTGCTAGGGAGCTACTAAAATCATCACATTCGAGGCATTTTTCAGCTGGAGTTAATATAAAACGCATTTATACTAAAATGTTATACTTATTTATAGTTCATTTTATCAAGGATTAACCAGTGTATTTTTGGAGGACTACTATGTGTGGGTCTTTTGTTAACAAGTTTGATGTCTATCATTTAAAATACATGTGTTATTTTTAAATCGCCACTTAAAAATTCTTCCCATTCAAATATACTACATGATAAAAAATGGAAAAAATGCCTCAGCCAATTAGTGTCTGATAGTTGCATGAAATATTGTGTGTGTGTGTGTGTGTGTGTGTTTCTTTTCTTAACAATTCTGATGTCTATGTGTGGGTCTTCTCGTAACAGTTTTGATGTCTATCATTCAAACTGCATGTGTGTCTCTTTTTAAAAAAAATCACCCCTTATAAATTCTTCCCATTCATCACTACATGATAAAAAAATGAAAAAATGCATGCATCCGCCAATTAGTGTCTGATAGTTGCGCGAAATAGTGTGTGTGTGTGTGTGCGCGCGCGCGCGCGCGCGTGTGTGTGTGTGTGTGTGCGCGCGCGTGTGTGTGTGTGTGTGAGCACACTTTAATACCTTGTAGAGAACTTTCAAACGTATGATCGAGAACTTTACGGAGGGTGATTAGGTAAAAAATAGAAAAGTTCTTGTGTATGTAATGTGTTTATGAAGAGCTTGTTGTGGAATTGCTAGCATGTTGATTAACATGTTTTTTTTCGAGGCCGTGTGTTTTCACGAGGAGTTTGTTCTAGTATGTTCAATAATCATTTGATAACACCCCGTAATGATCTAGAGGTGTAATGCCTTTAAAAGGGGAGGTGAAGCATGAGGTGGTCATGGGGATGTGGTTGCGGGATGTCGGGAGGAGGGAGTTGAGGAGGCCAAAGGTGAGGACCAAGCGTGAGGGTTTCTCGAGGGAAGGAGGCATGTGAGTTGGGATCATAGAAGAATTAACATTGAGGAGTGTGATGAGTATAGTATTGTTCACTCGTATAGCCTGTTTCAGTAAAATTCTGATTTGAAACCTTTGAAAGTATAAAATGGAAAAGCTCAATCAACTCTCCCCATTTCCTTTTAATGAACTCTAGAGAGTGGATTTTTCACACTCATGCTCCCCGCATTCTTGACATTGAAACCATATACAAACAATTGAAAATATATGAAAAGTTGAAAACAACCATATATGTCCATTTGTGATCTATATGAAATATAAAATCAATATGCACATAGCTACTAGAATAGTGTTGTTGTCCTTGTCTTTTTACATGCTACAAATAAGAAAAGTTAAGACATGCAAATTTAGAACATACATAAATAATCGTGTAATTATTAGAACTGTATAAATATGGTTTTTAATAAAGAGATTATGAGACACCCAAAAAACATCATATATAGGTGGACGCGCTAATAAGGCACTCCTTGTGGTGGCACACACGCGAACACCCAGTGCTACTCAAATGGTGACGTTGTTGGGAATTCCACCAACATTTGCAACCCCAGGGTTTTTCGTCGGCGTGAGCAGCGTGTATGACACCTCGGCTTAGCTTCCCAAAACCGCCTAGAAGATAGAGAAAAACTAGTCGTCGTTGACGTTTATGGGGCAGCCCACACCGTGTAGGAATAGCGAAAGAATCAGCGCCTTAAGCAACAAAAAAGGGTTTGCGAAATTCCTCCCTATTTTCCGGCCGTATGTAGCGAGGCGAAAGGAAGACCCGCGTGGAGCGAGCGCCGTAGGAGGACAATGCCTTTGTTTTCTTTTTCTTCAAGTTTTTATTTTTGTTTTTTGCTTTTAAATATTTGATATATATATATATATATATATATATATATGAAAATGGGTTGGTACTCTTAGGAGTACGTACTCCTACACACGTGGCGGTCACTGGCGCTATAGAATTTACTGCACAGAGCCATTTAGCTTTTAGTTAAAGAAAAAAAACTACACCTAAAACAAACGAAGGTCATTGCTCTTTTTTTTTCAGGCGTTTTTACATGCGCTGCGCTTATCCATATCTCCTCCCGTCTGATTGGCGTTATGCGGCGGCGGCGGCTCGCACTGCTGCTGGAGGATTACATCTGCCTCCGAGGGAAGTGGCTCGCTCGGCAGCAGCCTCCGTTTGCTGCGGGTCATCTTAGCACCGGACAACGGCGGCCTGACTGACCAGGTATCTTTCAAGATCAGATCTTGTACAAGGCACTTAACTCTCAGTTTCTGCCGGTTTCTAGGTGGCTGGAATTAGGCAACCACTGCCTTCCGCGTCTCCAACAACAGAGTGCCATCGATGAGAACAATGAAACCCAGTTCTTACTGCTTGATGTAAAAGTCTACTCCAAGTTCTCCAACCGCAAGCAGCTTTGGAGTCCACAAATCACTGGTTAGATACCTCATCGATTTGTCTCGCTATCATCTTGATACAAAATTCCTCATATCCACAATTCCTCTCCTCGAGCGGCATTGATTCTAGCCCCTCTTCTTCTTCTAAATCTGTCTTTTAGGCAACAGTGCAGAAACCATCATAGATCTGGTACGAGTTGTACGACTTGGTTTCGTGCAGTATTTTCTGCATTTTTTTCTTCTAATAATTAAGGGGTTAATGTATTAGCGATACCAACTACTAATTGTTATACTCATCTCAAGTCTTGTGAGTAACTGAGGATATGAGACCCATTCATCATCCCGTTAGTGCAAAATCTAGTAAATCAAGTGAGTATGTTCGGCAGTATATTCAGTATATTGTCCAGTTCTCTGTTTAAGTGAAGCCATCACCGGCCGGCCAAATTGATTGTAGTACCAGATGAGAAGCACTTTGTCTCATCCAATCACACCTAATTAATTTTTTATTCTTAAACACCTTAACAAAGTCTGCGGATAAGGTTACTCTTATAGCTGCTAGTGTAAACAATTTTTAAGATTTTTCTTCTGTTTCTTTTCTCATAGTACCCAGTTCAGTATTTTCTGTATATATAGCTTGATATTAGCTAATTTACAATTAATCAATGTTTCTTGAATCAAGTCTAACTTATGTTGTTAACTGTTTTCCATTGAATATCCATGTATGCAAAGGTTGTATATTTGTTTGACCGAGGAGCAGCTCCATTATACTCGACCCTCCAAGTGCATGTGGTGTTATCTGAAGCTTGCTGGAAGATATACCACTTTTTTCTTCTCCAGTTTTTAGCATTTAAACCTTTTTGAAGATGTAGAAGTAGTTGCATAGTCCAGTTTGCTTAGTCGGTGTACATGTTTGTATAAAGATAAAAATTTCTGTACATGATGTACCAATGTGACGAGTATCTTTAGTAACCATGGAAGAAGCAGAGTGACTTTTGTCTTATATACTCTCTCCGTCCCAAAACCAATTTTGTACTAAATCAGCGACACTTATCTTGTTTTGGAACGGAGGGAGTGTATAACACGCATAGTGAACAGTACTGTGATACCCCTTGTACAGTTATAAAAATATGGATACTTCTTTTTGAGGTAAATCAAAGATATCCCATTGTGTATTCTTTTTGCTTGCAAAGAAACGTAGTATATACTTCTAATCGACGAACCTGTGTTTGCTAAGTAAATATGTCCCTGACATGTTTAAAAAAAGTAGTACACTACTTTGTTACTAAGTAGTATGCATACTCGACCGATCTTAAAAACTGGCAATCCCTTTATTTTCAAATTGTAGTAGACTCATTTGTTTTGGAAGTAGCACATACCCATTAGATTAACATACACGGATGAATTTGCCAATCAGTATATACTTCTTTCAGTTTTTGGCGATGAAGTACTAGTAGTAATGGTCCTTCTGAAGGAAAGAAAACCAGTATATGCCTATTATGAAATCAAGCGGTATACACTCTAGCCCCGCAAAAACAAGCAGTATATACTGATCAAAAGGCAGTACACACTCGATCATTTGTATAAAAGCTGTATATACTCAATAAAACCAGTACATACCTCTTTTGATCACAAGCAATACCTACTCATTCTAACTGAAAAAATCCCAGTATATCCATATTATGAAACCAATCAGTATATACTGTACCAGCAAAACAAAGCAGTATATATTCAATAAAAAAGTCCAGTACACACTCATTTGGATAAAAGTAGTATATACTCAATAAAAACATTATATATCCCTTTTTTCTTGTGGGGACATAAAAAAATGTATGGATTTTTTTCTTGTTGAACGGTGCATACATATGGATGGATTAGGCACCTGGTATTGAATCCCTTAATTTTAGGATCAACCAGACGCATGCATGCGTGTGGTCGTTGCATGCAACAGTATTGTTTTTTCTTGCCTGGCTGTTTGTTTCTTGCGATTAGGTATTATCCAAACTGAAGAATCAGTTAAGAGGTGGGAGTATGTACTCCTGGGAGTACAAAAGAGGAGTCATATATATATATATATATATATATATATATATATATACACACACACACACACATACATATAGTGTTATTATTCATCACCTAGGGTGCAGAATAAGTTATTCTTCACCCGAGGTAATCTTACGATCATTTCATAATTAAATTACGTTTGGAATTCAAATAGTTACATTCCTATTGATTCACTACGTAAAATTTGACATAAGAAAATAAAAATATAGGTCATAAGACAAGAAAATTTACAGTTTATGTGTATTTTAGACTATGTTTTTACGTTTATAATTTTACATAACATAAAATATTTTTTACGGCGATTATATATTTTCTTACGGTCCCTTTTTGCGTCGGAAAATAAGACAAAACTTACGGAACGTAAAATTACGGTGCATTGATGGTAAATAGAGGGGGTGAAGAATAACTATTCCTCACCCAGGATGAAGAATATATATATATATATATATAGGGAAAATCCATCCTACCATCCGGTGGTAGTTACCCCACATATCTCATATACTACCATATGGTATAATATATACTATTTTATTATTTGAAATATATTCATATACTATATCTAAGATATTTCAAATCAAGTTACATGAAAAAATTGCTAAAAAATATACAGTATGCAATATATATATATATATATATATATATATATATTACTAAATAAATTTACATGGAATATTTGAAATATGTTAAATGTGTATAAAAAAAATATTTCTCATGTATACATAAAATGTGTAAAAAAATATACAATATGTATGAATTTTTATCATGTATTTAGAAAAATTATCAGGCATTTTAAAAATGTTAATCAAGCATTTGAAAATGTTACATGTATATAGAAAAAATGTTTGTCATACGAAAAATATATAAAAAATAAAGGGTGTATGAACAATGTTGATCATATATTTAAAAAGTATTAAAACATGTATGAAAAATATTCCTGGTGCATACGGAAAATGTACTACGTACATTACATGCAAGAAGCCATTGAAAATATACATTAAAAGTAATTATGTATTTCAAAAATCTTATACATGCATATATAAAATGTTCCTGGAGTATACAGAAAATGTACAATGTGTGTGAAAAAATGTTTATTGCCGCTAAAAAAAGTTCATCGTGTATTGAAAAATGTTAGTCACGTATTATAATAATGTTAATCATATAATTGGAAAATGGTAATCATGTGTTAAAAAATATTAGATAAATACCAAAAATGCATAATGTGCATGCAAAAGGTACTCTAAAAAATGTAAGGTTTCCAAACATGATAATCATGTATTTGAAAAAATTTAAATGTGTATATAGAATGTGTTTATAACATATACGAAAATGTTGAACATGTACTAAAAAAGTTCACACGTGTTGAACAGAAAACAAACTGATGAAAATCAACAAAAAAAACCCCCAAGAAAACCGAATAAACTAATAAAACCAAAAAATTAAAACAAAGAAAACCCCAAAAATGAAAATAAATGCAAAAAAAAAGAATAAAAATAGTGAAAACCGAGAAATAAACAAGGAAAAGCAAAGAAAACCGATGAAACCAAGAAAACGAAGAAGAATGAAGAAAGAAAGAAAAGCAAAATAAACAGTGAAAACTCGAGAAAGAACCAAAGAACAAAAAGGAAAATCGAGTGAAAACAGTAAAACAAAAAGGAAGAAAATATTTCCCTAATAATAATAAAGCAGCTAGCGTTTCTGGCCATCCATCTAAAAAAATACCCCTAAAGTTGCTATAAATTACCCACTATGCCACCTGTAAATAAAAAACAATTCATTTTTTTTTCAATGTCGCCGCCGTGCTTTGTCATTTTATGGAGGAGATACCAATATGAAACATAGGCGCATAGGCACCACAGTGGCTAACGCATCGCTCTACTAGCTAGTTGAACAGGGTTTGATCCCCAGGTTCCACAATTTTTCCATCTCTTTTTCACGCACGTCCTCCCCCACATATGCTATCATGGGCCGGCCCATGAGGGCTTGATTCTGCTGTTCTTTTTCATTTCGATTTTTTTGTCTTTTCTTCCTTGTTTAAACTAATTTGGAATTTTCAAAGTTGCGAGTTTTCAATTTTTTTAAGAAATCATAAAATGTATGTGAATTCAAAAGGTGTTTAGGAATCATAATTTTTTCGCAGATTGAAAAAATGTTGTGGTTTTACAAAACTGTTCGCAAATTATAAAAAAAACCATGATTTGGAAAAAAATGGTCGGGAAATAAAATCATGTTCATGATTTTAAAAAAATGTTCGTGTATCCGAAACATATTCGGGAATCTGAAAAAGATATCCATAAAATTTCAGAAAATTTTCAAAGTAAAAAATGAAGTTTTTTTCTCAATTTTTTAAAAAGTTCATTGATTCAAAAATGTTTGTTGAATAAAAAATGGTCATGAGTTCAAAAGATTTTCATGCATTTCAAAAAATGTTCGTGAATTTTTTGAGAACATCCAAAATTTCAATTAAATGTTTGTCGATTTGAAAAAATGTTCATCAATTCAGAAGTCTTTATGTCTAGGATTTGATTAGGTTTTTGGAAGTCTTTATATGTCTAGGCATTGGGAGTAGTTCATGGTCGATGAGATTTGTTTCGAAGTTTTAAACATTCCCTTGCGCAACATAATGACAAGTGTGACGTGCAGTGGCAAGGTCATAGCCTTGGGATTTACCACGTCGAATGCATTGTGATCACCTTGACATCACGACCATCATTAGCGGGGGTGGGAAGAAAAATAATTGACAACATGGTGAGCCACCGTGTTAAAATAGAGGACGTTCATGTATGTCACTGTGTTGAGTCATACTTATTGCCTAGCGCATAATTTTTTTGTCTCCTGTTGCAACGCATGGACATTTGCTAGTCAGAAATAAAAAAGAAAAAATAACCAGAGCAGAGCAAATAGTGACACGAGCGAACTGCAGAACAGTGAGCGAACAGGATAGGGGCATTTCCTATTTGGCGCTGCAGGCGCCGGTTATAGCTGTTTCCGCAAACCGGCGCCTGCAGCGGCTCTAGCTGGGGTCGGCCCAACTCCCATTTCACCCCTGTTTTCGAACTCAAAAAAGAAAAGTTAGGAAAAGCGTGCACAACCAGGAATCGAAACAATGACCTCTCAATTGATAGAAAACTCCACAGACGACTACGCCACCGCTCCGACTTGTGAATACAAGCCGCCTTTCCATATTTTTATACCTTTTTTTTCCTGTGTTTGTTCCCCTTTCTTTTTTGTTTAATGTTTTCTTCTTTTCTTAAATACGTGAAATGTCTACAAATAAATGATATTTGTTTTCTAATTCGTGAACTTTTTATTTAAATTGGTGAACTTTTTTCAATTCCATGAAGTTTTTTTCAATTTCAATGAACTTTTTCAAGTTCAATGAATTTTTTTTCAAACTGATTAACTTTTTTTTCGAAAGTCTTCTTAACATTTTTATGAACTTATTCTAAAAATAGATGAACTTTTTGTAAAATCCGATGAACTTTTTTCAATTCGATGAACATTTTTTTTCAAATCCAATGAACTTTTTTCGATTTGATGATTTTTTTCCAAATCCAATGAACTATTTTCAATTTGATAAACTATTTTTAATCTGATGAACTTTTTTCAGATATGTGAACTTTTATGTTCAAAATCAATGAACTTTTCTTAATAATATATGACCTTTTTTCGCAAACATATTCAAACTTGCAAAAAACCGGAGTCCGGTCTTTTTCCTGAACCAGCGGCACAGCACAGCCCAAAAAAAGCCAGCCATGCGAGAGTGAGCGAGCGAGCGATCTTTTAGTGGGCCGCGGCCCATGGCTGGTCGCTGTAGGCGCCAGTTCTCCAACGGGCGCCTACAGCGCCCAATAGGAGCTCCCAGCGATAAGGCACTAGCTGCGCTAAAGCACCGGCCCATATGCGCGCTATTTTCGTCCATAATTGTCGCACCCTTCCGGCCGTCCTATATGCAAAAAAAGAGATGCTCAAAAAAAAATATGCAAAAAAAGAAAAGAAAAATCCCATCCCCTCCTTGCCCTCCTTTTATTCCTCCCTCGCCGCCCCTTCCTTGCCCTTTGCCCTCTCCCCGCCTCCTCCTCCGGCCAAAATAATCCGACACCAGCTATGATATTTCCACCTAAAATGTGGCTTGACACACTTCAGATACTCTTGAGGAAGTTTGTGCAGTTATATGCTTCAGTAATTAATGTTTGTATGCTTTTCTTTTCTGATGATAGGGCTTCTACCGCTTTCTTGTGGAATCAATCTGGTAAGTGTTTAAAACTTTTATTATCTAGAGAAAATTATCAATTTCTTGATGCCTCATATTTGAGTCGTGATTCTTAATATGCTTCCCAATTGATGCATGATTGGTATACCTCTGATTCATTAATCAATGCCTATTTCTCCTGTTCTGTAATATAATTAATCAATTGCATTGAAATTGTAACAAGGTGCATGCACCTTTTATCTGCTTAAGTTTCATACTTTTCTTGAGGCCAATCTGAAAAACAGTGTAATGTTGCAAACCTGTGACATTGACCACCGAAGATACAAATACATTTGAAAACGAGTGGTGTATTTAGAGAATAAATTGAGTTCGATACAATGGATAAGTGATAGCTGCCACCCAAATTCGAATATGAAGGCTGTTTCATATGAGGACCTTCACTAGTCTGCACACATATTTTTTTTTCACGGGGAACCATAGTGTACAAATGTACAGAAAGGTCTCATGTCAGACGGTACTCATCTTTTACATTCCAATATCTCTTATGGACTTCAGTTCTACAATACCTTCTTTACCACTTTTGGCTTGGATTGAGGAGGCGTGGGTGTTCAAATTCAGGCCTAGAAATTTAGTGTATGCTAGGTAGGTCAATGCATTTGGAACATCCTGTAGAGCACACCAGTTGTTGCCTGTGTCCAATGAACTGGGTGTTTTGCTGAATCCAGGCATGTGGAGAATAAATTTAGTTTTAGTCTTTTAGACAATGTCTAAGTGATAGCTAACCTCCAATGCAATGAAGGGGTTTTCATGGAAATGTATGATTATATGTGCATTGTGGAAAAAACACACATCATTTTTGTTATATAACTTGTCTTTTTTTTCCACACAAGACATGTTGTATGTTTTCATGATTTTTTTTGTACATATATGAAAATTAACATGCACGAATTCACATATGTACGGCTTACTAAAGCCTACTCTTAAGAGTGCACTCATCTTTACCTTTCGGGTGTTTCTTATTGTTTCGATACCTAGATACAGGGCTTCCTTAGCTTGGATTGAGGGGGCGTGGGTGCAGTGGCAGAGGCAGGGGGGACTGGCAGGGCCGTGCCCCCCCTCCTATGCTCTCACATATGCATGCATATTTGCTTGCTAATCGTTCATGCATGAGAGAAAATTAGCTAGGTTAGATGGTTTGGCCCCTCCTGATATTACAAGGCATTGTTTGGCCCCCTCTCCATCTTGAGTTTCTGGCTCTGCCACCGCATGGTTGTTAAGTTGAAATTTAGTGTATGTTAGGTAGACATGCATTTTGAACTCCTTCTAGAGCATTAGATGTTGTTTCTGTCCAATGAATTGTGTCTTTTGCTGAGTAGAGACATGCATTTGATCACTGACACAACTAATGTAGCTACTGAATTTGGTAGTGTGGGGGTAGTGTTGGAAATATGCCCTAGAGGCAATAATAAATTGGTTATTATTATATTTCCTTGTTCATGATAATCGTTTATTATCCATGCTAGAATTGTATTGATAGGAAACTCAGATACATGTGTGGATACATAGACAACACCATGTCCCTAGTAAGCCTCTAGTTGACTAGCTCGTTGATCAATAGATGGTTACGGTTTCCTGACCATGGACATTGGATGTCGTTGATAACGGGATCACATCATTAGGAGAATGATGTGATGGACAAGACCCAATCCTAAGCCTAGCACAAGATCGTGTAGTTCGTTTGCTAAAGCTTTTCTAATGT